>NC_066580.1:365692152-366001152 GCF_024323335.1 Lathyrus oleraceus
CTAGTTTGCTGACCCTATCTTGTGCAAGATAGCATATTTCACAGTTAGCTTTCTAGAAGGGATATGTTTCTTGCTAGGTCACTCCTTGACCTGTCTAGCAATTATTTCCCTACAGACCTTATTTCCCGTGGACTCTAGTTCACAAGCACCTTCTGTTCCTCTTCCTAGGAACTTATTAATCACAGTTGGAGAAAACTTGACACACTTCCCTCTAACAAACACCTTACAAAACTCTTTGTTGTTTTTATCAGCAATGTCCTCAGGGATGTTAACCATAAATTCTTTAACCAGACCTTCAAAACACTGAGATAACCCACTAACAGTTTTCATTAATCCAGAAGATTTAATCAGGTCCATAACCTCTTTAACCTCCACAGTATCCTTGCCCAGTTCTCTTTCCACGACCACTCTCCTTTGGATTACAAACTTCCATTTTGCTGCTCCATCTTCAAGATGGAAGGAAATATTATCCAAGTGTACAGCAGCAACCTTTGCAGGGGATTTTCTAACAGTTGACCTTTTGATAGGAGAGATGTCAGGGACATCGTCTTCAACATCTTCATCTGAGTCAGAACTTTCTCTTACTTTTCCTTTCTTTAACTCCACTTTACTCCAAGACTTTGAGGGGCCTACAGCAGTAGCCTTCTTACCAGTTTTGGCTGTCATCATCTCAGCCACAGATCTACCTTTTCTGGTCTTCATCCTCTTAGCAACACTTGGCTTCAAGTGATGAAGCAAGTTATCATCTTCATCATCTGAGCTCTCATCTTCCAGGTCAATCACCTTCTTAGCAGAGTCATGCTTCTTAGACTGAGAAACATCTACAAATTTCTTACTAGGCAAGGTTTGCCCTAAGGAGCACAATCCTTCAGCAGCTATATCTTTTTCAGACCTAGATGAATCATCATCTTTCTCATTGTGAGGTCCAACCTCAGGAGAGGGTTCCCTTCTAGATAGAGGAGTAGAAACTCCCTTTATAAAGGGTCCTTCATTAAGGATCCTCATGACAAGATTTCTAATGACACGATCAGTATGACACATGTCATCCTTAGAGTTGGGGTTATTAGAACTGTTACCTTGACTATGGTCTGTAGTGGAGGATGAACCAGGAGTGTCGCCTGGGATGACTGACAGGGGAATCACTTCCAAAATGTCTTCATTAAGAAATTCCATAGAGGACGTTCTAGCTTTGTGTGTAGGTTTGGTGTTTTTGGAACCAGATGGAGAAGGATGTTGTGACATCTTGTTGAGCTTGTGGAAGGATTTTTGTGGCCCTAGCAGAGAAGGTTGATGAAGTTGGAGGAAGGTGGAAATGTTTGAGCTGAGGTTGCGTGTGAAAATGCTATAGATGGAAGTTCCAATACTAGGTAATGGTTTACCATAAATGGGGCACTTTCTTTTAAGTGGACAGACAATATTTTTATTACCTTTTCCACTCCATATTAATTGCTATAAATTCTCAAAGATACAAATCCCTAATTTCCCTCTTAGACATTCAAATTAATTAGCATCCAACGCCTTTGTAAATATATCAGCTAACTGCATTTCGGTAGTAACATGCTCCAAGGCTATGATTTTCTCTTCCACTAGTTCTCTAATAAAATGATGACGAATATCAATGTGTTTTGTTCTGCTGTGCTGAATAGGATTCTTAGAAATATTTATAACACTCAGGTTGCCACAGTACAATGTCATGACATGTTGCGTGACATTGTATTCAGTCAGCATTAGTCAGCATCTGTTTCATCCAAACCAGTTGAGAACAACTACTTCCAACTGCTATATGTTCAGCTTTAGGAGTGGACAAAGACACACCATTTTGTTTCTTACTAAACCATGATATTAAGTTGTTCCCCAAGAAGAAACATCCTCCTGATGTGCTCTTCCTATCATCAGCACTTCCAACCCAGTCAGCATCACAATATCCAATCAGCATAGATTCAGATCCATGAGTGTACAATATCCCATAGTCACTGGTGCCATTGACATATTTCAGTATCCTTTTCACTTGGTTTATGTGACTGACTTTTGGTTCAGCTTGATATCTAGCACAAACACATAAAGCAAAAGCAATTTCAGGTCTGCTTGCTGTGAGATATAGCAGACTCCCTATCATGCTTCTGTAGAGACTTTGATCTACACTAACACCATTTTCATCTTTGGAGACTTTCAGATGAGTAGGAGAAGGTGTCCTTTTATGACTTGTATTCTCCATGCCAAACTTCTTAACAATGTTTTTCGCATATTTGCTTTGAGATAGAAGGATGGAATCTTCCATCTGCTTGACTTGTAGCCCGAGAAAATAGGTCAGCTCTCCAACAAGGCTCATTTCAAATTCAGACTGCATTTGTTTAACAAAATGTTCGACCATCTAATCTGACATCCCACCAAACACAATATCAACCACATATATTTGAGCCACCGTGAGTTTTCCTCCTTCATTCTTCACAAATAGGGTCTTGTCAATGCCTCCCTTCCTGTATCTATTGTTAGTGAGGAACACTGTGAGTCTATCATACCAAGCCCTAGGAGCTTGTTTCAAACCATAAAGGGCTTTCCTCAACTTATACACATGCTTTGGAAGATTTGTATCTGTAAATCCTTTAGGTTGTTCAACATACTCTTCCTCATTTAAGTAACTATTCAAGAAGGCACTTTTTACATCCATTTGGAACAATTTAAACTTCAGAATACATGCCACTCTAAGCAATAGTCTAATGGACTCAAGGCGAGCTACAGGGGAAAATGTTTCATCAAAGTCAACTCCTTCAACTTGAGTGTATCCTTGTGCTACTAATCTTGTTTTATTTTTAGTAACCACCCCTTGTCCATCAGATTTATACTTGTAAACCCACTTTGTTCCAATGATATTTATTCCTTCAGGTCTTGGAACCAGTTCCCATACTTCATTTCTCTTGAATTGTCCTAACTCTTCCTGCATAGCATTGATCCAGAATTCATCAGTCAAGGCTTCCTTGACATTCCTAGGCTCAATCTTAGACATAAAACAACCATGTAAGATCACTTCCCTTGATCTGGTTGTGACCCCTTTATTTGGGTCTCCTATAATGAGATCTTTAGGATGATCCTTCTGAATTCTGATAGAGGGTCCCTTATTAATTTTGTCAGCTTTAGGTTCAGCTTGAGTGAGTTCACTCTCATTACTTTTGTCTGGGAAATCAGTTGGGGAATCATTTAGAGATGTCTCAACATCGTCTGTGACATCAGTCTATTGATCATCAACCACAACATTGATATATTCCATCATTACTTTTGTTCTAGAATTAAAGACTCTAAATGCTCTACTGTTTGTTGAGTAGCCCAAAAATATTCCTTCATCACTCTTGGGATTCATCTTCCTTCTTTGTTCACGATCAGTCAAGATATAACATTTACTACCAAACACATGGAAGTATTTGACTATAGGTCTTCTCCCTTTCCAGACTTCATATAAAGTAATATGAGACCCTTTTTTCAAGGTTACTCTGTTGTGAACATAGTAGGTTGTGTTCATAGCTTCAGCCCAGAAGTGGTATGGCAATTTCTTAGCATGAATCATAGCTCTGGCTGATTCTTGGAGAGTTCTATTTTTCCTTTCTACCACATAATTTTGCTGAGGAGTAATGGGAAATAAGAACTCATGACTAATTCCTTTGATGCACAGAATCCAGTAAATTTGTTGTTCTCAAATTATTTCCCATGATCAATTCTGATTCTAATAACTTGACTTTCTTTTTCAATTTGAAGTCTTAGACAAAGATCTTTGAAGACTTCAAATACATTAGATTTTTCTCTTATAAAATTGACTCAGGTGTGTCTGGAGAAGTCATCCACCACCACATAAGCATGCTTTTTCCCACCAAGACTTTCCACCTGCATGGGTCCCTTCAAGTCCATGTGGAGAAGTTCCAGCACTCTGGAAGTGGTGTCATGAATGTGCTTCTGATGTGACATATTTGTCTGTTTTCCAATCTGACATTCTCCACAAACTCTTCCTTCATCAATCTTCAAGTTTGGAATTCCTCTGACAGCTTCAATAGATATAATCCTCTTCATTCCTTTAAGATGCAGATGGCCTAATTTTTGATGCCATATTCTCACTTCTTCTTCTTTGGCTAGAGCACACATTGATGAATAACTAGTTTCTTGAGAACTCCACATATAGCAGTTGTCCTTAGACCTGACTCCTTTCATGATCACTTCATTTTCTTTATTAGTAATCAGACATTCAGTTTTTGTGAAGTTTACAGTTAGACCTTGGTCACATAGTTTACTGATGGTTATTAGGTTTCCAGTCAGTCCTTTAACAAGTAGGACATTGTCAAGGTTAGGGACTCCATGGCAGTTTCGTTTTCCAATCCCCTTGATTTCACCCTTTGTTCCATCACCAAAGGTTACATAGCTGATGGCATGAGGATGAAGGTTAGTTAGAAGGCTTTTGTTTCCATTCATGTGTCTGGAGCATCCACTGTCCAAATACCAGTCTTCTTTGGCTGAAACTCCGAAGGAGGTGTGAGTTATTAGGCTAGTAACACCAGTCCTAGGAACCCATTGTTTTCTGTTGACAGTGATGTGATGTTTGGGTCTAGGTTGATGATGAGAAGGACTAGGATAGCCATACAATTTAAAGCATAATGGTTTTATGTGACCAAATTTTCCATAGTAATGACATCTCCATCTTTGGTGTTTTCATTTCTGTTGTCTTCCCTTATGATGTTGTGACATATGATGTGACATCTTTGGTTTGTTACCAGTGTGACTACACTCAGGTTTGGATTCATTGAACCCAAGGGCAACTTGTCTCCTGCCATTTGTCCAGTCTGGAGAATTTTGTCTAAGGTGTCAGATCCATTGTTTAGCATTCTGACATACTTTGTCATCTCATCCAGTTTGGAATTCAAGAACACTGCTTCAGTCTTCAACTTAGAGATGGTTTCCAAGTGTTCTGCCTTATCATTCTCCAGCTGTGTTATTACTTTCTTCTGATTTTCAACTTGTTGACACACTTCTTCACTTCTGTGACACAACTTTCTGTAGGTAATGGCTAACTCATCAAAGGTTACTTCATCATCACTTGATTCTTCATCAGCACCCTATCTTCCAGTCAAGGCAGTCACAAGGTTTGCAGACTCTTCTGTTTCACTTTCATCGGGCCAAGTAGCAGCAAGACTCTTCTTCTGTTTCTTGAGGTAGGTCCCACATTCAGCTCTAATGTGTCCATACCCATCACATTCATGGCACTTTTCATCAGATCTTGTTCTTCTTCCAGCATTATTGGACCTACTGATGTCAGATGAGATGTTCTTGACATTAGACTTAGACCTTACATCCATCTTTTTCAGAAGTTTGTTGAACTGTCTTCCCAGTAATGCTATATCATTTGCCAGATCTTCATCAGTATCTTGACCACTCTCTTCCTCTTTCTCTTCAGTGTTTGACATGAAGGCTGTGCTTTTGACTTTCTTTTCAGATCCATCACACATTCCCAACTCAAATATTTGGACGGATCCAATTAGCTCATCCACTCTCATATTGGAAATGTCTTGAGACTCTTCTATGGCTGTCACTTTCATGGAAAATCTCTTAGGAAGTGACCTGAGTATTTTCCTCACTAGATTTTCATCTGACATCTTCTCACCTAGGGTTCTTGAGACATTAGCAATTTCAAGGATATTCATATGAAATTCATGAATATTTTCATCTTCTTTCATCCTTAAATTTTCAAACATGGCAGTGAGTAGTTGTAGTCTAAACATCTTTACTCTAGAGGTGCCTTCATGAGTTGTTTTAAGAATATTCCAAGCATCTTTAGCCACCTCACACTTCTTTATCAATCTGAAGATGTTCTTATCAACCCCATTGAATATAGAATTCAATGATTTAGAGTTCTCAAGGGCTAGATCATCCTCAGCCTTCTTATTAGTTGTAGCTTCTCCTTCTTTAGTAATAATTGGATATTCCCAGCCTGTTAAAACAGCCTTCCAAGCCTTATTATCCAAAGATTTTAGGAAGGCTACCATTCGAGGTTCCCAGTAGTCATAGTTGGATCCATCTAGAATAGGTGGTCTGTGAACAGATCCTCCGTCTCTATCCATAGTACCAGAAAGTAACGTCCCTAGATCTCACCCAGAACTAGAGCAGGATGCTTGCTCTGATACCAATTGAAATTCTGGTTTCATATATGAGATGTCGAAGGTAATGTTACGACACTAATATCTGAACAATACAAATAGGATAAAAGATAAAGAACAGTAATGCAAGAGACACAAGCAATTGTTAACCCAGTTCGGTGCAAACTCACCTACCTCTGGGGGCTACCAAGCCAGGAAGGAAATCCATTAAACATAATTAGTTCAAAGACTGGTAGCCCCCAGACGTAGTTGAGTTTGCACCGAACTGGATTAACAATTGCTTGTGTCTCTTGCATTACTGTTCTTTATCTTTTATCCTATTTGTATTGTTCAGATATTAGTGTCGTAACATTACCTTCAACATCTCATATCTGATACCAGAATTACAATGAAAAGAAGTCACTCTTCAAAGACACATACTTGATCTTGATTAAAAGCTTCAATCAAGTAAACATACACTCATGCTTAAAGCTTAGAGTGGACAAATTACAACTCAAAAGTCAGTCCAATTCACTCATCTATGGATAAATGAATGGCTCACAATACACACGACCACATGAGACTAAAACCCTTATTCTCTCTCAATATTTCGTTTGTTATTTCTTGTGTATAAAACCAGATATTCCATGCCCTATTTATAGAATCGTTTGGCTGGGCTTGGACATCATAAAACCCTAAAACTATTTTCCATTCATATCTTCTCATGACAGCTGATTATATCTCGTTGGAAAATAAGTCAATCTGGTTGTAATTACTGATTGAGGGCGTGTTCAATCATTACATCAATCACACATAGATTAGCATAAAAAACGCAATCACATAATACATAACATTCAGACTGAATGCTCTGTATACAGATGTCATGACATCGAGTCTGACATCTCAGTAAAATCCTACATATTCACATTATAAACACCCTGCAGGTACATGTTATCTTATGTCAAGACAACACTTGTGACAACTTGTGAACACTCTAGGTTTTACCAAAATTGCTGCCAACACATAGAACCAACAGAAACAAATTTTGGTCCCTAAGAAACCTCATGATGTATATGATATGGATTCAAAAGTTTTCTATGTGGGGAAATATTGCCACAAAGGAAAAAGAAATCAGAGAGACCGCAAGTCCGCTGGAGCTTAATGCATTCCATAAGGAAAACTCACTGGGGAGACAAAGACTTTGGGGAGACAAGAAAGAGTTATGTGTAGGCCAGGCTACGACTTAAAACTACTGGGGGACTAGAGGGATTCCACAAAAATGGAAAGACTCAGCCGGGGAAACAACATTTGCAGGGGATATGAGTAAGTCAGGATAAAACTGAAGTACTCAACTCGTGCAGGGGAGCGATTTCACTAAGGAAATGCGCACTCAACTCAACGTGGGAAGAAATAAACTTCAACACAGGAGGAGCAGAAATCTATTATCTACTACCTGTTACTGGGTAAGGAGACAATAAAGATCCGACAGAGGGAACATCCGTCATCAGTTAGGATGAACATATCAAGGATGACTCACTGAGGAAATGCCAGGAGGGAGTATTCGTTGCCGGTTACTGGGTAAGAATAGCCTTGCGAGGAAAACTGTAGAAAATAGGATTTACAACTACCAGTTACTGGGTAGAAGACCAGGGGGTGAGACTATCCATCATCGGTTACGATGAACATATCAAGGATAAACTCGACAAGGAAGAAAATCCATCACCGGTTAAGATGAACATATCAAGGATAGACTTGCCTGGGGATGTTAAGGAGGATACCCGTCATTGGTTAGGATGAACATATCAAGGATATACCAACTGAACAAAATTGAAATTACATCTATCAAAAACTGGATAGAAACCCGTCGGAGAGAGAGTCTGTCACCGGTTAGGATGAACATATCAAGGATCAACTCCGGGAGGGGACAAAGTAGGATTTACAACTACCGGTTACTGGGTAGAAGACCAAATCAAAGAGAAAATATGTCACTGGTTAAAGTGAACATATCAAGGATAGACTCTGAAAAGGGAGGAAATAGGAATTACATTTATCTGCTACTGGATAGAATACCAATCAAAGAGAAAATTTGTCACCGGCTAAGATGAACATAACAAGGATAGACTCTGCGGAGGAGATAAAAAATAGGAATTACATCTATCACTTACTGGATAAAATACCAAAGAAGAGAAAATTTGTCACTGGTTAAAGTGAACATATCAAGCATAGACTCCGCTAAAGGGGAACAATAGGGTTTACAACTACCGGTTACTGGGTAGAAGAGCAACAAGGAAAAGAAAACCCGTCATCGGCTAAGATGAACATATCAAGGATTAACTCTCTGAGGAACAAAATAGGGATTACAACTACCTTTTTACTGGGTAGAATACCAAAGATGAGAATATCCGCCACTGGTTAAAGTGAACATATCATGGATAGACTCCATGGGGTATTCTGTTGAGGAGAAGAAGGGTACTTTTGTCGGGTATTGGGCAAGAAGTAACAAACTGCA
This sequence comes from Lathyrus oleraceus, assembly GCF_024323335.1. Taxonomy (NCBI): domain Eukaryota; kingdom Viridiplantae; phylum Streptophyta; class Magnoliopsida; order Fabales; family Fabaceae; genus Lathyrus; species Lathyrus oleraceus. The sequence goes on from NC_066580.1 coordinate 365,700,772, forward strand.
AACTAAGAAGAATATTACTGGTTACTGGGTAACATACTCTTAGGGGACCAAGATATCTATCTAGGTAAGAACTAGAAAGAAAACGGTCAATCAAGACTCGACCCATTAAGGACGTAACTCAAGGGGAGTAATTCCATCCAAAAAAATTTGCTGGAGAGGAAACTGAAATAAAAAACATCCATGAGGAAACAAACTCAGTGGGGAAACAGAGAAAGGTTAAAGTCTTTTCTGCTTAAGGCGATGACACTCTACAATTTGAGAGAGGACAGACACCATATTTGGTATGGGGATAAAGTACCGCCATAACAGAGAATGAGAATCTCAAACAAATCAAATATGAAAATGCAGGATATGCAAATCATGAATTTATATGAATGTATGTATATGTATATATAGTGATTATGCTGACAAAACGATCACGAAGGATACAAAGGTGTCGCAAAGAGATTGAACCACCGGTACAATCCTCGCCCAATCCATAAATCATGGAGACAAACTGCTAGAGAACAGAGAGATCAACATTCCAAAATACTCAACCCTGGCTGGGGAAAGAGGAGATCCACTGAGGATATAACATCCAAATCTGAAGGGAATTTTAGGTTCACACCATAAAAATGGGAGACAACCCTACTGGGGAAGCAATCAGAAGCTACTCAGATATCAGGAGGAAACTCTAACTTGAGAGCAAAGATAGACGATTGATCGGGATACCAAAGCAATTTACTAGGGAAGATCAAAACATCTCTTGATGACGATCCACTTGCTGAGCAAAGACAAGCTCCACTGAGGAAGGTTGAAACTCTGTTAGGGGATGTACAAACTCCGTTGGGGATGTACAAACATCTGCTGACCTTACTGGGGAAACAATACGCCACAGAGTATCTGAATTAACCAACTCAACTAGGGAGAAAGAAAGAAGCTCCACTGGGGATCAACACAAACTTCTAAGGATATCCGAAGAGTTACTGCTTGGGGAATCTCAGATGCTTCACACTTAAGGACTCGCTTTTTACTGAAATACTGTTGATATTACTTTTACTTGCTTTGAAAAATTCTTGCTTTTATATTTTCAAAAGAAAACTTGATTTTGATTTAAAAATTAAATTTCAAAATGATCACAATAAAATATAAAACTATTGGCTGAAGTAAATAAGAGTAGAAACAATTGGATAAAAGCTCAACTTTATTTAATAGAATGGTAGTCCGTAAATGACAAGACTCCATAGATTTTACAAAGATGAAAAATGGTAATTGGCATGGAAAAGGGTTACATTGAATAAAAATGATCCTTAATCCTTCTACCAACTCTTGATATCCGATGTGCTCTTGACCGCTGCTAGATGATGAACTGATGTCATCCCATGTGCTCAAACAAGCCTTCAAAACTTTCGAAGATCAGCAGGATGCATGTACTTGCCATAATCCCTAAATTTTGCATAAGTTGCCCCAAGGTGGGATACTCAACTTATCGGGAGAATATTTTCGTTTTTTATGTCTCTAATTTTTGCCTGGACCGCCCTTTCGGGTTTTCAATCCACCGAGACGCTCATTTTTGCCTAAGTCGCCCTTTCGGGTTTTCAACTTAGCGAGTTGTTCTTTTCTTTTTTAGGCGAATTATTTCATGATTGCATCTGCGTTCACAGGACGAGTGAACTCTTCACCATCCATAGTTGTAAGAATCAATGCACCGCCTGAGAAGGCTCTCTTAACAACACATGGGCCTTCATAATTAGGAGTCCATTTTCCTCTAGAATTTGGCTTGAACGTCAAAATATTCTTGAGCACAAGGTCACTTTCTCTGAACACTCGAGGTCTGACCTTCTTATCAAAAGTCTTCTTCATTCTCTGTTGATATAACTGACCATGTGTAAGACCCTAATTTTGGCCCTAAGATCCCTCATGGCATCATAACATTGCATTTGCATAGCCTCAAGGATCATAAGCATCATGGCTCCTTCCTTTTGGGTGGGATCTCTCTTGTGAGTGGTTTGAGATCACCAAGCATGCTCGAATTGTATACTATTGCTTTTCTCATTTTAATTACTAACCAAAAGCACAAAATGTCACTAACATTTCTTGTTTGTAGCTTGAGCAATCACAAGGTCTAAGGCTTCTAGGAGATCCTTTGTGCAATGATATGGTCAAGAGAAGATGAAAGCAAGCATGGTAATGGTTCCAAAAGATCTCATCCATCAAATATGCCTTCCAAGTATCTCAATTCATCATTTTGATCAAAGCAAGTCAAGGGGTTTGAGGCTTGTTTCCCAAGGAAACCCTAACTCATCTGCTCATCAACTGTGCCTTGTTCATGAAGCAACCTCAGCCCATAATCAAATACAATCAAGGTAAGTTCTTTAATTCATAATTTCATGCATATTTGAACTTATTTGAGTTTCCTCAATCATCAATTCATCAAGGTATGAGTTGTGGACTTGAGAAGTTGATCAGTCAATTCATTTGACTATTTTGAAATACACTAAGACCTAACATTTTATGTGTTGGTCAAATGGATATGACCCCAAGAGAAAAAATGTTCTTACGGATAATATGACCAACTTTCATGTTCATCAAAATTGAATTTGAAGCTTGGAAGGTCATCATCCATTCCAAGATATTATAGGTCATTTTGACTGAAACCCTAATTTTGGGTCAACTTCCTAAGAACATAACTCATTCATTTTTCATGATTTTGAGGTGATACATAATGCATTGTAAATATTATTGTGTCTACTTAAAATGTTATGTTGAGAAAAATTTCCAAATCTCAAAATAAATACATGTGATAATGCAAAACATTATAGGTCACTTTGGACCAAATGCATTGAAATGTTAAAAAGTCCAACCTCAAGTGCCCATAACGTCTTCATCAAAAATCCAAATGATGCAAAATTTAAGTCCAAATTGATTGTCTTGAAACTATATACAACTTTCATGTTGAATATTTTATTATTTGGAGCTTGCATCATTGAGACAGAGGGGCTTGAACATAGGCCAGATTTGGAAACTTCACATAGGCATGTTTTGCACCCTACACTTCAAGCTAAAATTTCATTAATTTCCAAGGCCCAATTGGAGTTTTGATCAACATAGAATTTGTTCCTTATGCAACAAGATTTCTAACCATTACTCATAAGGTTGCATTTGGAGTTTGGAAGTATCACTTTCGAAGAGATGAAAAATTAGGTGTATTTTGGAAAACTTGATTCAATTGCCACGCATGAGCTGATTACATCTATGTTGCACGTCCATTTCATTCAATTATGATCCCAGCTTGCCAAGCCATGTGGAATTGGGCCCTCCATGCGCCTGTACAGGCCCATGCATGGATGCCCTTTCCATTCATGCAAATTTGAAGTCACACATTCAGCATTGCTTACAGCTCTCTCCATCTATAAATACCATGCCATAGCTTCACAATTCTTCAACCTAATGGCGCCTAAATCCCTGCTGAATTGAATCCCCACCCATACCAAAGGAACAAATATCATTTTTCCCTAAAAAATTTAGATCTAGAATTCAGTTTCCTTGACTGTTTTCTTTAAATCTAAAGTTCCTAGACCTTCTTCATTTGATCCATTGAAGCTTCTGTTTGCAAAAGGAATCAAAGAGAGTGACTCAATTCTTCACAATCCAAAGGTTTTGTTCAGCTGCATTTTGCTTCGAATCTCCTCATACATTGCTCCATTTGCCTTGATTTTAGGTTGTCTAAAGTCCTCTACATAGAGGCATCATTGTGGTGTTCTTAATTGTTAAAATCAAGCAAGTTCAGTTGAACACCACCAAAGTTCCATCTTTAATTTCTCTCTTAATAGGGATCTAGAGTGGAATTGAGTGGCATAGGAGTGATGTACATCATTTCACCTTTCGAATGGTACCTGGATCGTGCATTTTAGTTAACATTTTTTGACCTGCAATTTTTGATCTCCACCGGAGCTAGCTGGAGAAGACGGTGGCGCTGGCCACCGTTTGGTCTCCAGATCCAATCCTGGTCGTCCATGTTTATTTCTAGATCTAATCTCAGCAGTCCAAACTTATGACTTTTTTAATACATCGTGTGGTTGCATTGACCTTGTAACACGTTGGACGTGCGCTTATGGATGCTTGGATCTGCCAGCTCAATTAATGAGATCGGATCCAAGGGCTCTCACTTTTCCATTTATTTCAATTCTGATTTTATTTTCCATTTCATTTTTTAAATCTATTTCATTTTCTAAAATTCGTATCTCTTTAATTATTGGTCCAAAAATTATGGGACCAATTGCATTATTTCTCTTTTAATTTCTAGTTTCTAAAAATGATTTTTAATATTTTTTATTTTATCATCTGCTATTTTTTAATAATATTCTCTTTTCTGGTTATTTTTAATTCATTTTAAATAGTTTTCATATTCAAAAAAATACAAAAGTATTTTCTCAACCTCTTTGAATGATGATAGATGTATGAAAAATATTCTCATCAATTTATTAATTGATTTGAGATTTATTTGAGATTTTAGTTCAATTAGGTTATTTTTATGCATTTTAAATTGATTAAAAATAGTTTCTGACTTTTAAAAATGTTGCAAATTTTTGTCAAACTATGTTTGACCTTGTTGAACTTGGGATAATTCACTTGAACTTTTCAAAGTTGATATGAAGTGAGTTTGAAGTTTGACCTTTCTTTAATATTTTAATTCAAGTTTTATTTTAAATATTAAAAATGCCAAAAATATTTTGTTTATTTCTTGACTTCTAATATTCATTTTAATTTTATTTTCTATTGTTTGACCTTAATCTTCTCTATCTTTGGTCAACACTTGTTGATTGATGCATACCATTTCATTTAATGCACTTTATTTCTTCATTTCTTTCTTCTTCTTCTCCTTCTTCTTTTTTCTTTTTTTTTATCAATGTGTTAAAGATTGGTGGTTAGCATTGATTAGGGTGGTTTAATCTTCCTTGATTCAAATCTAATTCATCTTGATCATGGATCAAGTGAATGGCTTTGCATTAAGGATAAATTGCTTTTTAAATCATGCAAAGGACCTAAATCAATACAAGATTATTTCTCATCTTCTTTTTGGCATGGCAAGTTGTTGGAGTTTGATTCACTAATCAAGACTTCTAACTTGTGTTGTTTCCTACATTACTATTGACCGGCCTCAGATAGTTGTGACTTCTACATAAGTCCAATTACGATTGCTTAACATATCGCTAAATTTGCCTTATGGCACACTAACCATTAACTATTAACATTTACTTCTTGCTCTTTACACTTATGCAATTTACTATTCTTGTACATATTATTCATTTGCTTTTGCTCTTTGCTCACTTGAGCACATGTTTATGTTAATGCAATTTTCCTTTTGCTCACTTGAGCACATAATTGTGTATATATTATTGTGTTTGTGTTTTGTTTTGATTGTTGTGGACCAAATGCAAAGAAATGGACAAATGGACTTAGTTTCTAGGACTTTCCCTATGCAAATTGGAGTAAAAGGACTTTAAATGATGAAGATGGATTAGAAGGACCAAACCTCTAAACTCACTCATGTCCATTCTTGATTTACTTCATGGAACTTTTGATGTGTGTGCTTTTGTGCTAGGGAATCCTATGAGAGCTCAAATTGAAGAACCATTGCCATTTTCATCCAAAGTGAAAGATACAAGAGACATTGGGGATCTTCTAAGGAGCTTGTTTGATTATGTTGATTGCTTGAGCTTACTATTATTTTGCTTGCATATTCCAAAGGATGGGAGCTACTTGGATCATCAATATGATCTCAAGAGAGGAACTCCATTTGTGGTCTTGTTTCTTATCCCTTATCTCTTGTATGATTAGGACTTTAGCCATTCTTCTTCTTCCCTCCACTCTAACCCAATCCAAAACTTTTGTGCAAACATTTAACACTTCTTTTCAAACATTAGAAACCAAAGCCTTATGCTTTTGATTTTCAAACTTTCTTTTCATAATCCTTATTTTGAATTGAACCTTTAAATCAACTTTGACCATATTTTGTACATACTTCTCATTGGTAAATATAACCCATTCAAATGTCTTTTTGTGGTTTCAATGGCCACTTCCTTAATCAAAAATTTTCATAACCTTTAGCTATTAGGTTTGAGTTATCCTTGAGGTAGATGTAGTACTCACCTATATCCTTAGTGATGGACAATGAGTCTTCCATGCTTATTATAGGGTTAACCCCTCACTAGCATGTTGAAGCTATCCTCACATGGTGGATTTGTGGTTTTAGGTTGAGTTTTCTCCCTTGGATAACAAAAGACCTTAAGGCTTTTGGACCAATCAATTCACCAACTCATTTTGAGATTTTTACCCCGAACTACGAGGTTTTGATCCTAATCTTTTTTAAGATGGTACGTAGACAATGGGTTTATCCATCCAAACACAAAATGTAAATAACTTGTATATTATTTTCTCATCTCTTCAATCATGTTTACACAAACAAAATTTCACAAAATACCAACCTTACAACAAATGTGAAAAGGGTTCCCTAGGAGTACCTAGGATGTTTTGGGTGCTTAAAACCTTCCCATTGCATAACCAACCCCCTTACCCCGATCTCTGACATTTTTACTAGTTTTTGATTCGATAAAACTTTTAGGTTTTTGTTCGCTTTCTAACCATTCCTTTGGATAAATAGAAGTGCGGTGGCGACTCGACTTGTATGGTTTACCTTAGATTTAGTCAATATCTCTAATGGTAACGAATACCCCGCTACAAAAAACTGGCGACTCTGTTGGGGACATTTGCCTAGTGGGTTTTGCCTACTTTTCATATTTGTTGTATTGTATTGTATATTATCTTGTGACATATTTTTGTGCAATTCGGGATTATTGTATTGTATGTAATGATTGAATTGCTTTAATATTAATTCCTTGTATGCTTGGTGATCTTTGTGAGATGAGTTCTATACCCGATCTCGAGTACACTTAGGATAGGAGAATGGTATAGTCTTGTTGACTTGTGTGGAGTTATTCCTTAGCAAGTTGACTTGCAAGTCCATTCACTTGGTGGAGGTCATGTTGAGATCAATAATGTCACACAAGTAGTTGTGGTTAGACATTACTTTTTCCAATATAGACCTTAGAAGCCAAGAACCTTAGTTTACCAAGCCCATCTTGGCCTATTCTTAGGATGTAGTGCAAAAGTCGTTCAAGTGTAAGATTTGATACGATTGTTACGTGATACTACACTCATAAGAGTCTCTCTTGAGAATATTTTTGGAATACGAGTAGTCGTTTATCCGACAATATCCGAAAGATGGAATGATGACTATGGGAACCTCTTGTAGAACATGTTTGGCAGGTTTAAACCCTAGTACACTCCCTTTGGGGTGGTTCTTAACCGAGACTCCATGCTCGTGACTCGCAACAAACCCTTGATTCATGGTTGATCCGTTCATGTGTCCTTAATATCAATGGAACTTGGGTGTTGATAAGGTGTAAACCATAATCCACCAAAATGGATGATTGATATTAAGGATGACATGATCCATCCCATGACCTTTGTTTGGTGTGCTTTGCTTGATCCTTGAGTGTGATTGTTGCATTCATGCATTCATGCACCCATTTGCATCCATATCATCAATAATAAGAAAATTTTCAAGGAACTTAAGAGGTCTATTTGAAAATTTTCAGACATGGAAAGACAAAGAAGGAATACGAAGAAGTACAGTTTTAGACAACCCGACTTGAAAGAGCTAAGGAATTTGACATCCTATGTATTAGATCCCTTGGGTTTCAAGGCTCGTTTTGGGAAGCTTCTGCCTATTCTGACTACTCAAGTGGACAAAGGATTGATGAGTGTATTGGTGCAGTTCTATGATCCTTTGTACCGTTGCTTCAAATTTCTGGATTTTAAGCTTTTGCCCACGCTTGAGGAGTATGCCTACCTTGTGGGTATACCTATTCTAGACCAGTTGCCGTTTAGTGGCTTAGAGAGTGTTCCTACTTCTCAAGAGATAGCTGATATGTTGCATATAGCTGAATCTCTGGTTGGTGCTCATATGACTACCAAAGGTGGAATTCAAGGTCTCCCTTCTGAGTTCCTCATTGCTCAAGCTACTATGTATGGGAAGGCCATGAGTGAGGACGCCTTTGAGGCCATATTTGTACTTCTCATCTATGGGCTAGTGTTATTCCCCAACATCGACAAGTTTGTGGATGTGAACGCTATTAGGATCTTCTCTACTCTTAATCTCGTTCTGACTCTGTTGGGTGACACTTACTTTTCTTTGCATGTGAGGAATGCAAAGGGTGGTGGTACCATTGTGTGTTGTTTGCCTCTGTTGTACAAGTGGTTTATTTCTCACTTGCCACAGACGGTCGCCTTCAAGGAGAACAACGGATGTCTACGGTGGTCCATGAGACTTATGTCTCTCACCAATGATGATATCTTTTGGTACAACCGTGTGTATGATGGTGTGCAGATTATCGACTCTTGTGGTGAATTCTCCAATGTGCCTCTTCTTGGTACATGTGGTGGGATTAACTACAACCCTATTTTGGCACGACGTCAGCTTGGGTTCCCCCTAAAGGATAAACCTAATAACATTCTGTTAGAGGGTGTGTTCTTTCAGGAGGGTAAAAATCCCCAAGGCTTGAAGGGCAGGATGGTCCGCGCTTGGCGCAAGATCCATAGGAAAGGGAGGAAGGAGCTGGGTCCGAAGAACTGTATCGCTTTGGAGCCTTATACTTCTTGGGTTAGGAGGAGAGCTTTTGAATACCTCATGCCTTACGAGTATCTGAGACCTACCCCGTTGGTTGTGGTTGGGCCTTCAACCCTCCCTGACCAAGGAGTAAAGGAGTTGAGAGACGAAGACTGTTCACGTGCTTAGACCCGTGAACGAGAGGAGTTGCTTCAGCAGATCAAGCAGAAGGATGCTTTGATAGAGTTTCTTGAGCATCAGGTTATTCATGATCCTGATGATGCATGGACTTCTCAGCTTCCTCAGTCTTCCAAGTTTTGGAAAAGGAAGTACGATCGACTTGCCAAAGAGAAGGCAGATATGGAGGCAGCCTACGAGAGGGAGGTGAAGAGGCTCCGTGCATCTTATATTCCTGTGTCCAGAGCTTTAGATGACTCCTTCTAGGGTTCCATAGGATGTTCATTTTCCTTTCCTCTTGTATTTGGTTACCAAGACTGTACTTCTTTGGTGTAAAAATGTTTCCAGATATGATTGATGAGATATTTCCATATGTGATAAATGTTTAGTATTCCCAATATTTGAAAATAGAACCCTAAAGTTCCTCTGATAAATAAAAACAAATCATATGCACAAGCATTGCATGCATCATGTGCATAAACAGGTTTTGCTCTAGGCTTCTTGTTCTATGGTCTAACTCTGTGTTCTTCATTTATTTTGAAGACAAGCTGACTCACCGATACTACACCAGAGCCAACATTTCAAGACTGGTGGATCATTTGGAACAAGAGAACTACAAGCTGAAGGAGGAAGTGGCCAGATTGACTGCCCTGATGGAGTCATTCATGGCTGCCCAGAGCCAGTCTTCTCTGACACCTTTAACTCCTCCCTAGAGGACAATCATCTCTGAGATTGTCTCTTCAATTGTGCCTACGGCCAGCGCACACTTTGCTCCAACGGCCATGCCAGCCGGATTCCTGTGGGGGATGCCTCCTAATTTCATGTCTGAGGGTCCTGCACCCACTTTTGCTTCTCTGCCTGCATCTAGCCCGGTCCTTGCTATTCCTCCTCCTGTCGTGCATACTATGCCCAGAGTAGACGATACCATCTATCATTCTGAGCCGTCTGAGGGCCCAGATGTCTATGAAAAGATGGACGCTATGAACGATCAATTTCTTGAGCTCTGCAAGGAATTGAAAACTCTTAGAGGAAAGGATCTTTTCGGCAAGTCTGCTGTCGAACTTTGCTTGGTTCCTAATGTGAAGATCCCTATGAAATTCAAGGTCCATGACTGTGAAAAATACAAGGGAAATACTTGCCCTCTCAGCCACCTGGTCATGTATGCCAGGAAAATGTCGACTCAGACCGACAACGACCAACTGCTCATCCACTACTTTCAGGACAGTTTGTCCGGTGCTGTCCTACGTTGGTATATGGGCTTGGACAGTGCGAACATCCGATCCTTCAACGACCTTCGCGAGGCCTTCGTCAATCAATACAAATATAATGTGGATATGGCTCCCGATAGGGATCAATTGAGGGCCATGTCCCAGAAGGACAAGGAAACATTCAAAGAGTACGCCCAGAGGTGGCGAGAGGTAACAGCGCAGATCGTGCCCCCGCTAGAAGAGAAAGAGATGACCAAGATCTTTTTGAAGACCTTGAGTTCTTTTTATTATGAGCGGATGATTGCCAGCGCTCCTTCTGACTTCACCGAGATGGTGAACATGGGGATGCGACTAGAAGACGGAGTCAGGGAAGGGCACCTGACCAGAGAAGAAAGCTCTTCTGCCAAATGTTATGGGGCGTTTGCAAAGAAGAAAGATGGTGAGGCACATGCTGTGACCTCCCATATGAAACCAAGAAGACCCTCTGTGAGGTGGAAGACCGTGCGTCCTGCCGGTAACCAGCACCAGGTGGCTCATATAGCACCTGTTTTCAGAGATAATCAGCAGTTTCAGCATCACAACAATAATCAGCAACAACAACATCCGCAATATCAACAACAACAGCACCGTCCGGAACAGCAGGCCTACCAGCCTCGAAACAGTAATCAAACCAGCACAAGTTATGAGAGGAAAAGGGTCACCCTTGATCCTATTTCGATGACGTATGCAGAGCTATATCCCTCTTTGATAGAGAGGAAGTTGATTATGCCACGAGACCCACCGGCTATACATACTAACCCCCAATGGTGGTATAAGCCAGAATTACATTGTGTTTATCATTCCGGTGCTTCCGGCCACGACGTGGAAAATTGCTACCCTTTGAAGACCAAGGTTCAAGACCTTGTGAGATGTGGCATTCTGTGTTTCGAGGACGTAGGTCCTAATGTGAAGAAAAACCCATTGCCCGAGCATCGGAAGTCTGTCAACATGGTCCAGGGCTGCCCTGGCAAGTACAAAGTCAAATACGTCAGTCATATTCGACAATCTCTGGTCGAGATGCATCGTTTGCTGTGTGATTATAGTCATTACGAGCACGACCACGATAGATGTCGAGTCTGTTCTGTTAATCAAAGAGGTTGTCGCCAGGTGCGTAAAGATGTTCAGGAAATGCTAGATGAAGGAGTCATTGAGATCCTTCAAAACAGAAATATTGACGAAGACGCTGATGAAGTCAACGTAATTTCTCCAGTATTCCGAATCCCCGAGCCTGTTATCATCAAGTATGATGGTACCAAGCCGAAGGCTTCTCTTGCTTTGATCATTAATCTAGCCGGCCCTGTACCGTATCCTTTTGAGAAGGCGGTCCCCTATCGCTATAATGTTGTAGCATTGGAGTATGGGAGAGAGGTGCCCCTGCCCTCTTCATCTGTTATTAATATTACCGACGTCAGCGGCCTGACCCGCAGTGGTCGTGTCTTCTCGGCTCCTCCGAAGCCGCGAGCTGATGTTCGAAGGAATGATAATGCCGATTATGCTGAACGCCCAATTGGGAATGCTGTAAACACTCCGAATCCAGCACTTGTTGCTAAACCTACCTCTATGTTGAAAACTCTTATCTCTGTTGGCACGAATGGCAATGCGAAAGAAGACTGTGATGAAATATTGAGGCTCATTAAGAGAAGTGAGTACAACGTTGTAGATCAGCTTCTACAAATGCCATCCAAAATCTCTGTAATATCCTTGCTGATGAATTCAGAATCACACCGAGAAGCTCTGTAGAAGGTGTTGGATGTGGCGTATGTGGATCACGACGTCACAATTGAAAAATTCAACAGTATTGTTGCAAACATTACCGCTTGTAACAATTTGAGTTTTTGTGATGCTGATCTCCCCGAGGAGGGAAGAGACCACAACCTGGCATTACACATATCTATGAGCTGCAAAGATGACGTCATGTCCAATGTGTTGGTGGACATTGGGTCATCATTGAATGTATTTCCAAAATCCACTCTGTAGCACCTCAAATTTGCACCCCCTTTCATGCATTCATTTTCATTTTTTAGGTCATTAACATCACATAGTGCATTGCATCATGGCAATCCGGCATTGGTATCAAGAGGATCATCAGTGCAAAAGGCAAGGTTCTCCTTGAGTTGAAGGCCACATGAGTATTCTAGAGAGCTTATATGAACCAAGGATTCATTTTGAAGCAACTTGACCAAGTGTTAGAAGCTCAAAGTCATCAGTGCATTGCCAAGTCATCTGGGGCCCATACAAGTCAACTGTAAAGTCAACTGAGGGCTAGGAGGTGGAGAAATGGTTTGAGACACTTCATTCATGTCCAAAAGAGGTTTATTCATCATTTCAAACATCTACCTTGAAGAATTTGAAACCAGATCAAAAGTTTCCCAAAATGGAAAGTGACCTGTAATTTCAAGTTTCCAAAAATGGCAAGTTTTTGGTCCACATTTAACTTGACTTTCCAACATCAAAGAAGCTTCAAATGAAATTTTGGTCAAAATGAAAGTTGAACATCTTTCTCTCCCACTTCCAAAAAGTCCAAGATCATGAGCATCTGATGAATGGTTGAGGAGTTATGAGCAAATGATCACCAAGTGTGCATGAAACTTCAAAGTGCCATAACTTTTGATCCAAAACTCCAATTTGAGTCAGTCTTTTTGCATATTGCTTGTCATGCCCTCTAATTTCCAAATCCATCATTACATTGCATGAAATTTATTCATATGATCATTTGCCCATGCATGTTCATTTTGGAGGGAAAATGGAGAATTTGAATTTTATTCATCATACATGAAAAATACCATTGCCATTGTGTTCATGAATTGATTTTGAGTGAAAATACACCTCCACATGCTACTGTTCACGTCCAAATTTTCCATGCACCTCACACTTACCAATTTTGGTCATACACCTCATTTTCACTAATCATAATTAACTCATGCCTAATTTTGATTTGGATGTGATTAAGAGACCATATATAAATCAAATCATAACAGAATTTTAGTTTTTTCACTCATTCTAGATCTAGATTCAAGTTCCCTCCAAAAATTCTCTCATTCCAAATTTGAAAATTCTTCACATAACACTTGAATTTTAATGCATATTCGTGTTCCTTGATCATCATTTGGTAAAGATCAAGCTGTGGATTGAAGGTTTTGGTGAAGAATCAAGCAAATCGTGCATGAACACATGAACATGGAGTTCTGAGTTTCAGCTAGATCTAGACCAATTCAAGCATCAATTCGTGTCCCAGACTTCATAGCAAGGTTGAGGAAGGATATCTGGAGCTCGAGATAGCTGTAGCACGCATTTTCAACTCACTGTTCTTCAAGAGGTTAGAAATTCGATCCTCATGATTCTTCATTTTATGCACATGATATTGTAGATCTTTTCATGTAGATTATCCTGATATAAGTAGAATTTGAAATGGATGAGTATTAAGTGAGATATGTTGAGTTGAAATTTTTGATGTATATGATGTTTTGGCTCGATCCGTGTTTATTATTAAGATTTAGGCCAAATGAATGCTGGATTTGTGTTCCTCATGTTGAGAGCTTTCGATTGATGTATGCCATGGAAAATTCTAGAAAAAAAATTGGTTGCATGTACTGTAGCGCCACCGTCTCAACGAGGAAGACGGTGGAAACCACCGTCCCAACCACCGTTTGCAAAAGCGCTAGGGTTTTGCCCTATCAGCGCTTGCGTGGCTCCTACGTAGCAAAACCATTGGCCTTAACCTGTTCCACGTGCGCCTGAACTCTGACTGGGACGCCACTTCATTTAATGAAGCGACAGCGTTTTGATCCAAACGCGTTCCATACCTCGCTTCGATTCCCAGCGAATGACATTTTAATTTCCTTTTGATTTCCTTAGTCCAAACGACAGCGTTTTAATGTGCCCTGGGTTCGATCCTCCCTGATGTTTTTTTTCTCATTTCATTTTCAATTAACATTTTCCATGATTTCCTACATTATTTCATTATTTTCATCACATTCCAAAATTCATAAAAATAGAATATTGATCCAAATTGAATGCAATTTTTTCCTACATGTTCATCTTGATGTCCAGTATTTTATAATGTCCATTTCTTGATTTTATCATTTCTGGATTTTTTAAATGTGAACTGTTATTTGATCATGTATGCAAATGTGACATGTTGTACCAATTCTTTTGTGAGATGCTCATACTTGGTCCAATTAACTGAAAATTTAACATGCTTGTTGTAGCGGTGTATTCGTCGCTATATGATTTATTGATGAAACCATAAGCAAAGCATACAATGAATTCGAGTCGCCACCGCACTTTTATTTATCCAAAGGACTGGCTAAAAAGCGAACAAAAGCCTAAGAAGTTTTACACGTAGAAAACTAATAAAAAGATCAGAGAGTCTGGGTAAGGGGTAAATTACGCAATGGGAAGGTGTTAGGCACCCACTACGTCCTAGGTACTCCTAGGGAGCCCTTTTCACACTTGTTGTATAAAATTGTTATTTGTTATGAAATATTTATTGTGCAAACATGATTGGGATGATGAGAAAAGAATATACAAGTTAATTATTTTTGTGTTCGAACGGATGAACCCGTTGCCTACGTACCTCCCATCAAAGGTAAGGATCAAAACGCCGTAGTTCGGCTAAAAGATTTCCAAAAGTTAGTGGATTCAATTTTAAACACAAGCCTTAAGGTCTTACGTTATCCACGGGAGAAAACTCAACCTTATACAAACAATGAGTCCACCATGTGAGAAAAGCTTCAACTTGCTAGTGAGGGGGTAACCCTATAATAAGCAAGGAAGACTTACAATTCAATCAACTAAGGACAAATAGGTGAGATTAACATCAACCAACTAGGATAAATCAAACCTATGGCTAATGTATGAAAACTTAGCAAGAATGGACAAAGCCACAAAACAATTGAATGGGTGAAGTTAATTGATTATGATCATTCATGAAAGGAGGGTCAAAGTATGATTAAGATTGATTCAAAAGAAGTATTAAGAAAATGGAGTTTGAAAAGTCAAGGACTTGGGGTCCAGGTTTTTAATTTGAAAGCATGAAGATGTTTGCACAATATTTATCTCAAGTTTTGAAAGCAAAGTGTGAAAAAGTTTAGGACAAAATGGGATGAATGGATGATGATGGAGTGTAAAACTTCCTAGAAGGTTCACCTCTTGAAATCATATAGAAGATGATTCAAGTGTGTCCTTTGGAATAGGCAATGAGCAATAACAAACAAGCAAAGCAAAAAAAGTCAACAAAAGCGGATACCGGATGTCAATTACTGGACTTATACCAATCTCCTAAAACAGAATTGGATATCAGAGGCCACTCTATGGACTTATACTAATCTCCTCAACAAAGAAATAAAAAGTGGATACCAGATGCCAATCTATCTGGACTTATACCAATCTCGAACAAAACACAACAAGACATGGATGTCAGATGCCAATCTATCTGGGCTTATACCAATCTCCAACAAAAACAAACACTTGGATGTCAGATGCCAATCTATCTGGGCTTACTCTAACCTCCAACATATGATCATAGGAAAACAAATGCCAAATTACACGGACTTACAATTGCATCCTGACATACAACAAACAAAATGCAAAACATGGATGTCAGATGCCAATCTATCTGGGCTTATTCTAACCTCCACAGTATGGTCCTAGGAATACAAATGCCACATCACAGGGACTTATAATTGCATCCTCACATACAATCAAACAAGAGCAAAGAAGATATGAGTGACCAATGAGGTCTTACACTCTATCCTTCCACATCATGGGAACAATGGCCAATGAATGGTCTTACAATTGTCCTCGATGGGCAATCAACAAAGATATGTCACAAAGACAAAGTAAATGATCATGAACTAATGAGCAATTAATGATGATAAATGCATAAATCATACAAGCAAACATGTGCATATGAAATAAGTAATCAATCGATCAAAGTCGTTCAGCACACTCTATAACCAAACAATGAGGCTCATACAAAGGGTAGGCATTGAAGCCAACTGGAATAGGGTTAATGGTGCTCTTAACCTTGACATTGAGAGCCAAGGTGAAGCAGATGAAAGGATATGAGGGGTGTGTCTCATGCTCTTATCCCTGGTCAGGGAGAGCTATTGAATATCAGAAGGTGTGGGAGTTCAGAAAGATGGAACTCTCTCCACAAGTTAGACTCTATAGATCTTGGGTTTTTACTCACTATGCATCAACACATGTTGTGTGAGCAAGGTGAGTGACACACAGAATAGTAGGAGATAGGTTACATATCTCTTTTGTCTACCAATTGCCTTATTCAAAGGACTTTTCCTGCTTGGGACAAAAGTAAACAAGCACAAACATCGCCTCTTAAGGAGGACTTCAGACAGTTGCCTGGCCAAGTAACAGGCCAGGTCTTCCAGACTACATGAAGAAAAAGGATTCTACCTCAATGCAAATGCTATCAAGCAAAGCAATGCAAGTTCTTAAAAGAACTGAGCAACTAATGGTACCTGAAACCAGTCAAACACAATTAGTATACCAGACACAGAGTTAAAACAAACAGCATAAGCCAACAGACAACACAGTCAAGCATATGTGCAAAGCACAAGCTCATAACAAGTGAGCTAAGCAACCTACAAAACAAAACAAGTTCGTTCATGATAAACAATAAAACTCATTCAACTTGCATAAGTTTCCTTAAGGCATTTGCTTATTATCCTGAAAAAATGAACTCAAACATGAGCAACAAGACCACTAGGACAAGCCTAGGGTCAAAAAGAGATAAGAAATTCAAAACAGCAAGTGAAATCTATCCAAAATCAAGTTCAAGCAATTAAGGAACAAACCCAAGTGGTTTCACATTCATATCATTCATCATTTATCATTTCATAAGCAAATTAGGTCAAAACATGTCATATAGAACCTCAAAGAAGTCAACAGAATGATTCAAGTCAAATCCAATCAAAAACATTTCAAAGAATTCTCAAATAATTCATGATCAAACATCATCCATAACATGATAAGCATACCAAATTTCAGCTCATTTGTTTCAAGGGAAGTAGGTCAATGAAAATCAGAAAGTCAAAGCAAGTTCAAGCAAACTCATACAAAGCATCCAAACATGCACCAACTTCAATAAATCATAAAACAGTGACAACACATGATAAATGAATGGGACTAAAACCATGACAAACTTTAATATGTCCACAATTCACATGTCAAATTTCAAGTCCATCCAATAATGCATGAGAATTTCACAAATCAAATGAGAACATGTGTCACAAAAAGTCAACAAATGACCAAACAGGGGAGAAAATTCAAATCAAATAGGAAATGCCATCAATAATTCCAGAAAAATATCACATGTATTCTCAACATCCACAAGTATGTTCATGCAAAAATCCAGACCATTTTGAGTTCAATAAGCATGCTAAATAAAATCATGAAGTTGGACATGAATGGTGTGACACAAATTGTCACACCTCTATTCAAAAAATCATATCTCATTAACCAGCAATGATAAATTCACAAACTCTACACCAAAATCACCATGAACATGTCTAGTTTAAGCACAAAAAATTTCAGAATCATTGGATTACGTATCATCATTTCACAAGCAAATTGGCATAGCATACACAAAATGGATACACATGAACAAACCCTAGCACATTTTAAAATCCACACATGCAAAAAATCTGGAAAAATCATCATAAAAAACTAGAGGTCATGAGGAGCATTTCACAAAAAATCCCATCAAAATTGGATTAAAAATGAAGGACTTATGAATTTTCTAAGTTGCCATGCCAAAATGAAATAAATAATGAAAAAGCAATTGAATTAATAAAAATAAAAAAACCGGGAATGGCAGTTTGGTAATATTGTGACTCACTAAGTGAAACGCTGCGTTTCACTTAGTGAGGTGGCGTGCAGTGATACGCTTCATGGCAATGGAATAGTGATAAACATGCAAAACAGAAAAAACAAAACGCGCCTGGGTTTACAGAATTAGGGTTTGGCTACTGTTCATCATCATCAACAATCGGGATGAACTTTTGGTTCCAGTTTTTGAAAACAAACACACCATTCAAACCAGCAAACCATGTACATCAATAATCCAACATTGATTTTCATTAACTCATGCTAACAAGAATGAATCGAGCAAGAACACATTTGAATGTCAAACTTCAAATCCATGTTTCTCTCTCAATACACAACCATTTTTCACGATTCAAAGTTCAAAATAATCAGCATGGCAAGATCTTTATAAGGCATAGCATGATTTTAAGAATAGTGTGATTCGAATTTTTACCAGATTTGCAGAACAGTGATGATTTGGTAGTTGTTTGGCTGTGTATGCACGAAACAGATGTCCAATGATGCTCCAGATGATGAATGTATGAGTATTGAAAGCCCAGTTACCTCAATTCCAGCTCAAAGATCCAACTGCCATGTGAGATTCTTGGAAGTAACAGTCACGATTCTTGCTCTACAGTGATGAAATGATGTTTGTTACAGCTCCAAAAATGTTGGTAGATGATGGCACAAAGAACCAAGGCACGAATTCTTTAAAGGTTTTTTCAGAAAAAAGTTCAGATGAGGAAAAAGAGAGTTTGAGAGAAAATGAAATTTTGATCTGTTTTGTGAAAGTGTGGCTAGGGTTTCTCTACCAGAAATGTGAAATATATACTCTGTTTAATGTCCTTAAGTTTGGTTAAGTGAGTGGTAATGAAGATTAGCTTAATGAAGTGTTTTTGATATTTTGCTAAAAACCAACCAAGTTGCATGGGGTGCATGAGCTACAGTTGCGAAAATGGGCTTTAAGCACATCCAAAACATGATTTCTGAACATTGGCAAATGGTAAAAAGTGCTGGAAATGGTTAATTTGCAAAGTCACTTTTTCACCTCCCTTATTTTAAATTCAAGCCACTTAAAAAAGGCCATTTTGATTGGTTGATTTTTGGTGAATTGTGATGAAGGATTTGGATAGAGCACATCAAATATGACTTGTAGCAAAAAACCTCACTCAATTTGGCCAAATGGTTTAGGAGTTATGCCACTTTGAAGTTCAAAAATATTTGAGAATGATTTGATCATAACTTGCCAACCACACATGAGAAATGAGTGTTCTTGGACTTTTTGGAAATGGGAGAACAAGATCTTCAACTTTCATGTTGGACAAAAATTCATTTGAAGCTTGTATGATGATGTAAATTTGAGGAGAAGAACTTTCCATTTTTGGCAAATTCCAATTACAGGTCAACTTTCTATTTTTGGAAATTTCTTGTCTGACTTCAAATTCTTCACTGTGGATGCTTGACATGTTATATGAGGCTTATATGGACATGAATGAGACCTCTCAAACCAATTCCCACCATCAAATCACTAATTAAATGCACAGTTGACCACAGTTGACTTCAGTTGACTTTGCTAGGGTTTTGGTTGACTGAACCATGTTCTGATGAATTCCAAGCCCCTACCACTTGATATCTTGATTCAAAATGATGTCACAACTCATATGAACTCTTGATGAATGATTATGGTGTCCAAATTCTTCAAGAATGGCCACCATCTATCTCAATGACTGACTTTGACTGATTTGACCTAATTTGCTTCATCTGCAAGTAACATGGTTAGATGACAATATTTTTGTACTTTTGGTTAGCAAACAGATGAAAAGCAATGATATACACATGCAATACATGCTTGGTGATCAAGAATCAAACTCACAAGATAACCCGCCCACTAGGAGGGAAGCAAAGATGCACAAAGATCCTTGAGGCAATGATATGATATGATATGGTGCCATGAGGGATCTTAGGGACAAAATTGGGGTCTTACACTTGTTCTATACATGTTGCCTGATTTTTGAGGCTTGGTTTGGCATTTTTAGCATTTTCCATCTCTGTTTTAGACACATGAACTTTTGGTGTGACAATGTGTGTCACACATTTTGATGTTGATCTTGTTCATTTTCATATACATGTCAATTGAGCTTTTCTGATTCCAATTTTTTGCATGATGCTTGTGTTTAACATGTTGTGTGCACATAAAAATTTCCATGGTTATTTGATTCATTTCTGTTTTAATATGGAATTTCTACTCTTGATGTCCAATTGGTCACATTGTATGCCTTATCATGATCAATAGATGGATTTGCCTTAGGATTTGAGTTTGGTCCTTTTTAGGACATGTTCTTACTTGAATAAATGTGCTTCATGTTGAATACTGGCTGTTGTTTTGACTTTTCTCTTTGCCTTTGACCCTAGTCTTGGTACTAGTGGTTTGTACTAATCTTTTGAGCTTTGTATTTCAGGTTCAAGCTATTAGCTCTAGTGGTTGATGCAATCTTATGACTTGAGATGCAAATTTGCTTTGTCCACTAACCTTTGTTGTGTTGTAGGTCCCTTGGTGATGAACTCACTTGAGTTGTTGACTTGCCTTGTGTGCATATTGGTTGTAACACTGTTGTTGACTGTTTGGTTTGTCTGGATGTGATATTGACTTGTTTGACTTTCTTACAGGTACATTAGTCGCTTTTAGCTAATTGCTTAAATTGTGCTTTTCTTGTGGTTAGTGTATCACCTAGGTAAGCACTCTTGTACTCCATGTAGTCTAGAAGCCCTGTCGTTTCTTTTGGCAGGCATTTGGCTGAAGTCCTCCTTAAGAGGCAATGACTGTGTTTGTTTACTCATTGTGCCATGTTACTTAAGTCCTCCTAAGTGAAGAGGCATTTGGCAGATAGAAGGGACTAGCAGTCAGTCCCCTGCTAATCGTTTGAGTCGTTCATTATGCTCGCACTACATGCTGATGCTCTTGAACCTAACCCAAGATCTTGTATATAGAGTCAGTCAAGTGGAGTAGGGTCCCACATTCTAGACCCCCACGTTTTCATTGATTGAAGCTCACCCAGGCCCGAGTTAAGAGCTATGAGGTCTTACCCTCATCACCTTTCATCTGCTCACCCTGACGGTCAATGTCAGTGATTAAGAGCCCTCCGATACCCTTCCAGTTGGCTTGTTTGTCGAAGTTGATTTGACCCCTTGACTAAAGCCCGACTTGTTTGTCGAGGTTGATATGACCCCTTGACTAAAGCCTTACCCTTGATGTTTGAGCCCCTTGTTGGTGTGTTTACTTCATGTTATATGTTTTTGTGTGGTGTGATTGTATCCCCTTAGGTTTTCTAGACTTCACATAGTCTCTCGTTTGCATGTCAATTAAGGTAGCACGGTTCCTTCGGCTAGGACTTCCTTTCTTGCGTGAGCATTCCTAAAACACAAACCAACTTTGTCTCCTCTTAAGGACATGTTGGCTCCTTCTACTACAGGTGAGTAAGTCTCCAGAGGTCGAGCATCCGGTAGATTATGTAGTAACGTTGTTCAACTAAAAAACACAAAACAAACAGAAATAGTTTAGCCGAACTACGGTAACTCTGATTCTCATGTTCAGATGAGATACGTAGGCACGAGATGCGATGTCTTGTCGAGTTTGACTGACAACTAACTTTGATCCTTCTTTTCTCTCAACCTCGTTGCGATTGAGACCACCTTCCTTTTCTCTCGCCCTCGTTGCGATTGAGACCTTCCTTTTCTCTTGCCCTAGTTGCAATCGAGACCCTTCCTCTTTTCGTTTGTCGTTTGGAGTCGGACATAAGTCCATTTATTGGCTGTCTGTTTCCTGTTGGCATTTGCTTGTCCGGAGTCTGATGTAAGTCCATCTATTGGCATTCAGTTTCCCGTTTGTTTGTCGTTTGTTCGGAGTCTGATGTAAGTCCATCTATTGGCATTTGGCTTCCTGTTTGCGTTTGCTTGTCTGGAGTTGGATGTAAGTCCATTGATTGGCCTTCCGTTTCCTTGGTGTATTTTGTTTGACGTCTCAGCGTCTCCTTTCAGTGTTTGATTCGGCGTGCGTTAGCCGAACTACGAGTGTTCTGATTCTTCTCTGGATAGAGAAGATACGTAGGCATGGGATGTGATGTCCTAGCGAGCATGTTTCCCATTTCCCTGAACTACGTCGACTCTGATGTTTGTGTCTGACAAACTACGTAGGACCGGGATGCGACATCCTGCCGAGTCCCCTTCCTCCATCTTCCTTCATCTTGTTCATTCTCGTGTGTGTGCATTCTTTGAGCAGTTTATCAGCAACCTTTTTCTATTCTTTTGAGCGAGGATCCCGTCGAGTACGACGGACGTGAGGGCTGCTAATACCTTCCCCTTGCGTAACCGACTCCCGATCCTAGCAATCTCTGGTCGTAAGACCATTCCTTTCCCTTTTCCAGGTTTACTTCGAGCGTTTCCTTTCCCTCCTTTGGGATAAATAACGCACGGTGGCGGCTCTGTCTCTTTTTCCGCCGGTTATTTTTCGCATACGCGACAGCTGGCGACTCTGCTGGGGACTTGTAAAAGAAGTTGACCTCTTGCTGGTCCATCTTCCCTAAGCGAGTCAATCCTTCTCTAGGATAGTTTTGATTGCTTTTACTGCTCTATTTATTGCATTTATGATTGTTGTATCGTGATTGTATATATTTGCATATATGTTTGCATGCATCATATTATCATTGTGCTGGCTGTGTATCTGTTTCTCTGTTGGGTGGGGATCACAAGAGGTAAAAGGCCCAATACCCAGGCTATGAGTGAACCTTAGGACACCTAGGAATAGAGTGGTTCATGGGAAGCGGGTGGTATGGCGCCACTTAGCAGAACATGATATCACGAGCAGTTCAGATTCTGATGGGGTATTATCGTTGCATACACCTGGTGTGCATATGATGATATTCTTGAAAGGATTGTTTATCATGCATTTCTCTTGACCTTACCCTGGCCTAGATGACACCCGTGACTGGGGCGGGATTGAATCATTTGCAGGTACTGATGGTGACTTTGGTTCAGTCGGACTTATGGATATCTATTTCCGACACGCCGGAATTCTGTCCGTGGTACTTATCAGCGGGTTCCGTTTATTTCGGATCCCCGAGTCGAAGTTGAAGGTACCTGTTCAGAGGATCCTGTGGCTGTCAGTTCAGTGGATTTCCTGTGATGAGGGTGATATAACCTCCAGTTCCGTTTATTTCGGAACTCCCCAAGTTGGGTTTGTGGTTACATGGGCCCTCAGATGACTGTGACCAGTTCAGAGATTTGATGGGTGTTCAGATGACTTGGAGGATGGCACAGTGACTTGCATTCATGCATCTGCATCATTCCCATTTTGCATTCATCCGCGTCCAACTCATGTCTATCCATACTCAGGGTACAATCTCGATTGAGATTCTGGTTGAGAGACATATTGATGTCAGAGTGTTATTGTCGAATTATTATCCGTCTCGATGAAGCCAGAGTCGAAGGACCGAATGTTCCTCGTACGGATAGACATTGCATTCATGGGTGAGTCATATTAACCTGTTTGTTGTTTTGTAGGTGCCAGTATCTAACCGGTTTGGTTGACAGAAGAATCACTTCTCGCGCCCACCGAATCATTCCTCCGCTCAGATATTCGGCCAGACTCAACAAATCCAAGCTGGTGGATCCACCCAACGCCGACATTCTCGAATTGAAAGATATGATGAGGGAGTTGTTCAATGTCGTGCAAGGGCTTGCCGTGGGGCAGAAAGCAATTGCTGAGGTTGGAGAGGATTGAAAAATGGCTGATAACGGAGAAAATACAAGGAAATGCTCCGTCGTCTGGAGTGAAGAAACCCTGTGGCAGTAGTCAGCACAAGAAGGAGGTTGAATCAAGTGATGTGCATGCCCGAAGGGAACATGGTAGAGATCGTTACCACCCGTATGCTACTGGAGAGACTATTCCTGCTGGTAATTCATCTGCACAACCGCAACAGCAGCCACCTCAATAGAAAGCACAGAAAGCTGGGTGCTAAGTGAGAAAAGGGAAGATGGATCGCCAGTTCGATAGGCCACCCGTGACTTATACCCTTCTGTTTAAGAGGTTGAAGGATCTTGGGTTAGTTCAGTCGAGGACGTTGGCTCCGGTAGGCCGGAGGCCTGAAAATTACGATGAGAACGCTAGGTGCGAGTTCCATTATGGGGCACCCAGACATCACATTGAGGGTTGCAGAGCTTTTAAGCATGTCGTTCAAGATTTGGTGGATTCTAAAGCCATCAACTTTGCACCGACACCGAATGTTAATGTTGACCCCGTGCCAATGCATGGTCCTATGGGGGTGAACGTGATGTCAAAGGACAAAAGAAAAATGGAGGAGATGGATGTGAATCAATTAAGAACTCCAATGTCTGAGGTCCAGAGACATCTGATGAAGAGTGGAGTTTTCCCTGGTTGTGATAATTGTTGTGCGGTTGTCGCTACAAATGGGTGCGTAATGATGAGGGAAACGATTCAAAGAATGATGGATGTGGCTATGGACGGTGAAATATGTGAAACACCATGTCAGGCAGTTGAAACCGTCAAGGTGGAGAATGCCATTGTTGTTGAGAAGGAGAAAAAACCATTCATTTCTTCTTACAAACAGGCCTTGGAAGTGGTGAAGAATGGAAAAGCCCAAGGCTGGGGAAGAATGGTAGACATTGCGGTGAAAGCAGATAGGTTCGGGGTTGGCTATCGGTCGGGCCAAGACTCGTCTGGGCAAAATAGAGGACGTCGTCAACTGTTCACGTTCATCAATGCTGGAATGCTAGATCCAGGTCATGCCTGTGCGAATGGTGAAGAGATTGACAGTGACTGCGAGCTCGATCGTTAGATAAAATCGTGTGTATGAGGGAACTGGAAGGCCTAAAAGATCATCACTGTCACTCTACGTAAAGAGTAGTATTTCTGTTTTTCAATTCTGTTTGCATGAAAGCCATACGTTTTTCCCGAAACGTAATGGTCCATTGTAAGGGCCACCTCATGTGTTTCATTTTGCAACATTTTGCATGATTAATAAATGGATGTCTTTCACATTAAAAGCGGTGTTCCCTGTTTTTCATTTATTTTTACAGTTTAAAAAAAATAAAAATGGCAATGTTATTTTCATTTTGTCTTCCTTTTGATTGGCTTCGTTCCGACTTTTGTATTCTTCGGATCTCATTGATAATGATTTTGTTACACCCTGTATGACTTCGACAATCCGATCTATCATGCCGAAGAAGAAGGCGAAGAAGATTGTGAACTGCCAGAGGAATTAGCCAGGTTGTTGAAACAAGAGGAGAAGGTGATTCAACCGCACGAGGAGCGAGTTGAAATCGTTAATCCAGGCACCGAGGAGGTCTGAAAGGAAGTAAAGGTTGGGGCCGCCTTGGAGGCGAGTGTCAAGAGTGGAGGTGATGCCATTCGGTCTAAAGAACGCCGGTGCCGTGTATCAGAGAGCTGTGGTGACTTTGTTTCATGATATGATTCATCATGAAATTGAATGCTATGTTGATGACATGATAGCAAAGTCCCAAACTGAAGAGGGGCATCTGGCAGATCTGGCCAAGTTGTTTGACTGGTTGAAACGATTCAAACGGAGGCTGAATTCAAATAAGTGCACTATCAGAGTGCGGTCCGGTAAGTTGCTGGGGCTTATTGTGAGCGGAAAAAAGGAATCGAGGTTGATCCTGCTAAAAAAAAGGGGGAAAAAGCAATACAACAAATGCCTGAACCGAGAACAGAAAAAGAGGTTTGTGGTCTCTTAGGTAGATTGAACTACATTTCATGGTTCATATCTCATCTAACAGCCACGTGTGAACCCATATTCAAGCTGTTAATACCTTAGGATTGGCATTAATTTTGTAAAACAAATAATGTAATCATCTCTGTTGTTTTAATATGTTGGGTTGAAGAAGTTCAACATCTGGACCAACATGTCATGTACGATGTCACGACATCATGTCTGTGACATCGTACATGTGTAGAAAACTAAATTAATTAATTCAGTATATATTTTGGGATTAGTGAGGATATTTGGTGAATATCCTAACTCCCATGTGGAGGTCTTAAAGACTCAATCAGAATATATATAGGCTCAAATATGGAGATATATATGGAGAGATTTTAGGATTGAAGACCTTGTTTGTAGCAGAAATTTTCTGCTGTATTTGTAACAACAAAGAAGAAGTTTGCTGCGATTTCTGAAGGCCTAAATCCAGTTGGGTGATTAGGTTATAAATAGCATATTGTAACCTAGTTTTTGTAAGCCTCCTAGAATGAAAATTTAGGGGTGTGTGTGAGGTAAACCTCCCAACCTGTGGGAAGGTTACCATGTATTTCTCAGTGTTCAAAGTTGAGAGTATTTGTAACTCAAAGCCTGTAGGCAAGAGTGATTATGTGCTTGAACAAAGCTGTGAAGAAAGTTCAAGTAGCTTTAACATTACATTGTATTTGTAGTGATAGGAATGGAAACTGGAGGTTTCTATCTAGGAGTTCCTAGGTATAGATTGCATTGGGTAGGGATTAAGTGAAGAGTTGTAAACGGGGGAGTTTAACTCTGAATTAATACTGCTGATAGTGGATCTTCTTCCTGGCTTGGTATGCCCCCAGACGTAGGACATGTTGGACTGAACTGGGTTAACAATTTCATGTGTTTGTTTACCTTCTACATGTTATAATCCTGTCTGCCATAACTCAGCTTGTATTTCAGTCTGCTTATCAAGTTAATAACAAACCTGATACATAGCCTTCTGTTTGAATGTCAATCTGAATGTTTTGACATTAATCATTGACAGCATATACTGAATAATAGGCATGTTGTTCTCAGTTCAGTATGTAGTTAAGTCTGGTCTTCAAGAGGATAACAGACCTGGCCAAAGGATCATAGTGAAACTGTCAAACTGGATGTCTTGATAGTTGTTCGTGTAGGCTGATACTGAAGTTGAGACTGGTTAGTCTTTTACAGAACAACAAAGTTAGCACAGTCTGTTTTCATGAACATAACAGAATCAGCATGGGATATATATTCTGGATGTCAAACTGAATGTTGTGACATTTACACCTGACAGCTTGTGCTAAATTGTAGGATAATTAGTTTTTCTGTTTCAGCATTTTTCTCAGGCTATTTTTTAGGAATCCAACAGCTGAGCTAAAATCCAGGAAAATAATAACTAACCTACAATTAATGAACCTAACAAATAGCCTATTTGTTAGCTCCCTAATATGTGATAATTAGGTTAACTTGCTTGACTTTTAGTTTAGGAAACACGAGTACTAGGCCAGCAAACTGGATTACAGTAACAAGTGATGTTCAAATTAATATTGATATATCATGCTGATAACTGTACAAACACAACAGAAGTAAGTGTGGTGTTTGATCTCTGCTGTGTCTTAGTACCAGAAGGACAGAACTAGGTGTTCGTCCATTCTAGGGTAATTTAGTAGCAGATGTCGTGACAACTGTGAAAGCGTGCTTTAGTACAGGGTTTTAATTTGTATAACTGTCTTGCTGTATTAGTTACAATGTTGGATCAGATGTCATGACTTGGAGTAGAACATCTGAATTCTGACTACGCCAGAATTTCAAATGGTATCAGAGCGGGCATCCTGTTTTGTTTCTGGATGAGATCCATGGGTGATACTTTCTGGTATCTTGCAAGGAGTTATGTTAGTACTGATGTTGGAACCTATGGAAGGTTCTGTGATTTCCCTGAATGGTCCCTTGAAGTAGGTGGATGGACTATTCATAACGGGAACTGTGTGTACCTGTCTCCGGAGGTTGGCAATTGGCTTTTGTGTGGGACAGCTATGCTAGTATTGAATCATATTCAAACTTGGTATGTTCTTGGAGGCTGATCTGGTGAAGTGTGTGTTCATAGGTTGAGTTGTACTATGATTTCCGCTGCATAATACCTGGCAAAACTCAAACTCTGATGTAGTTTCCCCTCATGTGGATGAAAGGCTGCTGTATTCAAGATTTCATCATAATCTACTGAAGATGTCAAAGGTACTTGAGTCTCCTCAAGTCCTCTCATCATGGTAAGAATCACCTGATCACTGATTATTTTACTCTCTTGGGTAGTGCATATGAAGACCTTGAAGACTTTTAAGGAGGGTTTGTTCCAAGCAGGTGGAACTAATGTTCTATGTGATGTTAGAACATGCTGTTCAACAAGTATGCACCTACTGGTTGAAGAGCAGATGCTTTTAGGCGTCAAACAAAGAGATACTTTTGTTTGGAACCTACTCCTGACCTGGAAGAGGAGACATTTGTGTGTGCTAAGTTGACAAGGGTAGGGTCAACTATGTGTATGCTCAAGAAGGTCACTTTTAGAAGTCTGATCTCTAGAAGTGGAGCTGGTTGAGATGTGACATTGTGCAATCCCTGTTGTGTGCCTTATTCCTGTAGATTGATCAGGGATCGATAGTTGTTCCCTGAAGTACTATGTTGTGTTGGAAGACAAGTCCCCTGGATGTTAGAAGTCAATAATGGGGTAACCTGACTGCTATTTCATTTAAGAGGATTGGGACCATGAACCTTATTATTCAAACACCACGCTCAGAAGTGGCAGTTCCTTCAAGGAGTGAGAATATGAAGATTCAGTGGTTGGTTGAGGTAGTATGCTCTGGCAATGCATATCTACCATTAACTGGTGTGGTTCTGCTGTCACTAGTACTTATGGTCAGCTGGTGTCTGATTGGCGTGATTGAAGTATGTATAGGTATAACTCATAGAGTTAGGTGCCACTGGTAGGGATGGTGTATGTCATGTTGAGACATTTGTGTATAATGCATGGATATTGGTGTGGAGTTTCCATGATTGTTAATTTGAGGGGGAGTTTTGGTTAACCTCCTCACGTTTGGTCAGCCTAGGGTCTGGTTGGCTGTTGACCTGTGTCACATGGGCTCTGGTTGTTGTGTGACACATTTGCAAGGAAGGGTTCATCTCTCTCATTCCTAAGGGTGAATCTAATCTGGAAAGATTATCAAAACTATTGAGGTGCTTGCAAGCAGAAGATGTTGACACTAGAAGAGTATTTTCAAAGTATTCTTATGGTGGAAGTATCTGAAAGGATAATTGGGAAAGGATTTAAGATCAATGTCTACTTGTGCCAAGTACAAGTATTTAATTGATTATCCTTGGAGCTCCAGATAACTGATGTTCTTAAAGATGTTGGAACATCTCTTCTTCAAGACCCTGTGCAGAATCAAAGGAAGGATAATACATTGGTTTATGATCTATCTCCTTGGTGGCAGCAAGAGCATATGATCTCTGAAAAAGTTTCCTGGCAAGAAACATGTTCAGCCTTGTGGTGTACAAGAAGAAGAAGACATCATAGTCTTGATGGTGGTTACTTGGATCCGTTTATTTATGATCTAGGTAAGGAAGTGCATTGGCTAATGCACACTGTGGAGTTAAGAACAAGTGGCAACATTCTTAACATCATGGAAACAGCTTTACTTTAGGAAGTAGAATCCTTGGTATAGCTGAAGGGTTAGTCTCTAACTGGTCCTTCTGAAGACTCATGCATCAGAGTGTCTGATGTCTTTGGAGAAGAAGCAGGAATTCATCAAGGTGTGAGCTTGGATGACTTAACTGCAAACCTGCAGGATGGAGGTTGTTTACTCAAACTTGGTTCCACAATCAAGTCTATGAGAGCATTGAACTCTTGTTCTGTGTAGGGAGGAAGTTCTTTCAAGTGGCAGAAGAAGGAGCTGAGTTCAACAGCTAAATGTTAAAACACAATGTTGTGACATTTGGTTCAACATCAGAATCTTAGTTGGTGAAGTGGCACATCAACTTAAGATAGAAGGGTCTACAGAGTTGTAGATTGGGTACTTCAAAAAGATCGTTCTCATTGCAGTTCTTTGGAGTTGCTGGATGGAGAAGATGTTACATGTTCATGTCTTAGAGAATCTAAGTTTCGTTTAACATGTAGCTTGAAGTTCAAGTCTCACTTGGAAGGTCAGAATATCTTTGGGAGAAGTCTGATAAACTTGGAGAGGTCAAAAAGTGGCATTTGACTTTTTCATATGAGGATTCACGAAGGAGGTAATCAACCAGTGGCAGTTGGTCTATCTCAGAATTGAGTTCGAAGAATCAAGATAATCAAAATATGGCAGCTGATTATTCTTGAGGAAAGTCTGAGACAAACTACATTTAAGCAAAAAGGTAGTAAGTTGAAGACAAAAGGAGGTGTGTTCTATTCATTTCTTGGATCTTGTGGTAGGAGTTCTGAACTATCTATGGAAGATTATCTCTGGTAACGGGTTGAGAATGTATATGTCTCAATTTGTGTCTGGTTTCTTTTGGATCAAGCTGGTGACTCAGTGATGTCTGAAGATTATCAGATGGTGTTCTTTGTTATGTTGTGAAGGATGTCCCAACTAATGTTAGAACATTTTGTGAAGTGGTTTTCTGTTCTGGTTAGAAGAGAGATTGACACAGAGTGTGGATGTGTTCATCCAAGAGGGTTGAACAGAGGGTGTTCTCTTGAAGACATGAAGATGCGTCTTATGTTCTCCATCCATCAAGTAGTCTGGGTTCTCTTTGAATCAGGAAGTATGTGCAGGTCCAACTTTGGGGTGTTGGATATGTTAATGTGTGATCTCCAAGTTTCAAGAGGAGAGTTTGTTGTTCATGACATGGGGAGTTCTGTCTTTGCGCTGCAAGTAATCATTAAGCTTGTGGTCTATAAGTTCTCAAATGACAAGGTATGGCACCTTGTTAGTTATTGGGTTGATGTGATGTGTGTCAAGGCTGAGGGAGCAGCAGAATGTCTGACCGGATGTCATGACATTGCCTTGGATAATGTTGTTATTTCCTTCTGAACCTTAAAGTCATGAGGAAATATGGATGTGGTGTGTCTAATTATGATAAATTAGAATAAGCCTGATTGTTACAGTTGTGTTGTACAGGGGTTGGTGTTGCTTTGGTTATGCCGAAAGGATCCCATGTTCCTTCTACTGCCCGGCTAACATTTGAATGCACCAACGATGTGGCAAGTACGAAGCTTGTATCCTGGGTATTGAACCTCGGTGCGTACATCAACTGGGGCAACGCCTTTCTCGCTGTGTATGGGATGGAAGCGGTGGTACCAATTGAGGTCCAGATCCCATCATGGAGAGTCCTGATGGATGTATGATTGGAAAAGGCTGAATGGGTAAAGATTTGGTATGAAGAGTTGAGCCTGATTGAGGAAAAGAGGCTGGTAACCATCCGTCATGGGGCAGTTGTACCCAGCGAATGAAGCGTGCTTTGGCCGAAAAGTGCGACCTCGTGGGTATCGTGTGAAAGACGTGGTGTTGAAAAGGATCCTTCCTCCTCATAGATCGTAGGGGCAAGTGGACACACAGTTATGAAAGCTCATTCATGGTCAAGAAGGTTTTCTCTGGCGGAGCCTTGTTGTGGGAGACCATGGATGGCGAGGATTTTCCATCCCCTGTGAATGCGGACGCAGTTAAAAGATACTTCGTAAAAGAGACCCGCTGGACGAAAAGAATAAAATAGTCCAGGCAAAAAAGGGTATCCCGGCGAACCAAGAAAAAGAAAAAGGTTCGTGAAAAAATTAGGGATAAAAAGAAAAAACTGTACACCCGGCAAGTCGAAAACCCCACAAGGGCGGCTTGGGCAAAAAAGGGTATCCTGGTGGACTAAAAACCCGAAAGGGAGGTCCAAGCAAAAGAGGGATTGAAACGAACAACTGCGTCCAGCATGATCGTTTGTACTTTGGTTAAGACACCTGGATAATCCCCGGCAGAGGTCGGTTGGAAACGTCTTGTTCAAAAGGCAGAAAGTGCGGAAAGTCTTGAGGACATATGGGGTGTAACCGAGTTGGAACTCGATGAGATCACGGTTTCACATTGCCATTAGGATAGATTTTTCCTTTTGTGCGCAATTACCTCTTTTCAGGGATTGCTTCCTATGTGCTGCTCAGTCATGAGCCACCTTTTGTTCAGTCAATAAATGCATGTTTAGTCAAATAATTTTGTTTTTGTTTTCATTACCGCTTTGATTGAAAAAACATCCGTTTGTTTTGATAAAGAATATTTGCATTTTGAGACAAAGAGGTCCCTTCCGATGCATGCTTACAAGATTGAAAATGTGAAATCTTATTCGGAGGGCAGAGTGACCTAGGTGTTGAAATTTTGGCACGCCTGGGGCACGTTTTTATCTAACGATCTCTTTGGCAGGTGTTGTTAGATATTTTCACTCACTTGCAGATTGTGATGAGAAGCGCTTTAACAAGAGATCCCCGCAGAGTCCGATCAGGGGCAAGGGATTGAGGAACGGTGAAAAGACGGCGAAAGAATGACGACGATCCTAGAGGGTAATCAAGAAGACTCTTCAAAGTCTGAGGATTAGAGAGTTGGCCCGGATCTGAGGAGATCGATCGTCTCGAAGTAGAGAAAAGCCGAGAATACAAGATGATGAATCAGAAGAGACCGGATGAGTCTGGGAGCTCTCAAAAGTGAAGAGCCGACACTGTGGTGGGAGGGTGAACACCAGTGTTCGACGAGTCGTCGGGCGGTCCGTGTCAAGTAGGTCGTATTTCCCCAAAGGGTTCGAGGTCGTTATCTCCCCAGCGGATTCGAGAGCGGTGGTTTCCTCGGCAACCAGGCCGGAGATTGGTTATTTTCTCCAGCAGGGTTGAAAGTGTAATCCCCGAGCAGTTTGAAGGGTGTTGTTTCCCCTAGCAGGGTTGAGAGGGTCGTTCCCAGCAAGCCTGAAGGTTGCCTCTTCCCCAGCAAGTCTGAGGACTGTTAGTGTCCCCAGCGAGCCTGAAGGTTCCCATATCCCCGGCGGAGGTGTTTATGGGTAGGTTGTTCCTCAGCAACCAGGGCTGAAGTGTTGTAATCCCAAGCAAGGTTGAGTTTGCAGTTCCCCCAGCCAGTTCTGGAGTTCGCTGTAATCCCTAGCAGGGTTGAGAATGTTTTTCTCTAGCAAGTCTGAGTTTGTTGTAATCCCCAGCAGGGCCGAGACTGTTACTTCCCCAGCGAGTCGAAAGCTTGCTATGTCCCTAGCGGGGTTGAGACTGTTAGTTCCCGAGCTAGTCTGAAGGTTACTATTTCCCCAGCTAGTCTGAAGTTTGTTGTTTCCCCTAGCAGGGTTGAGAGGGTTGTTTCTCCAGCTAGTCTGAAGTTTGTTGTTTCTCTCAGAAGGTTTGAGAATGTTATTTCCCCAGCAAGTCTGAAGGTTGCTGTTTCCCCAGCGGAGGTGGGCGTTGTTTGTTTTCCCCCAGCGAAGTCCCCAAGAGGATCGAGTTCGGTGGAGGTCGTCCCTAGTAAGGATTATTCGTTCCCCAGCAGCAGCGCTATTCCCTAGCAGGGTGAAGATTAGAGGGATATTGAGCTCCTCAGCAGAGTGGCTCGTGCAGCCCCGGAGGGGGATATCTTTTATGCATTCATCATTTAGAGAAGCATAACATATTGCATCATTAATTGCGTAGCATTTCCATGGTTATGGAGCATTACGCTAAAAAAAACTCATGCATCAGCATTGCAAGCATAAACTAGCCCTAAGCCGTGGTTACCATTCAAGAATTGGTTGAGTTGGTTGGTGAAGATGTTGCTCTGAGGAGTTTAGCATCGCGACGTTGGGTCATCTGGGTCGATTTCAGAATTGGTTTCCCCAACATGGTTGAGAGGTTGGTGTTTTCCCAACCAGTGACTCCCTAGTTGAGTTGGTTTCTCCGCCGTTCCGAGAATGTCAGATCAGCAAGCATCCCCAGCAGTGCTATTCCCCACAGAGTTGGGAGATCGAATCAGGAATCGTGTGCTCAGCAAAGTGATCACTTGCTTTCCCAGCAGGAGTTTTCCTCCCCTTGCATCTTGCAGATTGGACCATATCCCCAGTAGAGGCGGATCAGTTTTCAACATCTAAATGGCACATTTGCAGCGGTTGCTCTTGACAGCATTCAGAATTGACAATCCCTAGAGAGGTTTATCTCCTCACCCGTCCGTGAAAGGAAAGCGTGACTCCCCAGCGTAGTCCCCGGCAAGCGTCTGCCTTGTTTTAACACATGAAGATGCCATCCTTATGATACTGGTGAGTGTCGTGTTGATCCCCGTGTGGGTCCTTTCTTTTGGTGTCGGTGGACATCATCTTTCGGTGTCAGTAAACATCGAGTTTTCTTCCCATTCGTCCGTTGACGTCTGGTCGTGGTTTCTCTTCCGATTCGTCTGTTGACGTCTGGTCATGGTTTCTCTTCCCATTCGTCCGTTGACGTCTGGTCTTGGTTTCTCTTCCCATTCGTGTGTTGACGTCTGGTCGTGGTTTCTCTTCCCATTCTTCTGTTGACGTCTGGTCGTGGTTTCTCTTCCCATTCGTCCATTGACGTCTGGTCGTGGTTTCTCTTCCCATTCGTCCGTTGACGTCTGGTCGTGGTTTCTCTTCCCATTCGTCCGTTGACGTCTGGTCGTGGTTTCTCTTCCCATTCATCCGTTGACGTCTGGTCTTGTTTCTCTTCCCATTCGTCCGTTGACGTCTGGTCGTGGTTTCTCTTCCCATTCGTCCGTTGACGTCTGGTCGTGGTTTCTCTCCCCATTCGTCCGTTGACGTTTTGTCGTGGTTTCTCTTCCCATTCATCCGTTGACGTCTGGTCATGGTTTCTCTTCCCATTCGTCCATTGACGTCTGGTCGTGGTTTCTCTTCCCATTCGTCCGTTGACGTCTGGTCGTGGTTTCTCTTCCCATTCGTCCGTTGACGTCTGGTCGTGGTTTCTCTTCCCATTCGTCTGTTGACGTCTGGTCGTGGTTTCTCTTCCCATTCGTCCGTTGACGTCTGGTCGTGGTTTCTGTTCCCATTCGTCTGTTGACGTTTGGTCGTGGTTTCTCTTCCCATTCGTCTGTTGACGTCTGGTCGTGGTTTCTCTTCCCATTTGTTTGTTAACGTCTGGTCGTGGTTTCTCTTCCCATTCGTCCATTGCCCTCGGGTCGTGGTTTCTCTTCCCATTCGTTCGTTGACGTCTGGTCATGGTTTCTCTTCCCATTTGTCCGTTGACGTCTGGTCGTGGTTTCTCTTCCCATTCGTCCGTTGACGTCTGGTCGTGGTTTCTCTTCCCATTCGTTCGTTGACGTCTGGTCATGGTTTCTCTTCCCATTCGTCTGTTGACGTCTGGTCGTGGTTTCTCTTCCCATTCGTCCGTTGACGTCTGGTCGTGGTTTCTCTTCCCATTCGTCCGTTGACGTCTGGTCGTGGTTTCTCTTCCCATTCGTCCATTGACGTCTGGTCGTGGTTTCTCTTCCCATTCGTCCGTTGACGTCTGGTCGTGGTTTCTCTTCCCATTCATTCAAGGATGTCTGGTCGTGGTTTCTCTTTCCCATTCATCCGTTGATGTCTGGTTGTGGTTCCTTTCTTCGATAAATATCAAATCCCCAGTGGAAGTCTCCATTGGTGAATGGCCTCGCTTTCCTCGATACACCCTCCGCAGAGTGCAAATTTCCGGTTCTTTTGGTATTCAATCCCTGTTTACCTTGAAAGTCTGATAGTCGTTGCTCTCATTCGTTCAGGTTCTCAGTTGATTGAATAGGGGCAGCTGTAGCACCTCAAATTTGCACCCCCCCCCCATTCATGCATTCATTTTCATTTTTTAGGTCATTAACATCACATAGTGCATTGCATCATGGCAATCCGGCATTGGTATCAAGAGAATCATCAGTGCAAAAGGCAAGGTTCTCCTTGAGTTGAAGGCCACATGAGTATTCTAGAGAGCTTATATGAACCAAGGGTTCATTTTGAAGAAACTTGACCAAGTGTTAGAAGCTCAAAGTCATCAGTGCATTGCCAAGTCATCTAGGGCCCATACAAGTCAACTGTAAAGTCAACTGAGGGCTAGGAGGTGGAGAAATGGTTTGAGACACTTCATTCATGTCCAAAAGAGGTTTATTCATCATGTCAAACATCTACCTTGAAGAATTTGAAGCCAAATCAAAAGTTTCCCAAAATGGAAAGTGACCCGTAATTTCAAGTTTCCAAAAATGGCAAGTTTTTGGTCCACATTCAACTTGACTTTCCAACATCAAAGAAGCTTCAAATGAAATTTTGGTCAACATGAAAGTTGAAGATCTTTCTCTCCCATTTCCAAAAAGTCCAAGATCATGAGCATCTGATGAATGGTTGAGGAGTTATGAGCAAATGATCACCAAGTGTGCATGAAACTTCAAAGTGCCATAACTTTTGATCCAAAACTCCAATTTGAGTCACTCTTTTTGCATATTGCTTGTCATGATCTCTAATTTCCAAATCCATCATTACATTGCATGAAATTTATTCATATGATCATTTGCCCATGCATGTTCATTTTGGAGGGAAAATGGAGAATTTGAATTTTATTCATCATACATGAAAAATACCATTTCCATTGTGTTCATGAATTGATTTTGAGTGAAAATACACCTCCACATGCTACTGTTCACGTCCAAATTTGCCATGCACCTCACACTTACCAATTTTGGTCATACACCTCATTTTCACTAATCATAATTAACTCATGCCTAATTTTGATTTGGATGTGATTAAGAGACCATATATAAATCAAATCATAACAGAATTTTAGTTTTTCCACTCATTCTAGATCTAGATTCAAGTTCCCTCCAAAAATTCTATCATTCCAAATTTGAAAAGTCTTCACATAACACTTGAATTTTATTGCATATTCGTGTTCCTTGATCATCATTTGGTAAAGATCAAGCTGTGGATTGAAGGTTTTGGTGAAGAATCAAGCAAATCATGCATGAACACATGAACATGGAGTTTTGAGTTTCAGCTAGATCCAGACCAATTCAAGCATCAATTCGTGTCCCAGACTTCATAGCAAGGTTGAGGAAGGATATCTTGAGCTGGAGAGAGCTGTAGCACGCGTTTTCAACTCACTGTTCTTCAAGAGGTTAGAAATTCGATCCTCATGATTCTTCATTTTATGCACATGATATTGTAGATCTTTTCATGCTGATTATCCTGATATAAGTAGAATTTGAAATGGATGAGTATTAAGTGAGATATGTTGAGTTGAAATTTTTGATGTACATGATGTTTTGGCTCGATCCGTGTTTATTATTAAGATTTAGGCCAAATGAATGCTGGATTTGAGTTCCTCATGTTGAGAGCTTTCGATTGATGTATGCCATGGAAAATTCTGGAAAAAAAATTCGTTGCATGTATTGTAGCGCCACCGTCTCAACGAGGAAGACGGTGGAAACCACCGTCCCAACCATCGTCTGCAAAAGCGCTAGGGTTTTGCCCTATCAGCGCTTGCGTGGCTCCTACGTAGCAAAACCATTGTCCTTGACCTGTTCCACGTGCGCCTGGACTCTGACTGGGACACCACTTCATTTAATGAAGCAACAGCGTTTTGATCCAAACGTGTTCCATACCTCGCTTAGATTCCCAGCGAATGACATTTTAATTTCCTTTTGATTTCCTTAGTCCAAATGACAGCGTTTTGATGTGCCCTGGGTTCGATCCTCCCTGATGTTTTTTTTTCTCATTTCATTTTCAATTAACATTTTCCATGATTTCCCACATTATTTCATTATTTTCATCACATTCCAAAATTCATAAAAAATTGAATATTGATCCAAATTGAATGCAATTTTTTCCTACATGTTCATCTTGACGTCCAGTATTTTATAATGTCCATTTCTTGATTTTATCATTTCTGGATTTTTTAAATGTGAATTGTTATTTGATCATGTATGCAAATGTGACATGTTGTACCAATTCTTTTGTGAGATGCTCATACTTGGTCCAATTAACTGGAAATTTAACATGCTTGTTCTATACATGTTGCCTGATTTTTGAGGCTTGGTTTGGCATTTTTAGCATTTTCCATCTCTGTTTTAGACACATGAACTTTTGGTGTGACAATGTGTGTCACACATTTTGATGTTGATCTTGTTCATTTTCATATACATGTCAATTAAGCTTTTCCGATTCCAATTTTTTGCATGATGCTTGTGTTTAACATGTTGTGTGCACATAAAAATTTCCATGGTTATTTGATTCATTTCTATTTTAATATGGAATTTCTACTCTTGATGTCCAATTGGTCACATTGTATGCCTTTGCCTTATCATGATCAATAGATGGATTTGCATTAGGATTTGAGTTTGGTCCTTTTTAGGACATGTTCTTACTTGAATAAATGTGCTTCATGTTGAATATTGGCTGCTGTTTTGACTTTTTGCTTTGCCTTTGACCCTAGTCTTGGTACTAGTGGTTTGTACTCATCTTTTGAGCTTTGTATTCCAGGTTCAAGCTATTAGCTCTAGTGGTTGATGCAATCTTATGACTTGAGATGCAAATTTTATTTGTCCACTAACCTTTGTTGTGTTGTAGGTCCCTTGGTGATGAACTCACTTGAGTTGTTAACTTGCCTTGTGTGCATATTGGTTGTAACACTGTTGTTGACTATTTGGTTTGTCTGGATGTGATATTGACTTGTTTGACTTTCTTACAGGTACATTAGTCGCTTTTAGCTCATTGCTTGAGCTGTGCTTTGCTTGTGGTTGGTGTATCACCTAGGTAAGCACTCTTGTACTTCATGTAGTCTGGAAGCCCTGTCGTTTCTTTTGGCAGGCATTTGGCTGAAGTCCTCCTTAAGAGGCAATGACTGTGTTTGTTTACTCATTGTGCCATGTTACTTAAGTCCTCCTAAGTGAAGAGGCAATTGGCAGATAGAAGGGACTAGCAGTCAGTCCCCTGCTAATCGTTTGAGTCGTTCATTATGCTCGCACTACGTGCTGATGCTCTTGAACCTAACCCAAGATCTTGTATATAGAGTCAGTCAAGTGGAGTAGGGTCCCACATTCTGGACCCCCACGTTTTCATTGATTGAAGCTCACCCAGGCCCGGGTTAAGAGCTATGAGGTCTTACCCTCATCACCTTTCATCTGCTCACCCTGACGGTCAATGTCAGTGGTTAAGAGCCCTCACATACCCTTCCAGTTGGCTTGTTTGTCGAGGTTGATATGACCCCTTGACTAAAGCCCGACTTGTTTGTTGAGGTTGATATGACCCCTTGACTAAAGCCTTACCCTTGATGTTTGAGCCCCTTTTTGGTGTGTTTACTTCATGTTATATGTTTTTGTGTGGTGTGATTGTATCCCCTTAGGTTTGCTAGACTTCGCATAGTCTCTCGTTTGCATGTAAATTAAGGTAGCACGATTCCTTCGTCTAGGACTTCCTTTCTTGCGTGAGCATTCCTAAAACACAAACCAACTTTGTCCCCTCTTAAGGACACGTTGACTCCTTCTACTACAGGTGAGTAAGTCTCCAGAGGTCGAGCATCCGGTAGATTGTGTAGTAACGTTGTTCAACTAAAAAACACAAAACAAACAGAAATAGTTTAGCCGAACTACGGCAACTCTGATTCTCATGTTCAGATGAGATATGTAGGCACGAGATGCGATGTCTTGTCGAGTTTGACTGACAACTAACTTTGATCCTTCTTTTCTCTCGCCCTCGTTGCGATTGAGACCACCTTCCTTTTCTCTCGCCCTCGTTGCGATTGAGACCTTCCTTTTCTCTTGCCCTAGTTGCAATCGAGACCCTTCCTCTTTTCGTTTGTCGTTTGGAGTCGGACATAAGTCCATTTATTGGCAGTCTGTTTCCTGTTGGCGTTTGCTTGTCCGGAGTCTGATGTAAGTCCATCTATTGGCATTTGGTTTCCTGTTTGTTTGTCGTTTGTTCGGAGTCTGATGTAAGTCCATCTATTGGCATTTGGCTTCCTGTTTGCGTTTGCTTGTCTGGAGTTGGATGTAAGTCCATTGATTGGCCTTCCGTTTCCTTGGTGCATTTTGTTTGACGTCTCAGCGTCTCCTTTCAGTGTTTGATTCGGCGTGCGTTAGCCGAAATACGAGTGTTCTGATTCTTCTCTAGATAGAGAAGATACGTAGGCATGGGATGTGATGTCCTAGCGAGCATGTTTCCCATTTCCCCAAACTACTGTCTCTAAGCATAGGCCACAACTTGACCATTTTGCATCAACACACCTCCTAGACCCATCTTTGAAGCATCACAATATACAACAAAGGACTCACATGGATTCATCGAAATCAAAATTGGAGCAGCCATCAACTTCTTCTTGAGTTCTTGGAAACTCTTTTCACGATGCACATCCCAACATATACTTAACCCTTTCGAGTGAACTGAGTTAACGACAATGCTGAATTTGAAAAACCTTTAATGAACTTCTTGTAGTAACCAGTCAATCCAAGAAAAACTTCTAATCTCAGTTGCAGACTTCAGAGTCTCCCATTGTAACACATCATCTATCTTCGATAGATCCACAACTATACCACCACTAGAATCACATAACCAAGAACACTCACTTTCTTTAACCATAACTTGCACTTGGAAAACTTTGTGTACAAATCATTCTCTGTCAATGCCTACAATACAATTCACATATCACTCACAACCTCATACTATTGTCCCTCTTCTTTCACCAATAACACTGACACACCCCCACGGAGAAACACTTGGTTAAACAAACTTCTTCTGAAGCAAATCCTCTAGTTGCTTCTTCAATTCCCCAACTTTAAAGTAGACACCCTATAAGGAATCATCGACCCCGGACTAGTAACAGGTACTAAGTCTATAGAAAAATCCACTTTGCGCTCTAGAGACAAATCATTGATGTCTTCAAGAAACACTTCAGGAAATTCACA
The DNA here is from genome assembly GCF_024323335.1 of Lathyrus oleraceus. Lineage (NCBI taxonomy): Eukaryota > Viridiplantae > Streptophyta > Magnoliopsida > Fabales > Fabaceae > Lathyrus > Lathyrus oleraceus. The sequence goes on from NC_066580.1 coordinate 365,741,345, forward strand.
CACTCCAGGAAGATCACGAACAACTCCCTGTCCTCTAGCTTCCAACGAAGCTAACATCACAAACACTTGTTCCATATCCTTCACGGATTCTCTCACTTGCTTAGATGATACAAACGTCAACTCTTCACCTCTATCAAATTCAAATTCACGCTCTAGAGGCAAGTTGCAGATATCTTTAGGAAAACATCAAGAATCACACACCACTGGCATAACACTAGTCGTCACACTTCTCTCTACTCTCCGAGAAACAACACTAACCATACCTGGTCGTTTTCCCTAAAGACTTCCCAACTTGACCGGCAGACAGGAATCTCGAATCCACAACATCTTCAATGTTAGGAATAACACAACTTTAACATCGCCTGAGCTCTTTCAATCAGCGACACACTGCACCAACTTATCAAAACAATTGGTAAACACTTGGTTTAACTCCAACCAATTTATTCCAAGAATAACGTCAACTTATTCCAACAAAATACAAACCATACACATCCTCAGGGAACACGTAAGGATACTCAACACACCACTAGCTCATCTCTAGCCAACACATCGCCTCCACCCTCACAAGGAAGCGACCAACGAGAACACCTGGCCGTATTCCCTCAAGGATCACACCATTTTTCTAACCAACACCATCCTCGAATCCAACCTCTCTTCGGTTTAAGAAAATCATAACATTCTCAAAGCAAGTTAACTAACCAACATTGCACTCTTACATGCAACAACATAATGACCAAGCTCGATATAGTTGGAACATCCAAGATAAGCATACGCTTCTTCCCCACTTATTCCATTCCCAACCTGCAAATGGAAAATAAAACAAGCATCGACAGTGTTCTCACACACATGTCGCATACTAGGGAACAAACATAATTAAACAACCTGGCCGGACGGACCGACCTGCTCTGATACCACATGTGTAACACCCTTAACCCCACAAATAATCTATCGCATAAATTAAATATAAAATAAAACCACGTAGGGTGCCACACATTCATAACACACATGACCTGCTCCGTAACACGGGTTTCAATAGTATATTTCAATACACACATTTGTAATAAGGATGATTACACGACATCCTACTTAACTGAATCATACCTGGGATGTTTACACGACATCCTTCTCATCTGATCGGTATTATATATTCACAAAATAAGACATTCATAACTTGTCACTGCATGCTCACTTCCATTCTAAAGTATCATCGCAGCGGAATTATCATCATAATTATGGAAGATAAAGCAAGTAATAACATCTAGTCTCAACTTCAATTACAATAACAAAATAAGAGAGTTCTAATCAATCAACTCAACATCTTAAGAATTCTCAACAATAAAATTAGTCTTATGACTTCAACATGATCAAACATAAAGAATAAAGTAAGCGTTTAACCCAACCCGATGTTACATGATCAGAGCAAGGTACCACTAGTAAAGCGACAAAATAAAGAAGTAATCCAAGAGCTACCTTCCACTTACTTCAGCAATACTACTCTTGAGTATCTGCACGATGCTCATGTAAAGGCAACATTCAAACAGAAGGGGTGAGAATTCATTTCAATAATAATAATATAGAATGAAGAATAGAGTGCAACATCTACACAATCATGCACAACAATATATCACATTCTTACATCCAAATCATGATCAACATCATACACGATAACATCTCAATTATCATCAACATCATACGAATCCATATCTCAATTATCATTAACATCATATGCAACAGCATCTCATCCAACAACACATCAACAACAATCAATACAAATGCAACACTTATGCAATGTACTCAACACCAACTCAACATGCACATGGTACCAAAATGAACACTCTGGTTCATCTCACTCCATGATCCCCACCATAGGATCAATTCCCTCTTGGAACCGGATCACACCAAAATCACTACCATGACCATACGTAACGCTTCACTAATCCCCCATAATAAAAATTAGCTACTCGCACCCGATCCATCATCATGGGATCGAGGCTCACTAAAAATCGTTACCATCAACATATGTAACGCTTCACTAATCCCCCATAATAGGAATTAGCTACTCGCACCCGATCCATCACCAAAGAATCGAGGCTCACCAAAATTGGACCGAAGCCCGTACACCAAGATGCATGACTCTCAAATAACATGCATTAACACCATAAGGTTCACTTAAAGGATCCCCACACACATCTCATCATTTATGCATCACACCATTCATCATGCAACAACCAATTCGTGTTACCACATTAATAATATCAACAAATAACAATAACTCATCAACATCTTAGCATCATCGACATAAAAACATAATTATCACACAATGATATTACAACAATGCAACGATTCATCAACCAAACGTATAAACTGATATATTTATCAATACAGTAGGCATGTGAATATTATTAAAACATATCAACAATCAATACCATTTTTTAGGTCTGATAATTAGCTTTCTAATGCTTTAAACGCCATCAAAATCGGACTTACGAAAGGAAAGTTATGACCAAAATCGTCGGGATGTGTCAACAATTCATTAACCAAACGTAAGAACAAAAACTTCACCAAAACAGTAGGCATCTGAATAATACTAAATCAATTCACTTATCACCATCACACTATATCTCTTATATTTATCTTTCTAATACTTCAAACCTCAATCCAAAATGATTCACGAGTTGAAAGTTATGATCAAAACCGTGCACGAAGGTGTTACTAAAAAGTTGTTGTTTTCTAAATTTTCCAACATAATCTTCATCTTCTTCAACCCCAAAGACGTCCATGAAATAATCTCCAAATTTATTTTTTTCCTGAAACAAAGTTATAGCCCTCTGTTTCAGATATCCAACGCTTCAAACGACACTCGATTTGGACTTACGGATCAAAAGTTATGGCCAAAACAATTTCAACCGAAAAACATGAAAACAAGGCTCGCGATTGTGACGGACAAAATGCAGAATTTTCTGCATTTTTCATCGTTGGAGGCCTTTCGGACCTCCGATTTCGATTCCGTGAAAAGTCAAACGCTCAGAAAATTATAACTCATACAATACTCTAATTATCTAAAGTTAATTTCCAGTTTTAACACAATTAAATCATTTAATCATAATTTTAAGATTATGCCTAAAAACTTCAAAATTATAACAATGGTGAATCTATGTTCAAATATCAAAACATAAAACCACACACATGTAAGACACATGAAATTCATCATATCATCGTCATATAATAATCATCATAGCATCCAAATTCATAATTATGAATCAAAACACCCAACCCTAAGGAGGTTAAGGGTTCCTCCATTCTATCATATCATTTACTATTGGAATAAGTTCTCACCCTTACCTTAGATTTTCCAACAAGATGCACACTTCAAGCTCTAATAATGGAGTTTTCTTTTAGTCTTATCCCTTGCCTCTTCTCATCACAAAATTCTGTTTTACGTAAAACCCTTCAAACTCTCTTACTAACCTTTTTATCATTAACCTAACCCCCCCCCCCCCCCCCCCCCCACCCACACACACACACACAATTAGGAACTTCCACCATTGCCCTCAGTTATTATATTATTTACCACCATACCCTCTTGACTCTAATTTTCTTTTAATAAAATAATACTAATAATATTCTTCTTTTTCTCCATATTATTTCTACTCTTCTATTTTATTTCAACCAATTAAATAAAATAGTTATAGGCTAATTATTAAAAATTCTCATTATCCCCATTAAATAAGTAAAATAACTAAATTTCATTATTTAATTAAGATGATCATATTCTAGTGATTTTTATTTATTTATTTAATTAATTCAAATAAAACACTATTTATTTCAATCACTAATTAAAATTCTAATTAATTATCAACAACTATACCAAACTCTTACTCCCTCCATACTTCTTTTTCAAGGATACCTACCCCCACAATCATACACAATTAATTTAAAACACCCATTAATCATATAAAAATATAAATAATTCAAATTAATTAATTAATTAAATTCGGGGTGTTATAACTCTCCCCCACTTAAGAAATTTTCGCCCTCGAAAATTACTTGAGGAAAATAGAGTCGGATACTGATATCGTGCAACATTTCCTGCCTTTGAAGCATGAGTGCGTGCCTGTGAAGCAGAAGCTCAAAAGAACTCATCCTGATATGGCAGTGAAGATCAAAGAGGAAGTTCAAAAGCAAATTGATGCGGGGTTTCTGGCGACTTCTACATATCCTCAATGGATGGCCAATATTGTGCCCGTGCCTAAGAAGGATGAAAAAGTCCGAATGTGTGTGGATTATAGAGACTTGAATAAAGCTAGTCTGAAAGATGATTTCCCTCTACCACATATTGATATGTTAGTAGATAATACAGCTAAATTCAATGTCTTCTCATTTATGGACGGATTTTCAGGATATAATCAGATCAAGATGGCACCCGAGGATATGGAGAAGCCAATATTCATCACACCTTGGGGAACATTCTGTTATCGAGTGATGCCCTTCGGTTTGAAGAACGCCGGAGCCACATATCAACCAGCTATGACTACCTTGTTTCATGATATGATGCACAAGGAGATCGAGGTGTATGTTGATGATATGATTGCTAAGTCCAGAACGGAAGTTGAACATGTAGAGCACTTGTTGAAGCTTTTTCCGCGTTTGAGGAAGTATAAGCTTCGCCTGAATCCTAACAAGTGTACATTTGAAGTCTGTTCCGGCAAGTTATTGAGCTTTATTGTCAGCGAAAGAGGTATTGAGGTTGATCCTACAAAGGTCAAAGCAATACAAGAGATGCCTGCGCCCAAAACTGAGAAGCAAGTCCGAGCTTTTCTTGGCCGCTTGAATTATATTTCCAGATTCATATCCCACATGACTGCCACATGTGCGCCAATATTCAAGCTCCTCCGGAAAGATCAGTCTCATGATTGGACCGAGGATTGCCAAAAGGCCTTTGACAGTATTAAAGAGTATTTGTCTGAGCCTCTGATTCTGTCTCCGCCTGTGGAAGGAAGACCATTGATCATGTATCTGACAGTTCTTGAAGATTCTATGGGTTGTGTCCTTGGTCAGCAAAACGAATCAGGGAAGAAAGAATATGCTATATACTACCTGAGCAAGAAGTTCACTAATTGTGAGTTTCGATACACAATGCTTGAGAAGACATGATGTGCTTTGGCTTGGGCTGCTAAGCGTTTACACTAGTATATGTTGAATCATACGACTTGGTTGATATCCAAAATGGATCCAATCAAGTATATCTTCAAGAAGCCTGCTTTAACTGGGAGGATTATCCGTTGGCAGATGTTGTTATCTGAGTATGATATTGAGTATCGAGCTCAGAAAGCTATTAAAGGTAGTATCTTAGCTGACCACTTGGCACATCAACCAAGCAAGGATTATCAGTCAGTTCAATACGACTTCCCAGATGAGGAGATTTTGTATTTGAAAATGAAAGATTGTGATGAGCCTACACTCGATGAAGGGCCAGAGCCTGGTTCCCGATGGAGCATGGTGTTTGATGGCGCTGTAAATCAATATGGAAATGGTATTGGGGCAGTAATTATTACTCCTCAGGGCACACATCTTCCTTTTACAGCAAGGCTAACTTTCAAATGCACAAATAATATGGCTGAGTATGAGGCATGTATTATGGGATTGGAAGAAGGTATTGATCTTAGGATCAAGCATCTCGATATTTATGGTGATTCGGCCCTCGTTGTTAATCAGATTAAGGGTGAATGGGAAACGAATCAGCCTGGCCTCATCCCATATAGAGATTATGTGAGGAGGATTTCAACATTCTTTACTGAGGTTGACTTCCATCATATTCCTAGAGATGAGAATCGGATGGCAGATGCTCTTGCTACACTTGCTTCGATGATTGTGGTTAGACTTTGGAATGAAGTTCCCAATATCACTATGATGCGCTTGGATAGACCAACTCATGTATTTGCAGTAGAGGAGGTGCAAGATGATAAGCCATGGTATTATGATATCAAATGCTTTCTTCAGAGCCAGATTTACCCGCCTGGGGCATCTGTGAAAGACAAGAGAACTTTGAGGAGATTGTTAGGAAGTTTTTATCTCAATGGTGATGTGCTTTACAAGAGGAACTTTGACATGGTTCTGCTCAGATGCGTGGATAGACACGAAGCAGACCTGTTAATGATTGAGGTCCATGAAGGTTCATTTGGTACTCATTCCAATGGACATGCCATGGCTAGAAAGATGTTGAGAGCGGGCTACTATTGGATGACAATGGAGTCTGACTGCTGCAAATATGTGAAGAAATGCCACAAGTGTCAGATTTATGCGGATAAGATTCATATTCCCCCGACACTTCTGAATGTGATTTCATCACCATGGCCTTTCTCTATGTGGGGAATTGACATGATTGGCATGATAGAGCCGAAAGCGTCCAACGGTCACAAATTTATTCTCGTAGCAATTGATTACTTCATCAAGTGGGTTGAAGCGGCATCATATGCAAACGTGACCAGGCAGGTGGTTATGAAGTTTATCAAGAATCAACTCATATGCCGTTATGGTGTTTCAGATAAGATCATTACTGATAATGGATCTAACTTGAACAACAAGATGATGAAAGAGCTGTGTAGTGAATTCAAGATAGCACATCATAATTCTTCTCCTTACAGACCCAAGATGAATGGGGTTGTTGAAGTTGCTAATAAGAATATCAAGAAGATTATCCAGAAGATGGTTGTTACGTACAAAGATTGGCATGAGATGTTGCCGTTTGCTTTGCATGGATATCGTACGTCTGTCCGCACTTCAACAGGGGAAGCCCCTCTCTCTCTTGTTTATGGCATGGAGGCTGTGCTCCTAGTAGAGGTGGAGATCCCATCAATGAGAGTCTTGATGGAAGCCAAGTTGACTGATGCTGAATGGGTTCAGATTCGTTATGACCAGCTAAATTTGATTGAAGAGAAGAGATTGACTGCCATGTGCCATGGTTAGTTATATCAACAAAGGATGAAGAAAGCCTTTGATAAGAAGGTCAAGCCTCGTGTGTTCCGAGAACGTGATCTTGTGTTCAAGAAAGTCTTGTCTTTCGCGCCCGATTCCAGGGGCAAGTGGACTCCAAACTATGAAGGTCCATATGTTGTCAAGAGAGCCTTTTCGGGCGGTGCTTTGATACTTACAACTACGGATGGGGACGATTTCACTCGTCCTGTGAATTCAGATGCAGTCAAGAAATACTTCGCCTAAAATAAAAACAGAATAGCTCGCTAAGTTGAAAACCTGAAAGGGAGGCTTAGGCAAAAATGAGCGTCTCCGTGGATTGAAAACCCGAAAGGGCGATCCAGGCAAAAGTTAGAGACATAAAAAATGAATATGTATCCTGCTAGATTGAGTACCTCACCCTGGGGCAATCTAGGCAAAAATTAGGGATTTGGCAAGTAACTCCATCCTGACAAGACTTTGTTATACAAACTGTCATCTGTCAGAGATTCTCGTTCAGTCATCATCAACTGAAGCTGCAAATACATCGGATTTAGAGTTGGTGGTGAAATGGTCATTATGTTCAATGTAGCCCTTTTCCAATATATATCATCAATTTCAAATTTGTAAAGATCTACGGAGTCTTGCCATTCGCAGACTACCATTCCATCAAATAAATTTGAGTCTTTATCCAATTATTTGCACTCTTATTTGTTTTTTCATTCAACAAATATTTTGCATGTTTTAATTGAGAAATATCATCGTTTTAAATAATTAAATTTTTCATAACTTATTTTTAAACAAAGTGAACATTCACAATGATAAAAAGGATATTGGGGATGTCTTCAGTGCTCTCCCTAAGATGGTATGATTCTCAACAGGGTAAGACATTTGTTCACATTCCTGGCATGCTTGTATCCTCTTCTTTCGGAGCCTTTTATGGTTTTTCTCCCGAGCAGAGTGTTTGGTAAAGATATTCATCCCTCCTTCCTTCAGCAGAGTAGAGATCCTTCCTCCTCAGCAGATGTGATCTCTTTGTTGGGGCAGTATTTAGTGATCTTTGGAAGCTTCTGATTGATGGTTGTTCCCCAGAGATCCATCCCCTCCTCTAATAATTTCCCCAGTAAAGTTGCTTCTACGGCGGAGTTTATCTGTGCAATGATCCTGTCCCTAGTTGGAATGGCTGATGCTCATTCCCCTGTAGAGATCTTTGTTTCCTGGTATCTCTTTCGCCCCCCCCCCCCCCATCAGATGGGATGTTTTCCACTGGGCTTGGCTTTCTCTCTGGAGATGTAGTACCGGATGTTTGTCCCTTGACCGTTGGACCTGTTTGTGTTAGATATGTCTGTTTGTCAGCATTCATCATACATAAACCACGTATATATGCATAATTTTAACATTCAGACATTCATGTTGCATTTTTTGCCATATATCTTTGTTTGTTATCTCCTGCTAGTTGGTAATATGTTTCCCTAATCCGATGTTTGTGACTGATCTCCCCATGTAGAGTCGGCCCCATAAGCAGAAAGTGTTTATCCTTTCTTCCATAGTCCCTATTGATTTATATCCTCGTGGGGACAAGTCTTGTTTCATCGCGCCTCTCTAGTTCGATCCTAGATTAGCTTCTCGTGTCTTTTTTCCTGCGCTTCTCTGTAGTTCAGATGAATGATTGCTCAGTAACTAGTAATTATCCATCTTTTCCACGGCGGAGTCTGTGGTTTTCTACCCTTATACCGGTAGTTGTAAACCCTATTTTTATCCCCTTGTAAAGTTAACCTTATCCTAACCGATGACGGTTACTCTTCCGTGGTTTTCTACCCAGTATCTGGTAGATGTAATTCCCTCCTTGACGGTTATCTTTATCCAATATTCAGTATTGATATTCCTTCACCTTCTGAGTATATCTCCCAGTAACCGGGGATATATCTCCCGAATCATTGCCTTTGTCAATGTATCTCTGGAGGGTCATCTTTCATTTGCCTTTTGTTAGCAATGATCGTTTTTCCCATTGTTTTGCCATCATCGTATACCTAGTTTTTGGTATCCTGATGCCCCTTTTCTTTCGGTTGATTTATCCTTTATTAACCCAATAATCGGTTGTGGATAATCTTCCATGCGAGTGTGTTATCTACGTTCTGACGGTAATAGATAATATATCTCATGCGCTCTTTGGTCGAAGTCTTTTGTTCTTCCCCAGTCGAGTAAGATTCGTATTCCTTTTTGCGGAGTCGAATGTCCATCCTGAAATTGAGTTTGCCTTTTAGCCCTCTTTTGGATGATGAGTGTCTTGGGAATATTCCCCAATTCACACCTTGGTCAGTCACCTATTATATGCCCAGTAGGGGCATCTGTAAGACCCTGATTTTGGCCCTAAGATCCCTCATGGCATCATAACATTGCACTTGCATAGCCTCAAGGATCATAAGCATCTTGGCTCCTTCCCTTTTGGGTGGGATCTCTCTTGTGAGTGGTTTGAGATCACCAAGCATGCTCGAATTGTATACTATTGCTTTTCTCATTTTAATTACTAACCAAAAGCACAAAAATATGTCACTAACATTTCTTGTTTGTAGCTTGAGCAATCACAAGGTCTAAGGCTTCTAGGAGATCCTTTGTGCAATGATATGGTCAAGAGAAGATGAAAGAAAGCATGGTAATGGTTCCCAAAGCTCTCATCCATCAAATATGCCTTCCAAGTATCTCAATTCATCATTTTGATCAAAGCAAGTCAAGGGGTTTGAGGCTTGTTTCCCAAGGAAACCCTAATTCATCTGCTCATCAACTGTGCCTTGTTCATGAAGCAACCTTAGCTCATTATCAAATAAAATCAAGGGAAGTTCTTTAATTCATCATTTCATGCATATTTGAACTTATTTGAGTGTACTCAATCATCAATCATCAGTCATCTGACTATTTTGAAATACATTGAGACCTAACTTTTTATGTGTTGGTAAAATGGAGATGACCCCAAGAGAAAAAATGTTCTTAAGGACAATATTAACAACTTTCATGTTCATCAAAATTGTATTTGAAGCATGGAAGGTCATCATCTATTCCAAGACATTATAGGTCATTTTGACTGAAACCCTAATTTTGGGTCAACTTCCCAAGAACATAACTCATTCATTTTTCATGATTTTGAGGTGAGACTTAATGAATTGGAAAGCTTATTGTGTCTACTTCAAATGTTATGTTTAGAAAAATTAAAAAAATCTCAAAAGAAATACATGTGATAATGCAAAACATTATAGGTCACTTTGGACCAAATGCATTGAAATGTGAAAAAGTCCAACTTCAAGTGCCCATAACTTCTTCATCAAAAATCCAAATGATGCAAAATGTAAGTCCAAATTGATTTTCTTGAAAATATCTACAACTTTCATGTTGAAGATTTTATCATGTGGAGCTTGCATCATTGAGACAGAGGGGCTTGAACATTGGCCAAATTTGGAAACTTCACATAGGCATGTTTTGCACCCTACACTTCAAGCTCAAATTTCATTACTTTTCAAGGCCCAATTGGAGTTTTGATCAACATAGCATTTGTTCCTTATGCAATAAGATTTCTAACCATTACTCATAAGGTTGCATTTGGAGTTTGGAAGCATCATTTTCGAAGAGATGAAGAATTAGGTGCATTTTTGAAAACCTGATTCAATTGCCATGCATGAGCTGATTACATCTATGTTGCACGTCCATTTCATCCAATTATGATCCCAGCTTACCAAGCCATGTGGAATTGGGCCCTTCATGCGCCTGTACAGGCCCATGCACGAAGGCCCTTTCCATTCATGCATATTTGAAGTCACACATTCAGCATTGCTTACAGCTCTCTCCTTCTATAAATACCATGCCATAGCTTCACAATTCTTCAACCTAATGGCGCCTAAATCCCTGCTGAATTGAATCCCCATCCATACCAAAGGAATAAATATCATTTTTCTCTAAAAATTTCAGATCTAGAATTCAGTTTCCTTGACTGTTTTCTTCAGATCTAAAGTTCCTAGACCTTCTTCATTTGATCCATTGAAGCTTCTGTTTGCAAAAGGAATCAAAGAGAGAGACTCAATTCCTCACCATCCAAAGGTTTTGTTCAACTGCATTTTGCTTGGAATCTCCTCATACATTGCTCCATTTGCCTTGATTTTGTGTTGTCTGAAGTCCTCTACATAGAGGCATCATTGTGGTGTTCTTAATTGTTGAAATCAAGCAAGTTCAGTTCAAAACACCACCAAAGTTCCATCTCTGATTTCTCTCTTAATAGGGATCTAGAGTAGAATTGAGTGGCATAGGAGTGATGTACATCACTCCACCTTTCGAATGGTACCTGGATCGTGCATTTTAGTTAACATTTTTTGACCTGCAAATTTTAATCTCCACCGGAGCTAGCCGGAGAAGACGGTGGCGCTGGCCACCGTCTGGTCTCCAGATCCATTCGTGGTCGTCCATGTTTATTTCCAGATCTAATCTCAGCAGTCCAAACTTATGACTTTTTTAATACAGCGTGTAGTTGCATTGACCTTGGAACATGTTGGACGCGCGCTTATGGATGCTTGGATCTTCCAGCTCAACTAATGAGCTCAGATCCATGGGCTCTCGCTTTTCCATTTATTTTAATTCTGATTTTATTTTCCATTTCATTTTTTAATTCCATCTCATTTTCTAAAATTCATATCTATTTTATTATTGGTCCAAAAATTATGGGACCAATTGTATTATTTCTCTTTTAATTTCTAGTTTCTAAAAATGATTTTTAATATTTTTTATTTTATCATCTGCTATTTTTTAATAATTTTCTCTTTTCTGGTTATTTTTAATTCATTTTAAATAGTTTTGATATTCAAAAAAATACAAAAATATTTTCTCAGCCTCTTTGAATGATGATAGATCTATGAAAAATATTCTCATCAATTTATTAATTGATTTGAGGTTTATTTGAGATTTTAGTTCAATTAGGTTATTTTTATGCATTTTAAATTGATTAAAAATAGTTTCTGACTTTTAAAAATGCTGAAAATTTTTGTCAAACTTTGTTTAACCTTGTTGAACTTGGGATAATTCACTTGGACTTTTCAAAGTTGATTTGAAGTGAGTTTGAAGTTTGACCTTTCTTTAATTTTTTAATTCAAGTTTTATTTTAAATATTAAAAATGCCAAAAATATTTTGTTTATTTCTTGACTTCTAATATTCATTTTGCTTCTGTTTTCTACTGTTTGACCTTAATCTTCACTATCTTTGGTCAACACTTGTTGATTGATGCATACCATTTCATTTAATGCACTTTATTTCTTCATTTCTTTCTTCTTCTTCTCCTTATTCTTTTTTTCTTTTTTTGATCAATGAGTTAAAGATTGGTGGTTAACATTGATTAGGAAGGTTTAATCTTCCTTGATTCAAATCTAATTCATCTTGATCATGGATCAAGTGAATGGCTTTGCATTAAGGATAGATTGCTTTTTAAATCATGCAAAGGACCTAAATCAATACAAGATCATTTCTCATCTTCTTTTTGGCATGGCAAGTTGTTGGAGTTTGATTCACTAATCAAGACCTCTAACTTGTGTTGTTGCCTACATTACTATTGACCGGTCTCATATAGTTGTGACTTCTACATAAGTCCAATTACGATTGCTTAACATAGCGCTAAATTTGCCGTATGGCACACTAACTACTAACACTAACCATTAACTACTAACATTTACTTCTTGCTCTTTACACTTATGCAATTTACTATTCTTGTACATATTATTCATTTGCTTTTGCTCTTTGCTCACTTGAGCACATGTTTATGTTAATGCAATTTGCCTTTTGCTCACTTGAGCACATAATTGTGTATATATTATTGTGCTTGTGTTTTGTTTTGATTGTTGGGGACCAAATGCAAAGAAATGGACAAATGGACATTAAATGATGAAGATGGATTAGAAAGACCAAACCTCTAAACTCACTCTTGTCCATTCTTGATTTACTTCATGGAACTTTTGATGTGTGTGCTTTTGTGCTAGGGAATCCTATGAGAGCTCAAATTGAAGAACCATTGCCATGTTCATCCAAAGGGAAAGATACAAGAGACATTGGGGATCTTCTGAGGAGCTTGTTTGATTATGTTGATTGCTTGAGCTTACTATTATTTTGCTTGCATATTCCAAAGGATGGGAGCTAATTGGATAATCAATATGATCTCAAGAGAGGAACTCCATTTGTGGTCTTGTTTCTTATCCCTTATCTCTTGTATGATTAGGACTTTAGCCATTCTTCTTCTTCCCTCCACTCTAACCCAAGCCAAAACTTTTGTGCAAACATTTAACACTTTTTTTCAAACATTAGAAACCTAAGCCTTATGCTTTTGATTTTCAAACTTTCTTTTCATAATACTTATTTTGAATTGAACCTTTAAATCAACTTTGACCATATTTTGTACATACTTCTCAGTGGTAAATATAACCCATTCAAATGTCTTTTTGTGGTTTCAATGGCCACTTCCTTAATCAAAAAATTTCATAACCTTTAGCTATTAGGTTTGAGTTATCCTTGAGGTAGATGTAATACTCACCTATATCCTTAGTGATTGGACAATGAATCTTCCATGCTTATTATAGGGTTAACCCCTCACTAGCATGTTGAAGCTATCCTCATATGGTGGATTTGTGCTTTTAGGTTGAGTTTTCTCCCTTTGATAACAAAAGACCTTAAGGCTTTTGGACCAATCAATTCACCAACTCATTTTGAGATTTTTACCCCGAACTACGAGGTTTTTATCCTAATCTTTTTTAAGATGGTACGTAGGCAATGGGTTTATCCATCCAAACACAAAATGTAAATAACTTGTATATTCTTTTCTCATCTCTTCAATCATGTTTGTACAAACAAAATTTCACAAAATACCAACCTTACAACAAATGTGAAAAGGTCTCCCTAGGAGTACCTAGGATGTTTTGGGTGCTAAAAACTTCCCATTGCATAACCAACCCCCTTACCCCGATCTCTGACATTTTTACTAGTTTTTGATTCGATAAAACTTTTAGGTTTTTGTTCGCTTTCTAACCATTCCTTTGGATAAATAGAAGTGAGGTGGCGACTCGACTTGTATGGTTTACCCTAGATTTAGTCAATATCTCTAATGGTAACAAATACCCCGCTACACCATGACACATGGCAGTTAATCTTTTCTCTTCAATTAAATTTAACTGATCAAACCTGGTCTGACATCATTCAGCCTCAGTCAACTTGGCTTCCATGAGCACACGCAACAAAGGAATCTTAACCTCTACGGGGAGTAATTCTTCCATACCATAAACGATAGAGAAAGGGGTTGTCCCTGTTGAAATGAGGACAGATGTACGATAAGCAAATGGGAGCATCTCATGCCAATCCTTGTATGTGACAACCATCTTCTGGATAATCTTCTTGATGTTCTTATTTGCAGCTTCAATAGCCTCATTCATCTTGGGTCAATAGGGAGAAGAATTATGATGTGCAACCTTGAAGTCTTTACAAAGAGCTTCCACCATATTATTATTCAAGTTCGATCCATTATCAGTAATGATCTTGCTTGGCACACCATAACGGCATATAATCTGATTCTTGATAAACCTTAGAACAACTTGCATGGTTACATTGACGCCACTTCAACCCATTTGGTGAAGTAGTCAATTGCCACTAAAATGAAACAATGTCCATTCGAAGCTTTGGGCTCAATCATCCCAATCATATCAAATCCCCACATGGAGAAGGGCCATGGGGAAGAGATAGCATTTAATAGTGTTGGAGGAACATGAACCTTATCAGCATAAATTTGACACTTGTGGCATTTCTTCACAGATTTGCAACAGTCAGATTCCATTGTCAGCCAATAGTAACTTGCTCGCAACATCTTCTTTGCCATTGCATGTCCATTGGACTGAGTACCAAAGGAACCTTCATGCACTTCAGTCATCAACAAGTTTGCTTCGTGTCTATCCATGCATCTGAGTAGAACCATGTCGAAGTTTCTCTTGTACAGTACATCACCATTCAAGTAGAAATTACCGACTAATCTTCTCAAAGTCTTTTTATCTTTAAAAGATGCCCCGGGCGGGAAAATTTGACTTTGGAAGAAACATTTGATGTCGTAATACCACGGTTTCTCGTCTTTGATCTCTTCAACAAGAAACACATGATCTGGCCTATCAAGACGTATCACGGATAAATTGGGAACTTCATTCCTATACTTCATTACAATCATTGATGCCAACGTTGCAAGAGCATCTGCCATCCGGTTTTCAGCTCGAGGGATATGGTGAAACTCAACCTTGGTAAATAAAGTTGAAATCCTCCTACCATAATCTCTATATGGTATTAAACCGGGTTGATTCGTCTCCCATTCACCTTTGATTTGATTCACAACCAAAGCCGAATCACCGAAGACATCCAAATACTTGATTCTGAAATTCATGGCTTCTTCAAGCCCTATAATGCAAGCTTCATATTCTGCCATATTGTTGTACACTTGAAAGTCAATCTAGCTGTAAATGGTAGATGCGTGCCTTGAGGAGTAATAATCACTGCCCCAATGCCATTTCCATATTGATTAACAGCTCCATCAAATACCATGCCCCAACGGGAATCAGGTTCTGGACCTTCTTCTAGCACTAGTTCATCACAATCTTTCATTTTCAAGTACAAAATCTCTTCATCTGGAAAATCATACTGCACTGACTGAAAATCTTCAATTGGTTGGTGAGCCAAATGGTCAACCAAGATACTACTTTTGATCGCTTTCTGAGATCGGTATTCGATATCATACTCTGATAACAACATCTGCCAATGGGAAATCCTCCCAGTTAAAGCAGGCTTATCAAATATATACTTGATTGGATCCATTTTTGATATCAACCAAGTGGTATGATTCAACGTATACTGACGCAGACGCTTAGCAGCCCAAGCCAATGCGCAACAAGTCTTCTCAAGCATTGAATACCGAGTCTCACAGTCGGTAAACTTCTTACTGAGGTAGTAAATTCCAAATTCTTTCTTCCCAGTCTCATCTTGCTGACCAATAACACAACCCATATTATCTTCTAGCAAAGTCAAATACATGATCAACGGTCTTCCTTCAACAGGTGGAGACAAAATCCAAGGTTCAAGCAAATATTCCTTGATACTATCAAATGCTTTCTGGCAGTCTTCGGTCCAATCACAAGACTGATCTTTCCGAAGAAGCTTGAATATAGGCACACATGTGGAAGTCATGTGGGAAATGAATCTGGAAATGTAATTTAAGCGGCCGAGAAAACCTTTGACTTGCTTCTTAGTTTTGGTGACAGGCATCTCTTGTATTACTTTGACCTTGGCAGGATCAACTTCAATACCCTTCTCGCTGACAATAAAGCCCAACAATTTACCAGAAGGAACACCAAAAGTACACTTATTGGGATTCAAGCGGAGTTTATACTTCCTCAAATGGTGGAATAGCTTCAACAAATGCTCAACATGTTCCTCTTCATCAATTGATTTAGCAATCATGTCATTGACATACACTTTTATCTCTTTATGCATCATATCATGAAAAAGAGTAGTCATTGCTCTCTGGTAAGTTGCACCAGCATTCTTTAGACCAAAAGGCATCACTCTATAACAGAATGTTCCCCAGGGTGTAATGAATGTGGTCTTCTCCATATCCTTGGGTGCCATCTTAATCTGATTATATTTGGAAAATCAATCCATAAACGAAAAGACTTTGAATTTAGCAGTATTGTCTACCAACATATCAATGTGTGGCCGAGGGAAATCATATTTCGCACTGGCTTTATTCAAAACTCTATAGTCAACACACATGCGGACTTTTCCATCTTTCTTCGGCACTGGCACAATATTGGCCACCCATTGCGGATACTCAGCAGTTACAAGGAAACGGGCATCAATCTGCTTCTGAACTTCCTCTTTGATCTTCACAACCATATTAGGATGCGTTCTTCTCAACTTCTGCTTGACTGGCGGGAATTTTGGCTTCAACGGCAATCTATGCTCCACAATCTCAGAATCCAACCCAGGCATGTCTTGATAAGACCAAGCAAACACATTTGAATACTCTCGAAGAAGATCAATCAACCCCTTCTTAGCATCTGGACACAATCGAGATCCAGTCTTGACTTCTTTCACATCATCCTTAGAACCCAAGTTGACAAGCTCAATCTGCTCTTCAAATGGCTGAATAACTTTCTCATCTTGCTCAAGAATACGAGACAATTCCTCACTCACTTCTACATCACTTTCCTCATCGACCTCAAACACAGGGAATTCAAAATTTGGAGAAGGAAAAGGATCATTGTATTCAATGGGGTTAGGAACCAGCCTACAGAATGATTTGATATTTTTATTTTAGAGAAATGAATTTGTTACCAAATATTATGCAGATGGACAATTATATTGTTTATTTATGTTTTTTTGTGATTACCATTTTCAGAATAAAGCAAAAAGTAAAAACAAAACATCACAGATGTGGATGAATAGAATTAATTTTATTAATGATTAATTTGAAAATGCCCAAACAATGTTCACTTCTCCCTTAGCCATAGGAGAAGGATTTTAAAAATGTAAAAGCAATTACTTAGATCGATGCAAAATAATAGGAATATCAACGGCAATCCAGTTGTCGCATGTCCTTCCATGCGTCACAAAGTTGGTGCAGTCTTCCTCTTCATTATCCTCTAGCACAGCAGCTAAGTGTTATTCATTCCCATGAATGAACCCTCCGCTACGGAAGTTGAGTTGCATCTCTTCAGATCTAACGGTTGATGAGCCCTTCTGGAACCCCAAACCAGTTCTTCCTTTATTCTCGGAGACCTCTACCACGCGCCCCCACTGATCAACAAGATCTTCTTCAACAATTCTCTGCGCATCTTTCAGAGAGGACATAGGTGCCCCAACTCTCTTCTCAGCAGCAATAGATAAGGCTTGGAACAGAGTTCCAATCTCATCCTCAGCTTCAGCATAGGAAAAAGATGATAGATGGCTGACCAACAGTGCTTTCTCACCTCCCACAATCTTGCCATTCTTGACAAATTTGAGCTTCTGATGCAAAGTGGAAGCAATAGCTCCTGCCTCATGAATCCATGGCCTTCCCAATGAACAATTGTAGACCGGGTGAATATCCATTACCTGGAAAGTAATCTGAAAATCACTCGGACCTATCTTAACCAGAAGGTCCACTTCACCAATAACTGTCTTGTGCGAGCCATCAAAGGCTTTGACAATCACTCCATTGTACCACATAGGATCTCCTTGATAAGATAACTTCGACAATGTTGACTTTGGAAGCATATTGAGTGACGAACCAGTGTCAACTAGCACGTTTGACAAAGCATCTTCTTTGCAACTCATTGAAATATGCAAAGCCAGATTGTGATTTCTTCCCTCCTCAGGGAGATCTTCATCGCAAAAGCTCAAATTATTGCATGAAGTGATGTTAGCCACAATGTGATCAAATTGATCCACAATAACATCTTACTCTACATACGCTTGTTCAATAACTCTCTGGAGTGCTTCTCTGTGAGCTTCAGAATTCAAAAGCAGAGACAACATAGAAATCTTCGAGGGAGTCTGGAGCAACTGCTCAACCACATTAAATTCACTCTTCTTAATCAATCGGAGTACCTCATCATCATCACTAATGGTTTTCAAATTGCTGGATTCACCAGAATTATCCATTGAACAACCAAACGGATCTACATTAGGCACCTCCGCCTTCTTACTAATAATTGTTTCTCCTTTATTTTCCGGGAACACCAGTCCAAAAACTCGACCACTGCAGGTCACCTTCGAAACATCTGCAATACTTACTACTGAACTGGTCGTAGGTAACGGGACCTCTTGACCTTTCTCCATCACTTTAGCATTGTATTGATACGGTACAACCTTATCAGATGCATACGGGACGGGGCCCGTTAACCGTATTACCAACGGCGAAACTGATCTATTGCTGACGCTCTGGTTACTGCTGATATCATGTTGAATCACCAACCGCTCCGGTTGCTTGAAAACGGGCACTATGACATTAACATCGTCATCTACATGACGGGATTGAACAATCTGGATCATGCCTTCATCCATTAAACGTTGGATGTCCCTTTTCACAACAACACACCCCCTTGGGTTCACACTACAAATATCACAACCATCGTGATCATGTTCGCATTCACTCACCAAACAGATATCTTTATGCATTTGCACCAAAGATCTTCGGATAAACCAGACATCAAAAACCTTGAATTCACCTGGACATCCATCCACCATGTTCACTGAGGTATTCCCATGAGCGGGTAAAGGATTAGCTTTCACATTAGGCGTGCGGTCTTCAAAAGACACCATGCCACTCTTCATAAGCTTTTGCACCTCATACTTCAGCGAATAACAGTTCTCAATATCATGCCCAGGTGCACCCTGGTGAAAAGCACAACGAAGCTCGGGTTTATACCACCAAGGAAGTGGTTCTAGGATCTGCGGTGGATTCCTCGGTTGAATCAAAATTTTGAGGACTAATGATGGGTACAATTCTGCACATGACATAGGAATCGGGTCAAAAGAGACCTTTTTCCTCTCAAAATTTTGTTGCTGGTGATGATTGTTTTTGGAATTGTTGTTGTTGTAGGTGTTTGTTCTTTGTTGCGGTTGTTGTTGTTGATGTTGATTTTGATATTGTTGTTGTTGTTGTTGAATTGGTGTTGATTGTTGATTAGAGAATACTGGAATGACGGAAGATACTTGATAATGATGATGTTGACTGGGTGGTGGGTTTCTTCTGATTTGAGGCCTCCTCTGCCTCCCACTAGAAATTGCATTGGTTTCATTATCCTTCCTCTTGCTGAAACTACTCCCATATTTCTTGCTAGTTGACGCCTCTTCTTTTGACAATCGTCCTTCATGGACCCCTTCTTCAAGTCTCATCCCCATATTTACCATTTCGGTAAAATCACTGGGGGCACTGGCGATCAATGTTGGGCATACTCTTTGAACATCTCCTTATCTTTCTGAGACATGGACCTCAATTGGTCCCTATCTGACGCCATATCCACGTTTTACTTGTACTGTTTCACAAAAGCCTCTCGTAGGTCATTGAAAGTGCGAATGCTTGCACTATCCAACCCCATATACCGACAGAGTGCAGCACCTGTCAAGCTATCTTGGAAATAGTGAATCAACAATTACTCATTATCTATCTGGGTTGACATCTTGCGGGCATACATCATAAGATGACTGAGTGAACAAGAACTCCCCTTATATTTTTCAAAGTCAGGCACTTTGAATTTCACTGGGATTTTGACATTGGGCACTAAGAATAGTTCAGCAGCACTCTTCCCAAATAGATCTTTGCCTCTCAGCATTTTCAATTCCTTGCGCTGCTCAAGAAATTGTTCCTTCATCTCATCCATCTTCTCATAGACGTCCAGGCCCTCAGATGGCTCGGAATGATAGATGGTATCCTCTACACGAGGCAAAGTGTGCACAACTGGAGGTGGCACAGACATGACCGGGCTAGATGCCGGCATGGAAGCAAAAGTGGGAGCGAAGTTCTCTGGTACAAAATTAGGTGGCATTCCCTAAGGTAATCCAGCAGACAGATTCAGAGCGAAGTGGGCAGGGGCAGCAGGCACAGTAGAGGTAACCACTTCAGAGATGACTGTCCTCACGGGAGGAGTTGCAGGTGTTGGAGACGCTTGGCTCTTGGCAGTTAGAACTAACTCCATCATGCCAGTCAGTCGAGCAATCTCCTCTTTCAAGTCTAGGTTCTCTTGCTCAAGGTGTTCCATGATCTTTGGATGATTAGCCCTAGTGTTGTACCGGTGAGTTAGCTTGGCTAAAGCACAGAAGAACACCAATCAGACACCTGGCAAAAACCTGCTTATGAAAATGATGCATGAAATGAAATGCTTGATTATTTTTATTTTGAAGGAACTTACTATATCATTTGATAATATATAATTTAAATAGCAATTGCAACAATTTGATATGACTAAGAAAATCTCTTCTTATTTATATAAATTGGAAGGATTACACTGAGTACAATTTCAGAAACCAAATGAAAAGATACAAGAGAAAAGGAGACTAGTCATCCTAAGGATCCCTAACAACAATGTCAGAAGATCTGGCTGTAGGTGCGTACTTCCTTCGAATGCGACGGATCTCGGTCTCAAAAGAAGCCTTCATCTGAGTCTTCTCGAGAACAAGCTGTTCAATAATCTTCTTTCAAGCAACGGAACGTTGAGGCATGCTAGAAGATGAAACCTCCGGCTCTCTCTGTCTCTTCGTCACTCGGTCTTCAAGTAGATCAATAAGTGCATATTTGTGCTTAGACTCCAACTGCAACTCTTCATGTTTCTTGCTCAAAGCACGGAAATGCTCTTCCCACATATCCTTCTCTTGCATCATCTTGATGAGCGCGTCTTCCAACTCCTCTACATCTTGGTTAGGGAGAGTTAATGGCTCAACCACAACCATAGACATAGGTATTTCTCAAGGATAAGGCATCTTCAACCCCAAATCTCTCTTCTTCACCCAAAGAGTGTAAGCTTCCAAAGCTACACAATTGCATGGACCAAGCTCAGATCTTCCTTTCCTATGCACATTATGCCAAGCATGCACAGTCTTCTGCTTCAAATGTTGGGGATCTTTACCCTCTTGATAGAAAAGACCTTCTAACAAAGTTTTATTAGGTTTGTCTCTCAAGGGGAACCCAAGTTGACGACGAGCCTAAGCAGGGTTGTAGTTAATTCCTCCTTATATACCAATGATCGGCACATTAGAGAATTCACCACAACTATCAATCATCTCCAAACTGCTCAAAGACGGATCATACCAAACTATATCATCATTAGTGAGAGACATAAGTCTCTAAGACCACCGTAGACATTGTTTGTTCTCCACAAAATCATATGACAACACAAATAACTCTCCTTTCTTAACCCAATGAGCCTCTATCTCAGAATTCTTCAAGTGAAGAGCTTCAGCAATAATACTAGATTGGGGAATCTCCTCCAATCCACTAAAAGGCACTCTACTAGAAACAAGTATCCCCAAAAGATGAGAATACTCCTCCAAGGTAGGCACAAGCTGAAAATCTGAGAAAGTGAAACAATGGTAGAGAGGATCATAGAACTGCACCAATACACTCAATAGTCCTTCAACCACATCAGCAGACAAGATAGACAAAAGTTTCCCATGATGTTGTTTGAAGTCCAAGGGATCTAATACAAAAGATGTTAGCTCCCTTAACTCTTTCAAGTCGGGACATCTGAAACTGTACTTCTTAGTGTTCCTTCGTCCACAATCCATGGTCTGAAAATATTTGCAAATGATACCTCAGTTCCTTGAAATTTTCATGTGATGAATGTTTTGATGCGGATGAATGCATGAATGCAACAATCACAAATAAGGGATCACACACAAGGCAAACAAAGGTCAAGGTATGAATCAAGTCATTGTCAAGATCAATCATCCATTTTAGTGGAATATGGTTTACACCTTATCAACACCCAAGTTACATTGATATTGACAAGACTTGATTGGATCAACCAAGAATCAAGGGTTTATTGAAAGTCACGAACATGGAGTCTGGGTAAGAACCATCCCAAAGGAGTGAACTGATGATAAAAACTCGTAGATCATGTTCTAAAAATTTCCCAGGGTCTTAATTCCATCTATCAGATATTACAGGTTAAGATGACAGACTCATCAACCCATAATATTCTCAAGAGAAACTCGTCTGAGTGTAGTATCGCGTAAAAACTGTTATCAAGTCTACACTTGAAGAGTTTCCGCACTACGTCCTAAATAGGCCAAGAGGGGGTAAATGTTCTATGGTCCTCAGCTTCTCAGACCCAAATTAGAGATAGTAATGCCTAACCACAAATACTTGTGTGACATTTCCAAATCCAAAAGAGTTTCCACTGAGCAGATGGGTCTCAAGCCAACTTGTTAAGGACTACTCCACACAAGTCGAACATGACTATACCATCCTCCTATCTTAATTGCACTCAAGTTCGGGTTAGAACTCATCTCACCACTCAGAGATCACCAAGCACAACAAGTAGATTATATCACACATACATATATACAAACATCACATATAAACAAATATATACACACACAAAATTAGGCTAAACCCACTGGAGACTACTCCCCAACAGAGTCGCCACTTAATTTCTGTAGCGATAAATTCATGATCATCAAGCTATGGATAAGCAAGACATCAAATAACAAGAGTCGCCACCGCGCTTTTATTGTTTCCAAGGGAAAAGGGAAAAAGTACAAACAAAACCCAAAAATAAGAAGTTTTTAAATCAAAACTAATAAAATGTCAGAGATTACAGGTAAGGGGGTTAGTTACACAGAGGGAAGGTGTTAGCACCCAAAGTGTCATAGGTACTCCTAGGGAGCCCTTTTTTTGTGCATATGTATTTGGTACAAATTGATGTTTACAAAACAAATTGAATGGGGGGATGAGAAAAGAATTCATTAATTCTATTTTTTTGTTTGGCAAGACCTTCGGTCTTGTGCCTACGT
This sequence comes from Lathyrus oleraceus, assembly GCF_024323335.1. Taxonomy (NCBI): domain Eukaryota; kingdom Viridiplantae; phylum Streptophyta; class Magnoliopsida; order Fabales; family Fabaceae; genus Lathyrus; species Lathyrus oleraceus. Next base: position 365,764,836 of record NC_066580.1, read on the forward strand.
ACCAACATAAAAATGAGGGATCAAAACCTCGTAGTTCGTGATACAAATTTCAAAGTGGATGCATTGCTTTTAACAAAAATTAAGTTTGAAAGGCACAAAGGCCTAAAAATGGTTTGAATGAGTTAGTTCCTTTTGGCTTTTTAAAAGTTTAAGTCAAGTATAGTTAAGTTTATTTACAAGTTTGATTTAAGAAAAGAAGTTTGAAAATGCAATGGCATAAGGCCAAAGTTTCTATCTTTTTTGCAAAAGTGGTCAAAGTTTAGAACAAAATAAGTTCAATCAAAGAAGATTTTGAAAAGGAAGGGAGATGTTTTGAAATTAAATAAATGGGGAGAAGATGAAGAGACTAATCCTATATACAAAAATTAAAAGTTTGGAGTTGAAAAGATCTGACCAAATGGGTAGCAATCCAATAGACAAGAATGTCAATAGAAACCCAGACTTCCCTTGGACTTTTAGAGTCAAGAAACACACAAATGAAAAATTATATTATCTTGAAGAGCAAGGCATAAAATAAAGATAGTCACGTCCAAGGTTATCCATTCCATGATCTTCTTCAAAGTATCCCATGTAATAGATGAATTTCACATGTCACAGGTTCAAAATAACAGCTTCACAATAATCATGTTGCAGATGAGCTTAGAGAGATCTTGAATGATGTATCAGATGAAGTTTCAAATTGCAAGCACTTGATTTATCAATAAGTTGGCATTGGCCAAGTCCTTTAGCATAGGATTGTTGCCTAAGTTCTAAGTCCATTTGTCTAAGATCAAGCCAACAGTCCACACAAAAGTTTTTTAGGGTTTTTGTTGTTATTATGTACATTAATTGTCAAAGACCACACAAACAAGCAAAGTACAAGCAAAATATATCACAATATGGTCCAAGTGGACAAAGTGAAAATTGCATTAACATAAACAATTAGGATGATAGGAACAATGGCAAATGTATAAAGGTTAGAATTAAATGACATTAAAGTAAATGGCTTGAAATTAAAAGTTAGTAGTTAATAGGTTAGAAGTTAGTATTATTCTGCTTTTGCTTTTCATTCTTAGACATTCTTTGGAGAACACTCAACCCACTTACCACAACCACGGATCCTTGAACCAAGACATATTCCAAAGGAAGGAAAAAAGGCCAAGTTTCGACACAATACCATGAAAGAGGGGAGACTTACAATCTCACTAACTAGAATGTTATGCCTTTCATGTCACAAATTTAGCGCTATGTTAAGCAATCGTAATTGAACTTATGTAGAAGTCACAACTATTTGAGGTCGGGCCATAGAATTTTGGTGTTAATGCATGTTAGAGACATAGTATTATGAACTATACTCATGAAACATACCACACACAAAAAGAATACGCAAAAGGTGTGGCCTAATCCCATCCATACTCATGTTAATTTTTCAATCAACTAGCATTAGAACTTTGAGATATCATAGGCCAAATGAGATGAATGCATAAAGAAGGGGAGTGAGATGAAGAGGGAGAGGAATAGATGAAATCTCAAATTGATCAAAGGAGGACTTTTACCAAATTAATATCATTCATTCATTTTGGGAGATGGGATGTATATTCCATCAATCCCCTAAATCCAATGATATTAATTTTACAAAGTCAAATCAACTTTGATCAAGGCCCAACAACAAGAGTCAAACATAAACAGGTCACCACAATTGGTCAACAAAATTATTTGGCATTTATTCCAATTAAAAATACTAAAATAACGCATTTAAATTAAATATGGTTTGTCAAATTCCTAAAACCTCATCAAAACACTAAATAAATGGCCATGAGATTTATCATAGGTCAAACAAGGTCAAAGGACCTTGAAGAAAATTTTTCAGAATTTTAAAAGACTTAAAAGTATTTTAAAACAATTAAAAACAAATGAAAAATCAATTAAATCATGAAAAATATTAATAATGATCCAAAAAATAATTTTAATTCAGAATATGAAAGAGGAAACTATTTGAATTTTTTTGGTGAAACTCTCATATTTTTTGGATCAATATTAAAATTAATATGAATTAATGAAAATAAAAGGAATAAAAGAAAATTAGAAAATAACCAAAAAAACGTGAGTCACTTGATCTCCCTCATTAATTGAGGTGGAAGATCAAGTGGCCTAGAACATGCGTTCCACGATACACGCGAGTCAACACGCCACACACTTGGTAATCACAATGGACGCGTGAGATTAGATTAAAATAACAAGATCATGTGGTTGGGAGACATACCAGCGCATGGCCGGAGCTGTAGCTCCTGTCTTCTTCTCCGGTGAACCTCACCGGACTGGTCCACCCTTAACCATCACTAAAATAAAAAAGGAGGACATGATCTGAAAGAAAAAATGGCGTAGAGCATGAATCTGACCTCAATTTTAACTAACTCCACATATATTGAAAGATATGAGGAGTTGAATTTTGAGGTGTGTCAACTGAGTTGCTTCGATTTGACCTCTAACCGACTCAATCTTCTTGCCTACATTGATAGGACTTCAGACAACCAAAGAATCAAGAGAATTGAGCAAGATTGAGAGAGAATCGAAGAGATGAAAATTTCTGGAAAATACCTTCAATGCAGTTCTGGATTCAACTGTTCTTGATTTGGCTTGTGCTTGATCTCACTCAGAATGCTTGTAGAAGTAGAATGGAATGCACAAAAGGTCTTGGATCCCTGGAGTTTGGAATCTCAAAACAGTGAGAATTCAAACTCAATTTCAAATAAAATTCTCAGGATTATCCTTTCAAATGGAAGGGTTAGAGGTTTGGGATCAAAGCTTGCGCGAATGTGTGTTCAATTCTGAGCATAAGGGGCTCTATATTATAGCTGAATCAAGTGATAATTGCACCTTCCAATTCACTTTCCAAAATTGGCAATTGATGATGCATGGGTGCATGGGCGTGTACAGGCCCATGAGATCATTGCTTAAGGTCCACAAATGAGTGTTAGAGAGTCTAAAATCAACTTGGATTGCAAGGCAAGTGTGTGTGAATATTTGAAGTTTGATCTTTGCCAAATGATGATACCATGTTCATGCCATGCGCGGCCCTAGCAATTCTTGTCCAAATGGATGAGCTTGGACTTTTTGGAAAGGTTAGATCAAGAGGAACAACTTTCATGTTCAACACTTTTCCATTTGGAGCTTGTATCATGATGAATTTTGAGGTGGAAGTTTGGAAATTTCAACATGTTGAAAATGTTTCTAAGTGTCAAGTCATATATCTCAATATTCCACCTTGCTTAACTTTTTATGTGAGATTCAAATGAGAAAAGTTTCTTCATAAACATTGTAGATCTTTCAATGACCTTAAAAATGGTCACCAATTTCATGTCATTTGGATTTGAAATGATAGATTTATGCATTTTTGAAGTTTGGAAAAATCACTTGTTCAATGGTATAGGTCAAAAGTGACCTATAATGTAGCCTCATATCACATGCTCATAAAAGTTGAATTAGCCCTCACTCCATACATCAAAGTTGAAATAGGCATCTTGAATTTGATTATGAAACTTGTAAATTTTTCATCTCATAAAAATTGAGCAAGTTATGGCCTTGGGAAATTGACTTTCAAAATAGGGTTTAGACAAAATGACCTATAATGTTTCAACATAGAAAATAATTTTCCAAGTAAAACTAGCTCTAGGTATCAACATTAAAGTTATTTGGAACGGAATTTATAGTAATTTTGCTCTTGGAATCATTTTCATATGGTGAAAATTGTAGGAGATGGGGTCTAGGGAGACCCAGTTTTGATCAGATGAATTCATCTGGCCAACCACCATCAACCAACTTGCTAACCTTCAATTCTCTTTACTTTCTAGGCTTATGGTAGATCATATATGCATAGGATGATGAAATTTGAAGTGTCCTTTTATAAATTTGATCAATTGGTGAGATAGCTTGTTGGAGAAGTTACTCAAGATACCTAGTCAAACTAGGGTTTCCAAGGCAAATCACCCTCAAACTCTTGAAGAAAACTTGATCAATATAACATGTAGAAATCATTAGGACTCATATATGATGCTTGTGACCATTATTGTATCAATTCAATGGTTGTGCTCTTTGTCATGAGGGTCTCAAACCCTATATATGAACTTGATAGATCAATGGAGATCATGCCCTACCTACAAAAGAGTTAGGAAAATGCAAAGACATATTTTTGGTGTTTTGGTTAGTAAAATGATAATATACAAGTATGATACAATCACAAAGTACTTGGTGATCTCTCTCAAAACAAACCCAATAGAGGAGGGGTAAGGAGGATGCCAAGGTATGATCCCAATGCTAATGCTTATGATGAAATTACATGAGGGATATTAGGGTCAAAATTGGGGTCTTACAGTGCGCAAGGGTCCTCTCAAATGAGCTCAGAGGGTCTCTATTTATAGAAAAATGAAGTGTTATTTGCAGACTTGAAATTTCTTCCAAAATTGGCAATGTCATGTTCATGATTGCATGGGCGTGTACAGGCTCATGAAGCAATGCAGTAAAGTCCAAATTCAATTGTGTTGATGTCTGAATGAAGCTTGAATGGCAAGGTAATATGAAATGATCATTTGAAGTTTTAATTTTGCCAATTGATGCAGGCTTGTTAACACCATGCGCAGCCCTAGCAAACTTTGTCCAAAATCAATGAATGAATGGGGACTCTTTGGAAAGCTTAGATCAAGAGGAACAACTCTTATGTTGAACACTTTTACATTTGGAACTTGTATCATGGTGGATTTTAAGGTGGAAGTTTGGAAATTTCAACATGTTGAAAAAATTTCTAAGTGTCAAGTCATATATGTAGCGGGGTATTCGTTACCATTAGAGATATTGACTAAATCCAAGGTAAATCATACAAGTCGAGTCGTCACCGCACTTCTATTTATCCAAAGGAATGGTTAGAAAGCGAACAAAAACCTAAAAGATTTATCGAATCAAAAACTAGTAAAAATGTCAGCGATCTGGGTAAGGGGGTTGGTTATGCAATGGGAAGGTATTAGGCACCCAAAGCATCCTAGGTACTCCTAGGGAGCCCTTTTCACATTTGTTGCAAAGGTTGTTGTTTTCTTTTTGAAAATTTATTTGTGCAAACATGATTGAAGGGATGAGAAAAGCGTGTATGTTTATCTAATGTACTACTTACTAAAAGAAGGGTCAAAAGAAAATGACTCGCACGGATGTCGCATCCACTGCATACTTATCCCATATGAATCTGAGAATCAGAGTCTTCGTAGCTCGGATACCTATGGGTTAAAGAGGAGTGTGCTCGCTAAGACATCGCGTCTTATGCCTACGTATCTCATCTAGGATGAAAATCAGAGCAAAACGTAGTTCGACCACCTATGGGGTAAGGGTTGTGTTTTGGGGTGAACGATATTACTACGCAATCTACCGGATGCTCGACCTTTGGAGACTTACTCGCCTGTAGTAGAAGGAGATAACGTGTTCTTAGGAGAAGAAAAATCAATGAGTTTGGGTTGTTTAGGGATGCTCATGCAAAAAGGCAGTCTTAGATGAAGGAACCGCGCTACCTTAAATGACATGCCACGAGAGGCTATACGAAACCTAAGAAATCGGTAACATGCGGGAAAAGTAAAGGGATCGAGAGATCTACCGTACGGATAAAGACCCTAAGTAACAGCAATTAAAGAGATAAGAAACCCAGAGATCTCTCAAGCTAGCACCATCAAACAAAGTGAGTCAGTACAGGTAATCGGAATAAACCTCCAGGTGGTATCCCACAAATAAAGTGGAACACCAGGCAAGCCATCTCTGCAAGAGTCATATGAGCCCTCACAAAACAAAACTCAACAAACAGGTTAGAGAAACAAGATAGGGTAATCAAGAGTTGCCCCCAAATCTAAATGTAACCACATGAATCATGCCATTAAAATTCACAAAAAGCTCACAAAAAGCAACCAAGGGTAGGAGGCCTAAACCTCTTGTCAAACACATGCATCAAAAGGGTATCAAATTCACCCATAATACCTCATACATTCAGAGCATTCAAATTAAAAGCATAAAGTAATGGGAATAAGGCAAACCTGACTGGAGAGATCGAATGAAATTGAATTGCCCGGTTGGGTTCGCAAAGCAATCTGAGGGTTTATATGAGATGGAATTGGCTCTTTGCAAATGAGTTCCCTTCAGTCTCTGGAGGTTGCTTTGAAATCTGTTAGATCTTCTCTCACTATCTTTTTCTAGCCAGGGTAATAGGAATAGAATGGCTTTTGTTTCACTGAAACTCTGAATTTATAACCTGATTTATGTGGACCTGTGGGCTCAAATGAGAGAGGCCCAAGTCCAAAAAAATTCTGTTATTTATTTATTTATTTATTTTTGTTTTTCGTTTTTTTTAAACACGTGGGCTTCGCCTAGCGAGCATGACAGTTCAAGAAATTCCTCTGAGCGTAGGTGATTCTGGTGGCTTTTCTTGGGACTCGCTAGGCGACCCATTCTGCTTGCCTAGCGAGCATGACAGCTCATGAACAAAGTTTTGCTCCTTCAAGATTAACGTTTTGACTGACGAATAGACCCCATTTGAACCTGTTGGAAGTATCTCAAGCCATTCCCTTGTGTTGACTGATCATCTAAATAGAACCCACAAAGTGTCTTGGTGATACTCAAGCTTCAAACAAAAGATGTTAGTGACACATTTTTGTGCTTTTGGTTAGTAAACAAAAGTAAGAGAAACAATGATGTATAATTCAAGCATGCTTGGTGATCTCAAACCAATCACAAGGAGTCCCACCCAAAGGCAAAGGGAACCAAGATGCTAAAGATCCTTGAGGCAATGCAAATGCAATGTTATGATGCCATGAGGGATCTTAGGGTCAAAATTGGGGTCTTACAGATGCCCCTATTTAAGGTCATTCTAGCCGGAGAAGTGAAGGTTAAAATCTTTGTCTTGACGGGGTAGAATGGGCTTAAATAATAACAAAGAGACGAATTTTGGTCCCTAAGAGACCTCATGATGCAAATGTAGGTATGAAAAATGGTAGCACTCTGTGGAGATATGTGTCCACAAAAGCAAAGAAATTAGAAGCCACTGATAATCCATATGAGTAATTCACTCCATGGGACCAAGACCCTGGGGACTCTCCTGGGGATAGAAAAGGGATAAAAATGCGCGAGCAGGTCACGACTCAAAGCGTGGGGAACAGAAATCCAAAGGGAAAAGATCCAATGGAAAGACTCGAGCTGACTCGAAGATGCATGTATTGGGGAATATGCCAATACAGCAAAAAACTATCCACAGCGGATACTTCGGATAAAATCCGGATGAAAACAATCCACTAAGGGACTTCGCTGGGGATGTCCACAAGGACACTCCTGGGGAAGCAGCAGGACGAGGTATTATCGGTTACTGGGTAATAAGCTCAAGGAGACATGTGATCTGAACGCCAGGTATGAGGGTGAAAGATATAACATGCTCAGGAAGAGATGAATATCCAAGACCGGCATAAGGGTGAGAGATATGAAAACTTCAAAACGTCTGAGGAAAACCTAAAAGGTATACTTCAACTCAGGGATTCTGACTCCACAGGGGACAAAAAGTCATAATAGGGAGAAGAGAGGAAGGAACACCAGGGATGCCGGTTACTGGGCATATAATAGGTGACCAACCAAGACGTGAATTGGGGAATATTCCCAAAACACTCATCATCCAAAAGAGGGCTAAAAGCAAACTCGATTACAGGATGGATATTCGACTCCACAAAGGGGATACGAATCTTACTCAGCTGGGGAAGAACAAAAGGCTTCAGACCCGAGAGTGCATGAGATATACTATTTATTACCGTCAGAACATAGATAATATACTCGCATGGACGATTATCCACAACCGGTTACTGGGTTAATAAAGGATAAATCGACCGAAAAGAAAAGGCATCGGGATACCGAAACTAGGTATATAATGATGACCAATTAAGGGGAGAAACAATCGTTACCAACAACAACAAGGTAGACGAGAGATGACCCGTTGGGGATAAATTGCGTAATCAGGGCAATTATCCAAGCAGATGAGGGGATATCATCACCGAATATTGGATGAAGATAATTGTCACCAATTAAAGATGAGAAAAAATAGTTACTCTGCAAAAAGGGAAGAAATAGGGTGTACAACTATCGGTATGAGGGTAGAGAAACACAGACTCCGCCGGGGATAATAATTACTAATTATTGAGCAATTATTCATTTACCACGGGGAAACAGGACAAGAGTCTCAAGAGACCGATCTAGGATCAAACTAGATAGGCACACCAAATCAAGACTTGTCCCGGTGAGGATATAACTCAATGGGGAAAACCATCCCAGTATATGTGTTGGGAAGGAACAAAAACAATCAACATCCACGAGGATATAACCCGGTGGGGAATATGGAAGAAAGGATAGACGCTTTCTGCTTATGGAGCTGACTCTATATGGAGAGATCAGACACACACATCTGCTCGGGGAAGTATATCACCAAATAGCAGGACACAGCAAACAACGATATATGGCAAAGAATGCAACATGAATATCTGAATATTATAATTATGCATGAATATGCGTGGTTTATGTATGATGTATGCTGACAGACAGACGTATCTAACACAACCAGGTCCAGGAATCAACCACCCGGTACTACATCTCGAGAGAGAAAGCCAAGTTCACCGGAGAGTATCCAATCTGCTGGGGATCAGAGATACCAGGAAGCACAGAACTCTGCAAGGGATGAATCATCAATCATTCCAGCTGGGGACGAGAGTTATCACAGACAAGGTCCACCACACCAACAACTCTACTGGGGAATCTATCCGAGGAGATAAAGGATTTATCGGGATCAACCACCAAATACCGCTCTTGCCCAAAGAGATCCAAGCTGCTGAGGAAGAAAGATTGCTACTCTGCTGAAGGGAAGAGAGGTGACTCACAACAAGAAATCCACTTGGTATGATAAACCACAAGAGGTTCCGGAGGGAGGAGATACAGTCATGCCAGGAATATGGACAAAAATCTTACCCTGTTGGGGATCGTACCACCCTTGAGAGAGCACTGAGGATCTCCTAAGTATCCTTTCGTCATTGTGAATGTTCACTTTGTTTAAAAACAAATTATAAAAAATTTGATCGTTTAAAACAATGATATTTTCTTAATCAAAACATGCAAAACATTTGTTGAATAGAAACAGATAAGAGTGCCAATAATTGGATAAAAGGATCAAATTTATTTGATAGAATGGTAGTCTGCGAATGGCAAGACTCCATAGATCTTTACAAATTTGAAATTGGTGATATATATTGGAAAAGGGCTACATTGAACATAATGACCATTTCTCCACCAATTCTGAATCTGATGTATTTGAAGCTTTGGTTGATAATGAGCAAGGACCTCTGACGGACGACAGTTGTAGAACAAAGTCTTGTCAAGATGCAGTTACTTGCCAAAATCCCTAATTTTTGCCTAGATTGCCCCAGGATGAGGTACTCAATCTAGCGGGATGCATATATCATTATTATATATTTTTTGTGTCTCTAACTTTTGCCTGGATCTCCCTTTCGGGTTTTCAATCCACCGAGACGCTCATTTTTGCCTAAGCCGCCCTTTCGGGTTTTCAACTTAGCGAGCTATTCTGTTTTTATTTTTAGGCGAAGTATTTCTTGACTGCATCTGAATTCACAGGACGAGTGAAATCCTCCCCATCCATAGTTGTAAGTATCAAAGCACCGCCTGAAAAGGCTCTCTTAACAACATACGGACCCTCATAGTGCGGAGTCCACTTGCCCCTGGAATCGGGCGTGAAAGACAAAACTTTCTTGAGCACAAGGTCACCTTCTCGGAACACACGAGGCTTGACCTTCTTATCAAAAGCTTTCTTCATCCTCTGCTGATATAACTGACCATGGCACATGGCAGTCAATCTCTTCTCTTCAATCAAGTTTAGCTAGTCATAACGACTCTGAACCCATTCAGCATCAGTCAACTTGGCTTCCATCAAGACTCTCATTGACGGGATCTCCACCTCTACAGGGAGTACAGCCTCCGATCTTGATTTAGCGATCATATCGTTAACGTACACCTCAATCTCCTTATGCATCATGTCATGGAACAAGGTAGTCACAGCTCATTGATACGTGACTCTGGCGTTCTTCAAACCGAAGGGCATCACTCGATAATAAAATGTTCCTCAAGGTGTGATGAATGTTGTCTTCTCCATATCCTCGGGTGCCATTTTAATCTGATTATATCCGGAAAATACATCCATAAACGAGAAGACTTTGAATTTAGCTGTATTGTCTACCAACATATCAATGTGTGGTAGAGGGAAATCATCTTTCGGGCTAGCTTTATTCAAGTCTCTATAGTCCACACACATCTGGACTTTTCCATCTTTCTTAGGCACGGGCACAATATTGGCCGCCCATTGAGGATATATAGAAGTCACCAGGAACCCTGCATCAATTTGCTTCTGAACTTCCTCTTTGATCTTCACTGCCATATTAGGATGAGTTCTTCTGAGCTTCTGCTTTACAGGCATGCACTCAGACTTTAGAGGTAGGAAATGTTGCACAATATCAGTATCTAGACCAGGCATGTCTTCATAATTCAATCAACCGCTTCTTAACAGATTCTTCTAGAAGTGCCCCAATCTTTACCTCTCGCACACAATCTTCAGACCCCAAGTTCACTGTCTCCAGATTCTCAAGATGCGGTTGAATGATCTTCTCTTCATGCTCAAGTAGCCGGGTGATCTCATCAGGAATCTCTTCAACATCATCTTCCTCTGCCTCAAATACAGGGAATTCAAAATTGGGAGATGGTGTTGGGTCATTATGTTCAATGGGTTTGATCAACCTGCATAATGATTTTGGATATGAAAAGCTTTTAGAAATCAAAAAAGGCAAATCATTATGCAGATGAAAAGATTGATTTTATTTTATTTTTAGGGTTTTATGTGATCACCAATTTCATGCAAAAAGCGAAAAGGGAAAATAAATGGAAAACAAATATTTAACATGAATTTATTGAATGAAAATATCATTTTATTTATGCGCCATCAATGTCATCACTCCTCCTTTTGGAATGGGAGAAGGGTTTTTAAACAAAGTGATCATTACGTTGACTTATGGACAACTGTTGGAATATCCACAGCGACCCAATTGTTGCAGACCCCTCCAGGGATGATGAAATTGCCAGAATCCTTTGTATCTTCTTCTAAAACGGCAGCAGCCTCCTCATCTAGACCAGTATGGATGAAACCTCCACTCTTGAATAACCCTTGCTTGTTGAAAGGACCAGAAGAAAAACCTATGCCAGCCCGGGACTCGTTGTCTTCTAACTTAATCATTTTTCCTAAATCAGTGGTTGCACCACGCTCAATGGCCAGCTTTGCATCTTTATAGGAAGCAAATGAAGGAGTTCTCATCTCAATAGGCTCAGCAATAGATAAAGCTTGGAAAGGAGTTCCAACTTCAACCTCAGCATCTATATAAGAGAAGGAAGACAAATGGCTAACCAGGAGAGCCCTTTCTCCCCTTACCACCACCAGTTTCTTGTTTTTCACGAATTTCAATTTCTGGTGTAGGGTGGATGTCACGGCGCCTGCCTCATGAATCCATGGTCTAAGTGATCCATCAGTCTTGAAATGTTGGCTCTAGTGTAGTACCGGTGAGTCAGCCTGTCTTCAAAATAAATGAAGGACACAGAGTTAGACCACAGAGCAAGGGACCGGAAACAAAACCTGCTTATGCATATGATGTATGCAATGCTTGTGCATATGATTTGTTTTTTATTTCAAAGGAACTTTAGAGTTTTATTTGCAAATTCTGGAAATATTAAGCATTTTATCACATATGGAAATATCTCATCAAATAATATCAGGGAAAAGAAGTGCAGCATCGTCAATCATATACAAGAGAAAAGGAAAATAACCATCCTATGGATCCCTGGAAACAATCATCTAAAGCTCGGGACACAGGAAGATAAGATGCGCGAAGCCTCTTCACCTCCCTCTCGTAGGCTGCCTCTATATCGGCCTTCTCTTTGGCGAGTCGATCATACCTCCTCTTCCAGAACTTAGAAGACTGAGGAAGTAGAGAAGTCCATACATCATCAGGGTCATCAATAACCTGATGCTCAAGAAACTCAATCAATGCATCCTTCTCCTTAATCTGCTGAAGCAACTCTTCACGTTCACGGATCCAGGCATGTGAACGGTCTTCGTCTCTCAACTCCTCTACTCCTTGATTAGGGAGGGTTGAAGGCCCAGCCATAATCATAGGTGTAGGTCTCGGATACTCGTAAGGCATGAGATACTCAGACGCCCTCTTCCTATCCCAAACAGTGTAAGGCTCCAAAGCGATGCAATTCTTAGGACCCAACTCTTTCCTTCCTTTCCTATGAATCTTGCGCCAGGCGCAGACCATTCTAGCTTTCAAGCCTTGGAGATCTTTACCATCCTGAAAGAATACACCTTCTAAAAGAATGTTATTGGGTTTATCGTTTAAGGGGAACCCAAGTTGCCGACGTGCCAAAACAGAATTGTAGTTAATCCCACCACATGTACCAAGAAGAGGTACATTGGAGAATTCGCCACAAGAGTCAATAATCTGCACACCATCATACATATGGTTATACCAAAAGATATCATCATTAGTGAGAGACATAAGTCTCGTGGACCACAGTAGACATTCCTTGTTCTCCTTGAAAGCTACCGTCTGAGGTAAGTGAGAAATAAACCACTTATACAACAGAGGCAAACAACACACAATGGCGTCACCACCCTTTGCATTCCTCATATGCAAAGAGAAGTAGGTATCGCCCAACAGAGTCGGAACGGGATTAAGAGTAGAGAAGATCCTAATAGCGTTCACATCCACAAACTTGTCGATGTTGGGGAACAATACCAATCCATAGATGAGAAGTACAAATATGGCTTCAAATGCATCCTCACTCATGGCCTTCCCATATATAATAGCTTGAGCAATGAGGAACTAAGAAGGGAGACCTTGAATTCCACCTTTGGTAGTCATATGAGCACATACCAGAGATTCATCTATGTGTAACATGTCAGCTATCTCTTGAGAAGTAGGAATACTCTCCAAGCCACTGAACGGCAACTGATCCAGAACAGGTATACCCACAAGATAAGCATACTCCTCAAGTGTAGGCAAAAGCTGAAAATCCGGAAACGTGAAGCAACGCTACAAGGGATCATAAAACTGCACCAATACACTCACCAATCCTTCTTCCACCTGAGTAGTCAGAAGAGGAAGAAGCTTCCCAAAACGAGCCTTGAAACCCAAAGGATCTAATACATAGGATGTCAGATTCCTTAACTCTTTCAAATCTGGTTGCCTGAAGCTGTACTTCTTTGTATTCCTTCTTTGTCTTTCCATGTCTGAAAATTTTGCAAATAAAACCCTTAAGTTCCTTGAAAATTTTCTTATTTATTGATGATATGGATGCAAATGAGTGCATGAATGCAACAATCACACTCAAGGATCAAGCAAAGCACACCAAACAAAGGTCATGGGATGGATCATGTTATCCTTAATATCAATCATCCATTTTGGTGGATTATGGTTTACACTTTATCAACACCCAAGTTCCATTGATACTAAGGATTCATGAACGGATCAACCATGAATCAAGGGTTTGTTGTAAGTCACGAGCATGGAGTTAGGTTAAGAACCACCCAAAAGGGAGTGTACTAGGGTTTAAACCTGTCAAACATGTTCTACAAGAGGTTCCCATAGTCATCATCCCATCTTTCAGATATTATTGGAGAAACGACTACTCGTATTCCGAAAATATTCTCAAGAGACACTCTTATGAGTGTGGTATCGCGTAACAATCATATCAAATCTTACACTTGAACGACTTTCGCACTACATCCTAAGAATAGGCCAAGATGGGCTTGGTAAACTAAGGTCCTTGGCTTCTAAGGTCTATATTGGAAAGAGTAATGTCTAACCACAACTTACTTGTGTGACATTATTGATCCCAACATAACCTCCACCAAGTGAATGGACTTGCAAGTCAACTTGCTAAGAAATAACTCCACACAAGTCAACAAGACTACGCCCTTCTCCTATCCTAAGTGCACTCGAGTCCAGGTATAGAACTCATCTCACAAAGATCACCAAGCATACAAGGAATTAATATCAAGCAATTCAATCATTACACACAATACAGTAATCCCAAATTGCACAAAAATATGTCACAAAACAAATACAATACAACAAGCATGAAAAGTCGGCAAAACCCACTAGGCAAATACACTTCCCTAGCAGAGTCGCCACTTTTCTGTAGCGGGGTATTCGTTACCATTAGAGATATTGACTAAATCCAAGGTAAATCATACAAGTCGAGTCGCCACCGCACTTCTATTTATCCAAAGGAATGGTTAGAAACCGAACAAAAACCTAAAAGTTTTATCGAATCAAAAACTAGTAAAAATGTCAGAGATCTGGGTAAGGGGGTTGGTTATGCAATGGGAAGGTATTAGGCACCCAAAGCATCCTAGGTACTCCTAGGGAGCCCTTTTCACATTTGTTGCAAAGGTTGTTGTTTTTTTTTTTGAAAATTTATTTGTGCAAACATGATTGAAGGGATGAGAAAAGCGTGTATGTTTATCTAATGTACTACTTACTAAAAGAAGGGTCAAAAGAAAATGACTCGCACGGATGTCGCATCCACTGCATACGTATCCCATCTGAATCTGCGAATCAGAGTCTTCGTAGCTCGGCTACCTCTGGGTTAAAGAGGAGTGTGCTCGCTAAGACATCACGTCTTATGCCTACGTATCTCATTTGGGATGAAAATCAGAGCAAAACGTAGTTCGACCACCTATGGGGTAAGGGTTGTGTTTTGGGGTGAACGACGTTACTACGCAATCTACCGGATGCTCGACCTTAGGAGACTTACTCGCCTGTAGTAAAAGGAGATAACGTGTTCTTAGGAGAAGAAAAATCAATGAGTTTGGGTTGTTTAGGGATGCTCATGCAAAAAGGCAGTCCTAGATGAAGGAACCGCCAGGTTATACAAAACCTAAGAAATCGGTAACATGCGGGAAAAGTAAAGGGATCGAGAGATCTACCGTACGGATAAAGATCCGAAGTAACAGCAATTAAAGAGATAAGAAACCCATAGATCTCTCAAGCTAGCACCATCAAACAAAGTGAGTCAGTACAGGTAATCGGAATAAACCTCCAGGTGGTATCCCACAAATAAAGTGGAACACCAGGCAAGCCATCTCTGCAAGATTCATATGAGCCCTCATAAAACAAAACTCAACAAACAGGTTAGAGAAACAAGATAGGGTAATCAAGAGTTGCCCCCAAATCTAAATGTAACCACATGAATCATGCCATTAAATTTCACAAAAAGCTCACAAAAAGCAACCAAGGGTAGGAGGCCTAAACCTCTTGTCAAACACATGCATCAAAAGGGTATCACATTCACCCATAATACCTCATACATTCAGAGCATTCAAATTAAAAGCATAAAGTAATGGGAATAAGGCAAACCTGACTGGAGAGATCGAATGAAATTGAATTGCCCGGTTGGGTTTGCAAAGTAATCTGAGGGTTTATATGAGATGGAATTGGCTCTTTGCAGATGAGTTCCCTTCAGTCTCTTGAAGTTGCTCTGAAATCTGTTAGCTCTTCTCTCACTATCTTTTTCCAGCCAGGGTAATAGGAATAGAATGGCTTTTGTTTCACTGAAACTCTGAATTTATAACCTGATTTTTGTGGACCTGTGGGCTCAAATGAGAGAGGCCCAAGTCCAAAAAATTTATGTTATATTTTATTTTTTATTTTTTATTTTTTTATTTTTTATATTTTTTTATTTTTTATTTTTTTCGTTTATCGTTTTTTTTTTCGCTTTTTTTTTTCATTTTTCGTTTTTTTTTTTTTTTAAACACGTGGGCTTCGCCTAGCGAGCATGACAGTTCAAGAAATTCCTCTGAGCGTAGGTGATTCTGGTGGCTTTTCTTGGGACTCGCTAGACGACTCATTCTGCTCGCCTAGCGAGCATGACAGCTAATGAACAAACTTTTGCTCCTTCAAGATTAACGTTTTGACTGACGAATAGACCATATTTGAACTTGTTGGAAGTATCTCAAGCCATTCCCTTGTGTTGACTGATCATCTAAATAGAACCCACAAAGTGTCTTGGATGATACTCAAGCTTCAAACAAAAGATGTTAGTGACACATTTTTGTGCTTTTGGTTAGTAAACAAAAGTAAGAGAAACAATGATGTATAATTCAAGCATGCTTGGTGATCTCAAACCAATCACAAGGAGTCCCACCCAAAGGCAAAGGGAACCAAGATGCTAAAGATCCTTGAGGCAATGCAAATGCAATGTTATGATGCCATGAGGGATCTTAGGGTCAAAATTGGGGTCTTACAATATACTTCAATATTCCACCTTACTTAATTTTTTATATGAGCTCCAAATAAGAAACGTGTCTTCATCAAAGTTGTAGCTCTTTCAAATACCTTCAAAATGATAACCAATTTGACATCATTTGGATTTATAATGAGAGAGTTATGCATTTTTGAAGTTGGGGAGAAGCACTTGTTCAATGGTATTGGTCCAAAATGACCTATAATGTATCCTCATATCACATGCTCATAAAAGTTGATTTAGCTCTCACTCAAAACATTAAAGTTAAAGTAGATGTCTTAAATTTGATTATGCTACTTGTAAATCTTGCATCTCATAATAATTGAGCAAGTTATGGCCTTGGGAAGTTGACTTTCAAATTAGGGTTTAGACAAAATGACCTATAATGTGTCAACATAGAAAATGAGTTTCCAAGAAAAATTAGTTCTAGACTTAAACATGAAAGTTATTTGGAATGTCACTTAGAGTAACTTTTATCTTTTAATAATCTTCATATGATTAAAATTGTAGGAGATAAGATCTAGGGAGACCCGGTTTTGATCAGATGAATTCATCTGGCCAACCACCATCAACCAACTTGCTAACTTGCAATTCTCTTGACTTTTTAGGCTCAAGGTAGATCATATATGCATAATATGATGAAATTTGAGGTGTACCTTAAGAAATTTGATCAATTGATGAGGAAGTTTGTTGAAGAAGTTACTCAAGATACCCAAACAAACTAGGGTTTCCAAGGCAACCCAACTCCAAACTCTTGAAGAAATCTTGATCAAAACGACATGCAAAGATCATTGGTGCTCATACATTATCCTTAGAGAAATTGTTGATCAATCCTTGGTTGTGCTCTTAGACATGAGGGTCTTAAACCCTAGATGTGAACTTGATAGGTAAATGAGGATCATGCCCTATCTACAAAAGAGTTAGGAAAAAGTAAAGACATATTTTTGGTATTTTGATTAGTAAAATGATAATATATAAGTATGATACAATCACATAGTGCTTGTTGATCTCTCCCTAAACAAACCCAATGAAAGAGGGGTAAGGAGGATGCCAATGTGTGATCCCATTGCTAGTGCATATGATGAAATTGCATGAGGGATCTTAGGGTCAAAATTTGGATCTTACAGGTATAAAATGATGTTTGAGAAAAATAGAGTGTGGGGATGAGAAAAGAATTTATTATTTATATTTTTGTGTTTTACAAGAACTTCGGTCTTGTGCCTACGTACCAACGTAAAAATGAGGGATTGAAACCTCGTAGTTCGTGGTAACAATTTCAAAATGAGTGAGTTGCTTTTAATCAAAATTTAAGTTAAAAGAGGCACAAAGGGCCCACAAGTTTGAATGGGTGTTAGTTCTTTTTATCTTTTGAAATTTTAAGTCAATATGATTAGATTTATTTTCAAGTTTGATTTAAGAAAAGAGTTTGAAAATTCAATGGCATAAGGCCAAAGTTTCTAATTGAAATAAGGTCAAAGTTTGAAATCCTAAACCAAGAAGGTTTTTGAAAATGGGGAGATTTTGAAATTTAAGAAGTGGGAGGAGATGAAGAGACTAATCTTAAGCATAAAAATTAAAAGTTAAGAGTTGAAAAGATCTGACCAATGGGATGCAATCCCACAGACAAGAATGTCATATAGAAAATCCACTTTCTCTTTGGACTTTGAATCAAGCAATAATCAGCAAGCAATTAGCAATATTATACATCATGAAGATCAAGGCATCAAATAAGTATATCCACATCCAAGCAAATAACTCCATAGCTAGCAATCTCCCTTGACTTCTCATGTATCAGATGCAATACTCCTTGATTAACTCAGAATAATGCATCAGACATAACAATCAAAATAACAGTTGGCATCAAGATAATGTAGTAGATGAGTTCAAATAGATTCCAATACTTGCATCAGATGAAGGCTCGAATCACAATAACTTGGTCTCAAAATGTTAGCATTGGCCAAGTCCTTTTTGCATAGGGAATGTTGCCTAATCCTAAGTCCAAAAGTTCAGATCAAGCCTAACAGTCCACCAAACATTTTTTTAGAGTTTTTCTTGTTTATTAGGTATTTTAAGGTCCTAAGACCACAAGCAGAAACAAAGTACACAAACAAATATATACAATCACAATATATGGCTCAAATGAGCAAAGTGAAAATGGCATAAACATAAACAAGTTAATTGATATGTAAATGACAAATGAATGGTAAATGACTTGGAATTAAATTGCATAAAATAAATGACTTTAAAGTAAAGCAATATTAATAAGAATTAGTCAAATGTTAGTCAAGGTTAATTATATGTTAGTGGTGTTTTGCTTTTCAATTGATTAAGTCATTCTTTGGAGAACACTTAACCATTTATTCACAAGCATGGATCCGTGAACCAAGACATCTTCCAAAGGAAGGAAAAAAGGCCAATTTTCCACATAATACCATGAAAGATGGGAGACTTACAATCTCACTTACTAGAATGATATGCCTTTAGGATCAAATTTAGCTCTATGTTAAGCAATCGTAATTGGACTTATGTAGAAGTCACAACTATCTGAGGTCGGGCAATAAAAATTTAGGTGTTAATGCATGTTAGAGATTTGGTATGATGAACCAAACTCCTAAAACAAACCACACACTAAAAGAAAATATCACAAGGGATGGACATATCTCATCCATTCTTGTATTGGTTCATCTGACACAATATCATTTATGAACCAATTAACCTTAGGATATTGAGATTTCATTAGTCAATGAAAATGATGGGAAAGAATGGGAATAAAGATGAAGAGAGAGGGGATATGAGAGAAACACAAATTGGTCATGGGAGGAATTTCATCAAATTAAAATCATTCATTCATTTTGGAAGATGAAATATACATTTTATTAATCCCCTAAATCTAATGATTTTAACCCAATAAAAGTCAAATCAACCTTGACCAAGGTCCAAACAAATAGTCAAACATCACAAGACCATAAAAATGGCTCAGCATAATTTTTACATAATTAATCAATTAAAAATCAAATTAAAAGCACATTAAAATTCAAATTAATTTGGTCAAAACCTAAAATCTCTTTAAAACACCAAATAAATGGCCAGAAGATTTATCCTAGGCCAAACAAGGTCAAAGGACTTTAGGAAAAAAAACTTCATGATTTTTGAAAAGTCAGAAATATTTTTAAATAATTAAAAATATGCACAAAGACATTTAATTCATGAGAAATACCAAATTAATCCCAAAAATAATTTTAATTTATAAAATGAAAGAGAAAAATATTTAAATATTATTGGTGAAAGTCCCATATTTTTTGGATTAAAAATAAAATTAATATTAATTAAACAAAATAAAGAAATTAAATGAAAAATTAGAAAATACAAAAAAAAAAACAAGGGCCATCAGATCTCCCTCATTAATTGAGGTGGCAGATCTGATGGCCACCCGCGCGCTATTTACGATGGACTCAAGTCAAAGCGCCACACGCGTGGTAATCAAAACCAATGGCCAAGATTAGAACGCTGGACCAAGATCAGATGGTTGGAACCTTGCCAACACACCACCGGAGCCCTAGCTCCGGTCATATTCTCTGGTGAGGACCACCGGACTGCTCCAACTAAAACTTCATGAAAAATGAAAAATGAGTACACTAATTTAAAGAGAAAATGCTCATGAGCACGAATCTGACCTCCATTTCTTCCAATTCCAAGTATATTGAAAGATACATGGATTTGAAATTTGAGGTTCATGATCTGAGTTGCTTCGATTTGACCTCAAAGCAACTCAATCTTGTTTCCTACATTGGTAGGACTTCATCAAACCAAAAATCACAAAGAATAATGGAGAATTAAGATAGAATCAAAGAGATGAAGTTTCTGGATTTTCACCTTCGAGTTGCTCCCAATTTGCTTGATCTTGATCTGGATTTGCTTGATTCTTCTTCCTCTTGCTTGCAGTGATCAATTGAGATGAAAAGGTCAATGAATTCTTGGAGTTTGAATTTCAAAGCAGAAGGTGAAATTCAAACTCGATTTCAATCGAAATCTTCAAGAATTCTATGGAGTAAGGGGTTTGAATTGTCTTGGTAAAGCTTGGGCAAGGTGTGGATGAAGTTCTGAGCTCATAGAGCTTGCATTTATAGGGTTATCACATGCTTTCCACACACTTCCATTTTAAAATCCAAAAATAGAAATTTGCATCATGAGCTTGCATGGGCGTGTACAAAGCCCAAAGAATGATGGGAAAAGGTCCAAAACTATGCACATGTGATGCTGAAAGGAATGCATTAAGCCATTCAATATTGAAATGAAATTGAACATGAGAATCTTCCAAATGGTACCATGTATTGCACCCATATGGAAGTCCTTTAATATTCATCCAAATGAGATGATCTTGGACTTTTTGGAAATGTGAGATCAAGGGTAACAACTCTCATGTTGAACACTTTTCTAAGTATCAAGTCAAGTGTTTACTTCTTCCACCTTGAATAACTTTTGTTATGGACTTCAAATGGAAACACTTCCTTCATAAAAGTTGTAGATATTTCAAGCCTATTGAATCTGGTCAAAAAATTTACCTCATTTGGATTTGGCATGAAGGAGTTATGCATTTTAGAAGTTGAGGAAAATCACTTGTTCAATGGTAATGGCCCAAAATGACCTATAATGTTTCCTCTTGGCACATGCATTTGCAAGTTGAATTTAAACTTCTTCCAAAAATCAAAGTTGAATAAGACATATTTAATTTAATAATGAAACTTTAATGGCTTTCATCTCATAAAATTGAGCAAGTTATGGTCTTGGGAAATTGACTCCCAAACTAGGGTTCAGACAAAATGACCTATAATCTTTCACCATAAAAAATGACTTTCCAAGCAAAACTAGCTCTTGACTTCAACATTAAAGATGTTTGGAATGTCAATATGAGTAAATTTTCTCTTGTAATAATTTTCATATGACAAAAATTATGGAAAATAGGGTCTAGGGAACCCCAGTTTTGACTAGTTGATTTTCTCTGGTCAACCACCATGAACCATCTTGCTAGCTTGACATTATCTTGATTTTTAGGACTCTTAGAGGATCATATATGTGTAATATGATGTAATATGAAGTCACACAAGATACCCAGATGAATTAGGGCTTCCAAGGCAAACAAGCTTCAAACTCTTGATGATTTCTTGATCAAAATGATATGTGAAGACCATGGGGATCCATATATTATGTCTAGAGCCAATGTTAACCATCTCTTGATTAGTCTCCTTGCATTTAGGGTCCGAAACCCTATATATGAGTTTGATGGAGCATAGGTGAACACACACACTACCCTAAAAAGAGTTAAATTATACATTGACATATTTTTGGTATTTTGGTTAGTAAATAATGAAAAACAAAGTATGATACAATTAAATGTGCTTGGTGATCTCTCCCAATGAATGAGGGGTGAGGAGGATGCCAAGGTGTGATCCCAAAACCAATGCACATGATGAGATAGCATGAGGGATCTTAGGATCAAAATTGGGGCCTTATAGCTGCCCCTATTTAAGGACATTCTAACTGAGGATGTGAAGGTTAAAATCTTTGTATCAACTCAGTAGAATGGACTTAAATAACAACAATAGAAACAAATTTTGGTCCCTAATAGACCTCATGATGCATAAGATATGAAATGTTAAATCAATCTTTGTGGGGGAAATATTGCCACAAATGAAATGAATTCGGAGAGACCGAAAGTCCACAGGAGCATAATGCATTCCATAAGGAAAAGCTCACTGGGGAGATAGAGACTCTGCGGATAAGTTGTTATATGTAGGCCAGGCTACGATTTGAAAATTGCTGGAGTCAACGAGGGTATTTCATAAAAATGAACTAATGGAAAGACTCGGACGGGGATAAGGGGAATCTCCAGGGGAAAACGGGTAAATCAGAATAAACTGAGATACTTGAACCGAACTCAATTGGGGAAGAAATATCTTCAGCACAGGAGTACCAGAAATATATTATCTAATACCAGTTACTGGGTAGGAAGATAGCATATTCTAACAGAGAGACATCCGTTACAGGTTAGGGTAAACATATCAAGGATAACCCGCGGAGGAAAAAGGAGGTGTATTTGTTACCAGTTACTGGGTAAGAATAGCCTTCTAGGGAAAATATCAAATAGGATTTACAACTACCAGTTATTGGGCAGAAGACCAAAGAAATAGAATATATGTCACTAGTTAAAGTGAACATCTCAAGGATAAACTCAGGGGAAGAATACTCATCATCGGTTAGGATGAACATATCAAGGATAGACCACCGGGGTAAATGGGAAAAATATCTATTACCGGTTAGGGTAAACATATCAAGGATAGACTTCCTGGAAAAGTATGAATTATATCTATCGGCTAATGGATAGAATACTAAAGAGAGAATATTCGTCACCGGTTAGGATGAACATATCAAAGATAGACTCAGTAGGGGAAAGCAGGATTTATAACTACCGGTTACTGGGCAGAAGACCGCAAAGAGGAGAAACTCTGTCATCAGTTAAGATGAACATATCAAGGATTAACTCGCTGGGGAATAAAATAGGGATTACAACTACCTTTTTACTGGGTAGAAAACCACAAAGGGAGAATATATGTCACCTGTTAGGATAAACATATCAAGGATAGGCTGGCTAGGGAAACGTGAAAACGAATCCACTAGGAAAAATAGATTACTTTTACCGGGTATTGGCCAAAAGTAAAGTACTCATAAATCGAAAAGAATATTACCAGTTATTGGGTAATAGACTCTCGGGGGACCAAAAGTATCTATCTAGGTAAGAGCTAGAAAGAAACGGTCAAGTAAAGACTCAACCTGATGAGGATGTAACTCAAGGGGAGTGGTTCCATCCAGATAATTAACTAGGGAAGAAACTGAAATAATAATCATCCATGAGGAAATAAATCAGTGGGGAATGAGAAAGGTTAAACTCTTTCTGCCTAAGGGGCTGACACTCTACAATTGAAAGAGGACAGACGCACCAAATCCGCATGGAGAAATAATGTCACCATAGCAGGGGATCAGAAATTACGAATCAAATGCAATAGCAAATGAATAATGAAATATCTGATGTTGTGCTTTATGCAGGAATATTTATGTATATGATTGATGATTATGCTGACAAAACTATCGCAAAGGATACAAATGTCACATATTTGAATCATCTTTACAACACTCGGCTAATCTCGACAAGATGGAGACATCAACTAAAGAAACATGTTGGGGAAGGATGCAAATCATCCGACTCTGAATATCTCAACCCTAGATGGGGAGAGAGAGACGCTTTGTCGAGGATCCGAACTGTCAACTCTACGGGGATTTTTAGATCAACACCATATTAGATGGGAGATAACCTCGCAAGGGACCAAATCAAATACTTCTCAAATCACTGTTGATATTCCTTACTGAAATTGATTGCTTTTTAAAGTGTTTGCTTTCATATTTTTAAGAAAAAGGGATTTTTATTTATTAATTTATTTCAAAATTATCATCATAAAATTCAATTTTATTTAGCTGAAGAGTAAATAAGAGTAAAAACAATTGGATAAAAGCTCAATTTTATTTAATAGAATGGTAGTCTGTAAATGACAAGACTCCATAGATCTTTTACAAAAGTTGAAAATGGTAATTTACATGGAAAAGGGGTACATTGAATACAATGATCACTACTCTTCCTATCAACTTCAATATTTGTTGTGCTCTTGGGTTCGGTTGAGAATAATGAAGCAGAATCAAACGACCTGCTCAAAACTGCTCCAATGATCAGGGCCAACCGAATGCAGTTACTTGTCATAATCCCTAATTTTTGCCTAGATTGCCCCAAGGTGGAGTACTTAATCTATCGGGATAAATCTTCTGTTTTATGTCTCTAATTTTTGCCTGGATCACCCTTTCGGGTTTTCAATCCACCGAGACGCTCATTTTTTCCTAAGTCGCCCTTTTGGGTTTTCAACTTACTGAGCTGTTCTTTTTATTTTAGGTGAAGTATTTCTTGACTACATCAACATTCATAAGACGAGTGAACTCTTCACCATCCATAGTTGTAAGAATCAAAGCGCCGCCTGAAAAGGCTCTCTTCACAACATATGGGCCTTCATAATTAGGAGTCCATTTGCCCCTAGTATCTGGTTTGAAAGATAAAATATTCTTGAGCACAAGGTCACCTTCTCGGAACACACGAGGCCTGGTCTTCTTGTCAAAAGATTTCTTCATTCTTTGTTGATACAATTGTCCATGACACATGGCAGTCAGCCTTTTCTCTTCAATCAAATTCAACTTATCATATCTGGTCTGACACCATTCAACTTCTGTCAACTTGGCTTCCATCAAGACACGCAATGATGGGATCTCAACCTCTACTGGGAGAACAACTTGCATGCCATAAATAAGTGAGAAAGGGGTTGCCCCTGTCGAAGTGCGGACAGATGTACGGTACTCATGTAAAGCAAATGGGAGCATCTCATGCCAATCTTTGTAGGTTACCACCATCTTCTGAATGATCTTCTTAATGTTCTTGTTGGCAGCTTCAACAACCCCATTCATCTTGGGTTTGTAGGGATAAGAATTATGGTGTGCAATCTTGAAGTCTTTGTAAAGAGCTTCCACCATATTATTATTCAAGTTCGATCCATTATCAGTCATGGTTTTACTTGGCACACCATAACGACATATAATTTGATTCTTGATAAACCTCACAATAACTTGCTTGGTTACATTCGCATACGATGTCGCTTCAACCCACTTTGTGAAGTAGTCAATAGCCACCAAAATAAAATGATGTTCATTCGAAGCTTTAGGCTAAATCATACCAATCATATCAATTTCCCACATAGAGAAGGGCCATGGAGAAGAAATGACATTCAACAGTGTTGGAGGAACATGAATTTTATCTGCATAAATTTGTCACTTGTGGCATTTCTTCACAAACTTGCAACATCCAGATTCCATTATCAACCAATACTAACCTGCTCTCAACATCTTCTTTGCCATAGCATGTCCATTTGAATGAGTACCAAAGGAACCTTCATGGACTTCAGTCATCAATAAGTTTGCTTCGTGTCTATCCACGCATCTGAGCAAAACCATATCGAAGTTTCTCTTCTAAAGCACATCACCATTCAGGTAAGAGTTTCCAGCTAATCTTCTCAAAGTCTTCTTATCTTTCAAAGATGCCCCAGGCGGGTAAATCTGACTTTGGAGAAAACATTTGATATCAAAATACCACGGCTTCTCATCTTTGACCTCTTGAACAACAAAAACATGAGTTGGCCTATCAAGACGCATCACAGTAAAATTGTGAACTTCATTCCAGAATTTCACCACGATCATAGAATCCAACGTTGCAAGAGCATCTATCATCCGGTTTTCATCTCGAGGGATATGATGAAACTCAACCTTTGTAAAGAAAGTTGAAATCCTTCTTGCATAGTCTCTATATGGTATCAAACCAGGTTGATTCGTCTCCCATTCACCTTTGAGTTGATTCACAACCAAAGTTGAATCTCCATAGACGTCAAGATACTTGATTTTGAGATCAATGGCCTCTTCGAGCCCCATAATGCAAGCTTCATACTCATCCATGTTGTTTGTGCACTTAAAAGTTCATCTAGCTGTAAACAGAAAATGAGTGCTTTGAGGAGTAATAATCACTGCCCCAATGCCATTCCCATAATGATTAAGAGTTCCATAAAATACCATGCCTCAACGGGAACCAGGTTCTGGCCCTTCTTCAAGCAATGGTTCATCACAATCTTTCATTTTCAAGTACAAAATCTCTTCATCAGGAAAATCATACTGTACTTACTGATAATCTTCAATTGGTTGGTGAGCCAAGTGGTCAACCAAGACATCACCTTTAATTGCTTTTTGAGATCAGTATTCAATATCATACTCAAATAACGACATGTGCCAACGAGAAATCCTCCCGGTTAAAGCAGGCTTCTCAAAAATGTACTTGATTGGATCCATTTGGTTATCAACCAAGTAGTATGATTCAACATATATTGGCGTAGATGCTTAGCAGCCCAAGCCAATATGTAACAAGTCTTTTCAAGCATAGAATACCGAGTCTCACAATCAGTGAATTTCTTACTGAGGTAGTAAATTGCAGTTTCTTTCTTTCCAGTTTTGTCTTACTGACCTAGAACACAACCCATACTCTCGTCAAGCAGGGTGAAATACATGATCAATGGTCTTCCTTCAACATGCGGAGACAGAATCAGAGGCTCGAGCAGATGTTCTTTGATACTATCAAAAGCTTTCTAGAAATCTTCGGTGCAATCACAAGACTGATCTTTCCAAAGAAGTTTGAATATAGGCGCACATGTGGTAGTCATATGTGATATAAATCTTGAGATATAATTCAAGTGTCCGAGAAAACCTCTGACTTGTTTCTCAGTTTTGGGCGCAGGCATCTCTTGTATTGCTTTGACCTTGGTGGGATCAACTTTAATACCCTTCTCACTAACAATAAATCCCAACAACATACCAGAGCAAACACCAAAAGTACACATATTGGGATTCAAGCGGGGTTTGTACTTCCTCAAACGCTGGAATAACTTCAACAAATACTCAACATGTTCTTCTTCGTTACTTGATTTGGCAATCATATCATCAACATAGACTTCAATCTCTTTATGCATCATATCATGAAAAAGAGTAGTCATAGCTCTCTGGTATGTTGCACCAGCATTCTTTAAACCGAAAGGCATCACTCTATAACAGAATGTTCCCCAGGGCGTAACGAATGTGGTCTTCTCCATATCTCCAAGTGCCATCTTGATTTGATTATAACCGGAAAATTCGTCCATAAACGAAAAGACTTTGAATCTAGCAGCATTTTCTACCAACATATCAATGTTCGGCAGAGGAAAATCATCCTTCGGACTAGCTTTATTCAAATCTCTAATCAATACACATACGGACTTTTCCATCTTTCTTCGGAACAGGCACAATGTTGGCCATCCACTGCGGATATTCAGAGGTTACAAGAAAACCAGCATCAATCTGCTTATACACTTCTGCTTTGATCTTAACTGCCATATCAGGATGAGTTCTTCTCAACTTCTGCTTGACCAACGGGTATTCTGGCTTCAACGAAAATCTATGCTCCACAATCTCAGAATCCAAACCAGGCATGTCTTGATAGGACCATGAAAACACATCAGAATAATCTCGAAGAAGATCAATCAACCCCTTCTTATCCTCTAGACACAGTTGAGATCCAATCTTGACTTCCTTCACATCATCTTCGGAACCCAAGTTTGCTAGTTTAACCTACTCTTCAAATGGCTGAATGGCTTTTTCCTCATGCTCAAGTAAACGAGATAATTCATCTGATAATTCTTCATCATTAGTTTCTTCCTCGGCCTCAAACACAGGGAAAACAAAGCTTGGAGAGGGAGTAGGATCATTGTATTCAATGGGTTTAGGAACCAACCTGCATAATGATTTGATATTTTGATTTTAGAGAAGTGAATTGTGACCAAATATTATGCACATGGACAATTATTATTTATTTATTTATGTTTTTTTTTGTGATTACCATTTTTCAGAAAAGCAAAAACTAAAACTAAAATATCATATATGTGGATGAATAAAATTGTATTTCATTGATGATAATTGAAATGCCTAACAATGTTCACTTCTTCCTTAGGCATGGGAGAAGGATTTTTCTTAAAATGAAAAACAAATTACTTAGAGCGGTGAACAACAATAGGAATACCAACAACAACCCAATTGTTGCAAGTCTGGCCATGCATCACAAAATGGGTGTAAGCTTCGTCTTCATCATCACCATCCTCGATCACAGCAGCTGAGTCTTGATCATTGTAAGACCCCAATTTTTATCCTAAGATCCCTCATGCAATTTCATCATATGCATTAGCATTGGGCTCATACCTTGGCATTCTCCTTACACCAATTTCATTGGGTTTGTTTTGGGGAGAGATCACCAAGCACCATGTGATTACATCATACTTATATATTATCATTTTACTAACCAAAATACCAAAAATATGTTTTTTCATATGCCTAACTCTTTGTAGGTAACTCTTTGTAGGTAGGGCATGATCCTCATTGATCTATCAAGTCCATATCTAGGGTATGAGACCATCATGGCTAAAAGCACAACCATGGATTGATCCACAAATGGTTATAAGCATCATATTTGAGTCCCAATGATCTCTACATGTTATATTGATTAAGTTTTCTTCAAGAGTTTGGAGGTGATTTGCCTTGGAACCCCTAGTTTGACTGGGTATCTTGAGTAACTTCTCTAACAAGTTATCTCACCAATTGATCAAATTTCTCAAGGGACACTTCAAAATTCATCATCTTATGCATATATTATCTATCATGAGCCTAAAAAGTCAAGAGAATTTAAGGTTAGCAAGTTGGTTGAGGGTGGTTGGCCAGATGAATTCATCTGATCAAAACTGGGTCTCCCTAGACCTTATCTCCTACAATTTTCACCATATGAAAATGATTCAAAAAGCAACGTTACTCTAAATGAAATTACAAACAACTTTAATGTTGATACCTAAAGCTAGTTTTTCTTGGAAAATCATTTTCCATGTTGAAACATTACAGGTCATTTTGTCTAAACCCTAATTTGAAAGTCAACTTCTCAAGGCCATAACTTGCTCACTTTTTATGAGATGAAAGGTTTACAAGTTGCACAATCAAATTCAAGATGTCTACTTCAACTTTGACTTTTAGAGTGAGGGTTAATTCAACTTTTATGAGCATATGATATGAAGATACATTATAGGTCATTTTTGCCCTATACCATTGAACGAGTGATTTTCCTCAACTTCAAAAATGCATAACTCTATCATTGTAACTCCAAATGACATTAAATTGATGACCAATTTTAATTTCTTTGAAAGAGATACAACTTTGACGAAGACACTTTTCTCATTTGAAGCTCACATGAAAAGTTAAGCAAGGTGGAATATTGAGATATATGGCTTGACACTTAGAAAAAATTTCAACATGTTGAAATCTCCAAACTTCCACCTCAAATTTCATCATGATCCAACTTGCAAATGAAAAAGTGTCCAACATCAAAGTTGTTACCCTTGATTTAAGATTTCCAAAGAACCCAATTTCATGCATTTTGGATAAGGTTTGCTAGGGTTGCGCATGGTTTTAACAGGTCTGCACCATTGGAAGAAATCAAATATTCAAAATCCTATTTCACCTTGCCTTGACATCCTAGCCTCA
Organism: Lathyrus oleraceus; assembly: GCF_024323335.1. Lineage (NCBI taxonomy): Eukaryota > Viridiplantae > Streptophyta > Magnoliopsida > Fabales > Fabaceae > Lathyrus > Lathyrus oleraceus. The sequence continues at coordinate 365,794,470 of NC_066580.1, forward strand.
TTTGAACTTCAGAACAGTTGTACATGGATCAAATTGGATTTCTTCATAGGCCTGTACACGCCCATGCAAGCTTGTGCAAATATCACTCTCAAATGCTATAAATACAGGCCCTTGGAGCTCAATTCAAACACACCTTGTGCGCCAGCTTTGCCCCCCAATTGAAACCCTCACCATTCAAAGGAAGACCTGAGAACTTTCAACTTGAAAATTGAGTTTGAATCTCACTGTTTGGAGAATCAAAAACTCCAGGATCCAAGGCTTTGTACCATTGTCAAACCTCTTCTACAAGCTTCTTAAGTGTGATCATATCAAGTTTGAAGCAAGCAAGATCCATTTTTGTATAGCATTGAAGGTAAATTTTAGAAAACTTCTTCTCTTCGATTCTAACTCAATTCTCATCAATTCTCTTGGATCTTTGGTTTTCTGAAGTCCTACCAATGTAGGCAAGAAGATTGAGTTTCTTTGAGGTCAAATCGAAGCATCACAGTTGGCACACCTCAAAATCAACTCCTCATATCTTTCTATATATTTGGAGTTAGTTGAAATTGAGGTCAGATTCGTGCTCTACGCCATTTTTTCTTTCAGATCATGTCCTCCTTTTTTATTTTGGTGATGGTTAAGGATGGACCTGTTCGGTGAGGTCCACTAGAGAAGAAGACCGGAGCTCTGGCTCCGGCGATGTGTTGGCATGTCTCCAGACCACAAGATCTATTTCAAATGTTTTAATCTTAGGCGTTGGTTTTGATTACCACGCGTGTGGCGCGCTGACTAAGTTCTACCATGGAACGCGCGTTTTCATCCACTTTATATGCCACCTCAATTAATGGGGGAGATCAAGTGGTCCACGTTTTTTTGATTTTCTGATTTTCATTTTAATTCATTTGATTTTCATTCATTCATATTAGTTTAATATTGATCCAAAAAATATGAGAGTTTCACCAAAAAAAATTAAATAAATTCCTCTTTCATATTTTGAATTAAAATTATTTTTTGGATCATTATTAATATTTTTCATGATTTAATTGATTTTGTGATTGTTTTTTAATTGTTAAAAATACTTTTAAGTCTCTAAAAATTCTGAAATTTTTTCTCCAAGGTCCTTTGACCTTGTTTGACCTATGATAAATCTCATGGCCATTTCTTTGGTGTTTTGATGAGGTTTTAGGAATTTGACAAACCATATTTAATTTAAAGTATTATTTTATTATTTTTTTAAATTGAATAAATGTCAAATAATTGTGTTGACCTCTTATGATGGTTTGTGTAAGTTTGACTTGTGTTGTTGGGCCTTGGTCAAGGTTGATTTGATTTTGCTAAGTTAATATCATTGGATTTAGGGGATTGATGGAATGTACATTCCATCTCCCAAAATAAATGAATGATCTTAATTTGGTAAAAGTCCTCCTTTGACCAATTTGATTTTTGATACATTCCCCTCCCTCTTCATCTAATTCCCCTTCTTTATGCATCCATTTCATTTTGGCCTATGATATCTCTAAATCCTAAGGCTAGTTGATTGCAAAATCAATATAAGTATGGATGAGATTAGGCTACCACTTTTGAATATTCTTTTTGTGTGTGGTATGTTTCATGAGCATAGTCCATTATATTATGTCTCTAACATGCATTAACATCAAAATTATATTGCCCGACCTCAAATAGTTGTGACTTTTACATTAGTCCAATTACGATTGCTTAACATAGCGCTAAATTTTTTACACAAAAGGTATAGCATTCTAGTTAGTGAGATTGTAAGTCTCCCCCCTTTCATGGTATTGTGTGGAAACTTGGCCTTTTTTCCTTACTTTGGAAGATGTCTTGGTCAAGGATCCATGCTTGTGATAAGGGGGTTGAGTGTTCTCCAAAGAATGACTTAAAATGAAACGCAAAAGCAAAACAACACTAACTCCTAACCCATTAACAGCTAACATTTAATTTCAAGTCATTTACTTTTAATGCACTTTAATTTTTAAGCTTTATACATTTGCCATTATTCATACCATTCTAATTGTTTATATTAATGTCTTTTTCACTTTGTCCACTTGGACCATATTGTATGATATATCTTGTTTGTATAGATTTTTTTTTATTTGTGTGGTCTTTGACCATTAATGTACATAATAATAACAAAAACCCTAAAAAACTTTTGTGTAGACTGTTAACTTGATCTTGGACAATTGGACTTAGAATCTAGGCAACCTCCCTATGCTAAAGGACTTGCCAATGCCAACTTTCATGAAACCAAGTGCTTGCAATTTGAAACTTCATCTGATACATCATTGAAGATCCTTTTGATTTCATCTCAAACATGATCATTATGAAGTTGTTATTTTGAACTTATGGCGTTATGGAATTCATCTGTTAGATGGGCTAATTTGAAGAAGATCATGGAGTGGCTAAGCTTGGATGTGGCTATCTTTATTTGATGCCTTGCTCTTCAAGATAATATTGTATGCATTGTTTGTTGCTTGATTCTAATATCCAAGGGAATTTGGGGTTTCTATATGACATTCTTGTCTATTAGATTGTTATCCATCGGTCAGATCTTTTTAACTCTTAACTTTTAATTTTGTGCTTAAGATTAGTCTCTTCATCTCTTCCCCATCTCTTTAATTTCAAAATCTCTCCCCTTTTTTTAAATCTTCTTTGCTTGTACTAGTTTTTCTAAACTTAGATCATTTTGCAAATTAGAAACTTTGGCCTTATGCCATTGCATTTTCAAACTTTTTTTCTTAAATCAAACTTGTAAATAAACTTAACCATACTTGAATTAAAATTTTCAAAAGCCAAAAAGAACTAACTCATTCAAACCATTTTTAGGCCTTTGTGCATTTTCAAACTAATTTTTTTTGTTAAAAGCAATGCATCCATTTTGAAATTTGTATCACGAACTACGAGGTTTTGATCCCTTATTTTTTGTTGGTACGTAGGCACAAGTTCGAAGGTCTTGTCAAACACAAAAAATACAATTAATGAATTCTTTTCTCATCCCCCCATTCTATTTGTTTGTAAACATCACTTTGTACAAAATACATATACACACAAGAAAGGGCTCCCTAGGAGTACCTAGGACACATTGGGTGCTAACACCTTCCCTCTGTGTAACCAACCCCCTTACCTGTAATATCTGACATTTTATTAGTTTTGATTTGAAAACTTCTTATTTTGGGTTTTGTTCGTGCTTTTCCCTTTTCCCTTGGAAACAATAAAAGCGCGGTGGCGACTTTGGTTTTATTGATGTCTAGCTTATCCATAGCTTGATGATCATGAATTTACCGCTACAATCATTACTATGAATGAACCCTCCACTATGGAAACTCGGTTGTACATCTTCAGCTTTGACATTGAACAACCCTAGTTGAAATCCCAATCCGGACCTATTCTTATTTTCAGCAATTTCTATCACACGACCCCACTAATCAGTGTTGCCAGTCTCAATAGCTTTCTGAGTATTCTTCAAAGAAGATATGGGTGCCCCAGTTTTCTTCACTTCAGCAATAGACAAGGCTTGGAGCGGAGTTCCAACCTCCTCCTCATCTTCAACCTAAGAAAAGTATGAGAGATGGTTCACCAAAAGTGCCTTCTCTCCACCAATAACGACAAGTTTGTCGTTCTTCACAAATTTAAGCTTTTAGTGTAGAGTAGATGTCAAAGCTCCTACTTCATGAATCCATGGCCTTCCCAATAAACAACTATAGGCGGGGTGAATATCCATCACTTGGAAAGTAATTTGGAAATTACTCGGACCTATCTTGACTGGAAGGTTCACTTCACCAATGAAGGTTTTACGAGAACCATCAAACGCTTTGACAATCACGCCACTGTACCTCATAGGGGCGCCTTGATAAGAAAGTCTCAACAGAGTTGATTTCGAGAGCATATTTAGAGATGACCCAGTGTCCACCAACACATTGGACAAAACATCCTCCTTGCAATTCATCAAAATATGGAGTGCTAGGTTGTGATTTCTACCTTCCTCCAGAAGCTCTTCATCACAAAAACTCAAATTATTGCAGGAAGTAATGTTAGCGACAATGTAGTCAAACTGATCCATAGTCAAATCATGCTCAACATAGGCTTGATCGAGTATTTTTTACAACGCCTCTCTATGTGCCTCAGAATTCATCAACAAAGACATCACCGAAATCTTTGACGGGGTTTGGAGCAGCTGCTCCACCATATTAAACTCATTCCTCTTTATCAATCTTAAAACTTCATCATCATCATTAGTCTTCAGCTTGCTGGATTCACCAGACTAACATACTGTAGCACTAACTAGATTCACCACTGGCATATCCACCTTCTTACTGATTGAAACATCCTCTATCTCCTTTAGAAAGACCGGACTGAATACACGACCACTACGGGTCACCTTTGCAATATCAGCTATATTCACCACAGAATCTGCTACGGGTAACGGAATTTCTTGACCATTCTCCACCATGGTGGCACTATACTAATAAAGCATAGTTTTATCGGATGCATACGAGACAGGGCCCGCTAACCGTATTACCAATGGTGATACTGATCTGTTAACGATGGCTTTCACATTAGGTGCACGGTCCTCAAAGGACACCATCCCACTCTTCACAAGATTTTGTACTTTGTACTTCAATGGGTAGCAGCTCTCAATGTCATGGCCAGGGACTCCCTGGTGAAAGGCACAACAGAGTTCAGGTTTGAACCACCATGGAAGTTGCTCGGCAATTCGTGGTGGATTTTGGGGTTGAAGTAGGTTCTTGAGAACCAAAGATGGATATAATTATGCGTAGGACATAGGAATGGGATCAAAAGAGACCTTCTTCCTCTCAAAACTTTATTTTTGATTATTGTTGTTGTAGTTGGTTCTTTGTTGCGGTTATTGTTGATGTTGTTGTTGTTGAATCGGAATAGATTGATTGTTGGAATTGTTGGAAAAAACGGGAATCACTGAAGAAATTTGATGTTGATGCTGACGAGGTTGAGAACTCCTTCTGACATGAGACCTTCTCTGCCTCCCCATAGATATTGAATTAGTTTCACCCTCCTTTTTCTTGGAGAAACCACTCCCATACTTCTTATTGGATGATGCTTCTTCCTTAGACAGACGTTCTTCACGGACTCCCTCTTCTAACCTCATCCCCATATTTACCATTTCGGCAAAGTCACTAGGGGCAATGGAAATCATACGTTCATAATAAAACGAACTCAGGGTCTTCAGGAAAATCTTCATCATCTCTTTCTCTTCCAATGAAGGATTAATCTGCGCAGCAAGTTCCCTCCACCTCTGAGCATACTCTTTAAATGTCTCCTTATCCTTCTGAAACATACACCTCAGCAGGTCTCTATCAGGTGCCATATCAACGTTGTATTTGTATTGCGTATCAAAAGCTTCACCCAAATCATTGAAAGTACGGACACTTGCACTATCCAGCCCCATATACCATCTTAGTGCAGCACCAGTCAAATTGTCTTGAAAGTAGTGAATCAACAACTGATCATTATCAGTTTGAGTTGACATCTTTTTGGCGTACATAACAAGGTGTCTTATTGGACAAGTGTTTCCCTTATACTTTTTAAAGTTAGGGACTTTGAACTTTATCGGGATCTTCACATGTGGTACCAGGCAGAGCTCAGCAGCACTTTTCCCAAACAGGTCTTTTCCTCTCAACGTCTTCAACTCCTTTCACAGCTTAAGGAACTGATTCTTCATTTCGTCCATCTTCTCATATACGTCTGGGCCCTCAGATGGCTCAGAATGGTAGATGGTGTCCTCAACACGAGGCAAAGTATGAACAACTGGTAGCAGCACAGACATGACCAGGCTAGATGTCGGCATAGAGACAAAGGTGGGTGAAAACCCTTCAGGCATAAAGGTTAGTGGCATTCCCCACGGGAATCCAGTAGGCATGGAAGGACCGGATTGGCTAGCAGCGACGGAGACAGTTGAGGTAGAAACCTCATAAATAACAGTCCTCTGGGGAGGAGTTGCGGGAGTTGGTGAAGACTGGTTTTGTGCAGCAAGAACAGACTCCATCATAGAAGTCAACCGTGCAATCTCATCCTTCAGCTCTCTATTCTCTTGTTTCAAATGTTCCATGATCTTGGGTTGATTGGTTCGAGTGTTGTATCGGTGAGTCAGCTTGGCTGAAGCACAGAAGAATAACCGATAAGACAATCTGGAGAAAGAAAAATTTGTTATGCATATGATGGATGTAATGCAATATTTTTGTTTGTTTTTAATTTCAAGGAACACATGAAGTTCTATTTGCGAATATTAAATAATAACAATAGTAACAATTTGATTGACCATAAAATCTCTTTTTATTCATAAAATTTGGAAGGATTACACTGAGTACAATTTCAGAAACCATAGTAAAAATACAAGAGAAATGGAAACTAATCATCCTAAGGACCCCTTAGCAACAATGTCAGATGATTTGGCTGTGGGCGCGTACTTCCTTCGGATGCGTCGAATCTCGTACTCGAAAGATGTCTTCATCTGAGCCTTCTCAAGGACAAGATGATCAACAATCTTTTTTCAAGCACCAGAAGGCTGAGGAATACTAGAGGAAGATGGACCATCTGGCTCTCTCTGTCTCCTCACTGCTCGGTCTTCAAGAAGTTCAATAAGCGCGTCTTTATCCTTCGACTCAAGCCGCAACTCCTCACGCCTTCGGCTCAAAGCATGGAATAGCTCTTCCTACATATCTATCTCTTGTTTCATCATGGTGAGCGCGTCTTCCAACTCCTCCATATCTTGGTTAGGGAGAGTTGATGGCTCAGCCACAACCAAAGACATAGGTCTTTCACAAGCATACAACATCTTCAACTCCAAAGCTCTCTTCTTCACCCAAGTAGTGTAAGTTACACAGTTGCACGGACCAAGCTTGGATCTTCCTTTCCTATGCACCTTATGCCAAGCATGTATCACCTTCTGCTTCAAATGTTGGGGATCTTTACCCTTTTGATAGAAAATACCTTCTAACTGAGTGTTATTAGGTTTGTCTCTCAAGGGGAACCCAAGTTGACGATGAGCCAAAGCAGGGTTGTAGTTGAATCCTCCATTTTCATATAGACTCCTTTAGATGAGGGACTCACCCCTAGTTGAGGACCTACCCTTTTATATAGAGGCCTTGAAATGAGGGACTAACCCTTAACTGAGGGACTCGTCCCACGATTATGGTTGCTCTCAACTAAGGGGCTCCCTGATATGGTGATGGATGCGATTTGAATGGAAAAGGAGTTTAAAAACACTTCACATTTAGAAAAGTTCTCGTGCTTAAGTAACTATGTAATGTTATATTTATGGAAGTCCTAAATTAGGGTGTCGTCTCCCATAAACCATATTGCCTAGGCGGTGACTCGAAGACCTGCTCAGAGGTATCCATGATGTGTGAGTCAGGAAAAAGGGAGTCTCCACTAACTCCTAAAAGATAGGTGGTCAATAAACTCCTCTAATAAGAGGGAAGCAATTGACGCCATTAAGGAGGACTCAAACCCTAAGTCCAAAGGTCCTTTATAAATACTTTTTCCCCAAGGGGAGAGATAGATATCACTTTTTACACCCCAAAAGTACATAATGCTTATTAAGGTCACAACACACGACTGACTATAACCATACGCTTTCTCTCAAGCATCACTAGTCATCAATAGAGCCTCTCACCTCACGTGAGTAAAACTCATAAACTACCCCAAAACATCATTGTATCGGGCTTTTCATCGTTGTGGAAAACTCCTAACCACCTTATCATATTATAAACCTACTAAGGCATCTGAGCCTCCCTGCCCTTGCAGGGGGAACACACACACTTGTATTTTTTGACAAGTACGCAAATAATCATAAAACAAAAACCGAATAGGGCATAAATAAGGTTGTATTTTTATATGTCACAATGTTATGTCTACTAGGACTGGTTCCTTTATAAATAGAACATTTTGTATAAAAAATTACAATATTCAATTAAACAATCAAATTATTTTACACACTTTATATTTTTTATTTTTTTTTATGTAGTTTTTAGATTATTAGTTAAAGTTTTCATGATTGTACTTAACTTAATGTTATTTGAATTAGTTATAAAATTCTTAGCCGAAATCCATTAACACAATTATTTAAAGAAAAAAATCACTATCAACTTATCTAACTCATACTACGTAACTTTTTAATAGTTATTAATTAACATTCTAATAAAATGTAAAATTCAATGATCAATGATAAGTGGGGATGGTTAACGGGCATGTCTGCTTCGCTTAGGCTCATTTCCCATAAAAATAGGGTGGGCGAAGCAAACGTATTTGGGAGTACGAGTCTAAAATATTGGTCCGCTTTACAAAAAATGAAGACGGAGCACAACGAGTTCGTTGGTAGTGCACCTCTTAAGTTTATAAATTGAAAAATTTCATCTGCGCCTGCAAAAGTATGCAAAAAAATAAAAAGAAAATAACAAAGTAAGATGGAGTGGACATATTAAAGGATAGAAACATAAAACTTTGACCCACTCTATAAAAGAGTGTAAACAAAACAGTCGACGAGCCGAACTCGCTTTTCCACCCTAATGGCAAGTAATCAACGCAAAACATTATGATCCGGTTCATATTGGAATTGTTTATGTATAACTCAATGTGAATTATTTTAGAGCATTGTCATACTATTAGAAACAAAATACCACTATACCATACTTTTCAACCATATATACCAATATGTCATCATTTCAAACAAAAATGTTTTTACTATAGAGTTATCGTCCAATGGATGGGCGATTCTTCTCAAAATAACAAAGCAACCGCCCATAATGAGGGAGTAAAAGAGGAAGAATAACAAGGGGATGAAGAAAATGAAGAGATAGAAGATAGTTACTAGAATGTTTTTCTTATTGTTTTGTCTCTTAATGTTCTAATTTGATTGTTGCTTTGTTTTCATGTATGTCTTCATTTAAGTTGTAGTTCTTTTATAAACAATGTTTGTTTTAAATATAGTTCCTTTGTTGGTTAATATTTTTCTATGTCTATGCCTAAATGATTAACTTTTAAAACCTTTTCCCATCCTTTTTTTAATGACAAAAGGGGATAAGATATTATGATATTTTTATGTGTCTTTCTCTAACAATGTCTGCAGCAAGTTGTAAAGATCGTAAAACTCTCATTGATGCATGGATCAAGGGGGAGTTATCATTGTTAGGGGGAACATTGTTCATAAAGCTTCAATTGTTTGTCATCATAAAAAATGGGGAGAAATTTGAAGTCAAGACTCTCCATCCAATATGTTTTGATGAAGACAAAGTTCAATACAAATGATCATGTCAAAAGTACGGAAAAAGTTTCAAGCAATGTGTGAAAAGCTAGCATCAAAAGATTCAAGACTTATTTTGAAGACTAACATTGATCTTGAGTTTTTAAGGTACAAGCATGTAATATATATTGATAACTAAGTGCTCAAAATTAATCAAAATATTCATTGCATGCATGATCCATTATGTCTCACTTGCCTTTGCTTCTATACTATTTTTTCTAAACATATTTTCAAAAATCAGTTCTGGAAATCGATTACCCCTTTTTAGGAAATCGATTTCCATTTGCCAAAATTTATTTTTCAGTTCAGGAAATAAATTCCCCCTTTCCAGGAAATCGATTTCCACTTGCCAGAACCAATTTATTTATTTATTTATATATTTATTTATTTATTTATATATTTATTTTTTCAGAAATCAAAACTCACCTCTTCCATTGCAATTTGAAATCTCATACACATTCATTTTCAAACAAGTGTTTAGATCATTGAACTTTCATTAAGAATTTTTCTGTATTGTTCACATATAACAGTCTAGAAAATTCATCTCATATCGCTTTATAAACTCATTACCAAACTAGAAAAATCAGAACCAACTTGTCTCTAAAACCAAAAAAATTAATTGGTCATAATTCACCCCCCCCCCCCCCCCCCCCCCCCCCCCCGCTTAGGCATACTCCGAAATTACATGGTCCATTGTCTCCTTCACACTGAATAAGTTTTGATTGTCGTAAAAAATTCTTACCTGATGTGTGTTGGATTTTTTTATTTCTTCTTTCATCACTTTAACACAATTGTTTGTAAATGTTTGCCCAAAATTCAAAACTGCACTCCATTTTGCACCACTTTCAACAAATAGTGAACCCAATCTATAGTATGTTGAACTTACCAATGCTGTAATAGGTAGATTACTGGTGCCTTTAAAGATTGAACTCATTGACTCAACGAGGTTTGTTTTCATGTGACCCCAATGTCGACCCCGTCAAATGCTCTCTTCCACTTTTCTACTGGAATATTGTCTACCTGCCTTAAATCATCACCATTATTAGGGGTGCCTTTGGAGGACACTAATAGAAAAGAGAAATCCATTAAAATTAAATGGCTAAAGGACCATTACAAGGCTTTCACATTAGACGAGAATTCCCCGAGGAAGTGAAACTTATGAAAACTAGAATGTATACTTTATTGCTTTTTGCATGCTTATTATTTCTTGATACTAATGGTAACACTATACATCTTCAATTTTTACCATTATTAGCAGACATAAATAAAATAGGTAGATATAGTTGAGGGGTTGCTACTTTATCGCATCTATACATAAATTTGTGAAGATGCGCTAGAAAAAATATGCATAACTTTGGTTGCTGTGGAGTTTTACTTCAAGCTTGAGGTTGGTCTAGAATGTCAATATTGTCCCCAACAAATCCCAATCCATTCCAATTTTCATATGCGACCAAGTACGTATAAAAAAATGTTTTTATATGTTTTTTCTAGGCTTTATTTAACAACTCTTTCTTTTTTAGGTGGTCCGCATATGAGATGAATTACGGAGAAAAAAACCTCATCATTGTGCTCTTGGATATCGGGCATTCTTTGATCATTATGAGGCAGATGATGTATTATCTCCAAGACTTATACTACTAATATTTAAAATTTATTTATAATTTTTTTAAACTAATCATTTGTTACTTAAATGTTACAGTTTCTATGGAGGCCTTATCTTGGACTTGAAGATGAGGATCCAATTGAAAGTGACATGTGGAGTTTAACAACGCTTTTAATTTGTTTCACTTATGTTGAAATGCATCGTTCAGATAGGGTTAAACTCCAATTTGGGATTCAACAAGATATTTCGGGTCCATCTAGGTGCATGGAGAAGTACCACGCAAGTCAAACGTCAATGGAAATTTGAAATTTGGAAAGACTGTTATAAACAAGAGTGTCAAGAATGGATAAATAGTCGCAACATTCTCTTACAAGGAGATCTCGTACAAATTGAATGTAAACCCAACCGGGAATACATGGGTTGATATAGATTTGTGATCAATTTGTTTATATCACAAAATAGATACATATTTGACCCTCGTAGCCAATACACGTCTTCAAACTTCCAACACACCAGACTATCAACCAACACTTACACATAATAACAAACATGTAACAACCAACATGTAACATCCAACAACCAACATGTAACACCCAACAACCTTTCAACCCAACACAACAACCTTATACCCCAAGTTAACACTACCATCAACCAAACCCATCATTTAACCCAACCCCCTACAACACCCAGCAATAAAACCCAAATTTTAGCCCCCTTAACATACACCCAACAACAAACACTATCCACCATCCATTATAACCAATACTCATTCTCACAACCTACCCCATAAGAAGACAAATACCAAACCCCTCAACCACAAATGTGTTTTTACCACTCACAAACCTTCAACCTTAATTCATCACAAGACCAACAATCCTACACCTCATACATGAATAACTCAATGCCACCTACCACTCAACCAAATTGGAATAACGAGGGAACAAGATTAAGTTATGGCAGTGCGGCGACGATGGATGAGTTTAGTGATGATATGATGTCTAAATTCATGAATCCTAGGAATGACGTGAAACCTTCTACTCAGCCAATAAATATTGATGAAAATCATAGAAAGTCATCCTGAATTGAATAAGCTCGTACATGTGGAACTCACCAACGCTTTCATCGACCGGATCAAAATCAAGGCTAGATAGGAGTTTAATGTACTTCATTTTAATTAAGTATATAATTAAATATTTTTTCTATTATTATTTATTTGTTTTTATTGTTATTTTAATTATTAATAAAATATATTTTAATTATAACAATTATTTTTTTAAATTAATTTAACACTTCATTAAATATAAATAACTATATTCAATTAACATTATTACAAATTATTAATATTATATTATTTATAATTAAAATTTATTTTTGTTTTAATTTAATTCACAAATATTTCGTTACAACATTGTCACTCATTCAAAGGGCGGAACTTCCTTTTTCTATAACAATGTCGTTTATTCAATGGGCGACTGCCATCTTTATTGTACATTGTCATTATTCTAATAAACGGCTGCAATCAAACAATAATGCAGAGTGTGACATTTTAATATTTAATTTGAAATGAATGATAACTTGATTTTTTTGTGCTAAAAGTGCGACAGGATAGTAAAAAATTCACTCAATCAATGTAGAACTTTTTTTTTAAATAACCACATTTTTCAATTAAAACTCTAAAATAACCTATTTTTCAAAATATTTACCGAAATAACCATATTTCAGGAAGCATGCGCCAGTTGGACTGGCGCATCTATTTTTTATTGAACAGAGGCGCCAATGGCTTGGACGCATGCATTGAAATATTGTATTCACTAGCCACACATGCAATGGTGCATGCATGTGTAGTCATGTGTGTGCGCCACATGCTATGGCGCATGCATGTAGCCATGTATGTACGCCAATGCTCCACCACTCATTTATTATAAATACATTATCTCTCCCATAATTTTTCACACAACTTCTTACCCTCCTTCCATTTTCCTTCAATCTTCTTTAGTTTTCTTTAAAATGTCTGCATATTCATACTTGTGTCCTTATATTTACAAGAGAAATTCCGATTTAATATTTTCAGCAGTGCAGCCTCCGATGAATGTTCGACTTTGGAATGTAGGTACATTATAACATCTTAACAGTAACTTGAATTGTTGGTTAGATGGAAGTTTGTTCAACCAAAATTGAGAAGTTTGTTTTTGGGTGGATATTAAAATTGACAGAGACGTTCACAGGATGATGTATACTCCTCACAAAATTATTTTGATGGTTGTAATCGTATAGTTATGTTGTTTATGTGTTGTATTTGTTTGTGATGGTATTTTATTTGTTGTAATTTCTTGTGTTGTTTTTTATGTGTTGTATTTGTTTGTGATGGTATTTCCTCACAAAATTATCATATAAAATTAATGTTGTTTTTAATATAAAATAAAAGAGTTATAATTAAAATTATCTTGTTGTGTTTGTTCCAACACTGGGACAGTTAGTACGATTATGACGGGGTTGGCGACATGAACTACATAATCTAACCATTTTGTTCGTCGTATCCATTTTGATTCGAATGCAGATGTTATTGCACAACCCTTTTTCTTTCTTCGCATTATTTCATTGTGCCAGAAAACGTCTCCTTGATATGCAAGCTAGTAATCCTCTTTTGCTATCATTGAAAAAACTAATTTTGTAAATATTGCAAAGGTGTATGACTTTGTAAACGTCGGATAGTAAGTTGGAAGTATCCCGTCGAACCTTTGAACATGCCGCTATGACATAGGAGCAGGGCATACGAAAGGCTTGGAATTTTCCATAGTCGCACCAACCTCTATCTAGTTCCACTCGATAGTGTCCCATCGGCATGCCTTCATTGTAATCCATTGACTCAGCAACACTGTACCAACCTTTAGTACGGTCAAACACCATGACCACATGTGTGTTAGCTTTGACAACTTCCTATTTAATGAATTTCATTGAAGCATCACTGAACAACTGTTCATATTATAACACTAAACTCCATTTAGAATGTATGATCTCAAACAACGCCCCTAGCCTGAAATAGGTTGCTTGCACTAAAGCGGTTATAGGTAGGTTTCGGATTCCTTTGAAGACAATGTTTATTGATTCCACAAGATTTGTTATCATGTGGCCCCATCATTGACCAAGCATCTGGTTCACTACTGTGGAGATGCACCAGAGTGACCGTGTAAAACTGTAGTTCGGCATGCAACAACAAATTCCAGAACCTCCGACGTCGACGTGTTTGGCAGATTGGCATCAACAAAGAGTCGATGGCCAATGAGATTATTCTGATTGGAGAAACTTCACAAAATAGATGTGTCGTCATTGGAGGAATCGACTGTAACACATCTTAAACGAACCATTCATACATGGTGCTAGACCAACTACATATTATATGACATGGTTTAGGTCGGTTACAACGCCACAATTTGTGTCTGAGTCAAAGTATTTGATTAATTCACACCATCGAACTTCGTCATCAAACACCCAACAACAAATCCCCGTCCAACAACAATGTCATTGACGCCTCTGTTCAGTAGAAAATTAGATGTGTCAGTCCAACTGGTGCATGCTTAATGAAACGTGATTATTTTCGTAAATATTTTAAAAAATAAATTATTTTAGAATTTTATTTAAAAAATAAGTTATTTTAGAATTTTATTTAAAAAATATGATTATTTAAAAAAAATGATGAAAAATCTCTTTTTCAAAGAATATGTTTCAAAAACTTTAAAAGGAAAAGAAATGCTAACAATATGCAGGTTGGAATCTCAAGTTACAAGTGAAAGGATTGATTGATAGAGAATATAAAAACGTTATTTAATTATCTATAAAAAGCGATAAATGAAGTTGAAAATGGATGGTGGGTGTCTTTGTTTGATAGCAACCAAATCAATAATAAGCATATGGAAAAGCCAAACTCAAAAAGTGTCGATTGATGGAAGAGACGTATTTCTATTTATCTTCGGTGGCTATCTATCTATCTGTATCTATCACCATTCCTTTTCCACAACGAATAATATTTAATCATATACTACTACTATCATAATAAATTATTATTTTAAATATTATTTTCCACAGTTAATTAGGCAAACGTCACTTCAAAGTTGCCTCTCCTTTTCTCTTCCGTAAGTTTCTAATTATATACGTATTAAATATTGATATCTAAATACATGTCAGAAAATGTATGGGTGTTAGATAGTTTAGCTTTATGTCCTATTCAAAAATAATAAAGAGGGTATGTAAGAAATACGTGAATTTGGCCTAACTATATAGGAAAATTTCTTTTATTTTGGTACAAAGAGAACAACTCACATTATCCTCTTAAAATGGTTTATTTTAACCACTCTATTTGAACCTCAAAATGAGTGTACACATTAAGGCTTTGGCAAATTATACGGAAGAAATTATTATCAAACTTGAGTGGTCTCTAATATGGTTAGGTTAGGTAGATGGTGAGACATATATGCTTGTTTGTCATGCTAAGAAGAAGTAAAGATATTTATATCCATTAGTACATTTAGTTGATTATATTGACTCATTATAAATATAAGAGAGAAATTTTAGATCAGTTGGTATTATTTAAATGTATAACTTTTTAAATCATTTTTATTAAAAATTTAATGAATATCTTAAAAACACAAATTATTATATTTTATGGTAATAAACTTTCATATTAATAATTTTTTTAATTTAAATTAACTAAAATTTATAAAATTAAATTAAAAAATCATATGGGTTGAAGTTTGAAGAGTAATTCAAGTGATGTAACCGGTTATCATGGGCATGTAACCAGTTATCACGGGCGTGTAACCGGTTACAACAGTGTCTGATATGAATTCTAATAGTAGAAAAGTCTGATTTTCGAAGGTGTAACCAGTTACCTAAAATGGTATAATCGGTTACCACTGAAGCTGAATTAATTTTTGTTTTATTCAATGTTGTTGGAAATCCACCAAAATCTATGGAGAATTTTAATCAATCTTGATGAACAAGATTGTTATTACTCACACAATAACAATGAAAAGAGAAGAATAATGGAGAAAGAAAGAAAGTAAAGAACGATGAAGGAGAAGAAGAATTAAAATTCTACAGAGTTTCTCTCTGTCCACAAACTGTGGAAAACTTCTTATTCACTTTGTAACTGCAAAATACTGTGAATTATAATGTTATGAATACTCTATTCACTTCATTACAAAAATAAGGGTTACTCCCTCTATTTATAGATTTAGGTTAACTTGGACCTCAAGCCAAAACCCAAAACTATAAAAGCCCAAAATAGATAATACTACTAAAATAGGCCTAAGTCGAAATCATATGTGAAGCAACATGCTTCGACACTTCGACACACTAATACAACTCAACACACTAGGTGATTCGACACTTCCTTACTTTTGTGGAGCAACCTGCTTCGACACAAGGAATTGCAATTCAACACGCCACCTAATTCATTGTGTCTAAGCTATCTACGTTCATCATAGCTCTTAGTTTTCTGAACACTTCGACTTGGACTTCCTTCATCATGATGTCTGCAATCTGATTCTTAGTTTTGCAGTGTTTCACATTCATCTTCCCATCTGCTACCTGCTCTTGAAGATAATGGAATCTCATTTCGATGTGCTTGCTTTGACCATGTGCTATCGGATTCTTCGTCATATTGATAGCTGACATTAGGGGTGGCAAAACGGGTCCGGCCCGCTGGGTATGCCCGTTTTGCCTGCACTTTAGTGCGGGACGGGCCAAGGATTTAGGCCTTCACCCTCTAATGTGTCTGTCCCGCCCCGTCCCGTTTTTTTCACAGGCTTTTGCGGACACGTGCATTTACATAAAATTTTGTATTTTTAGGCTTAAAGAGTGTAATTCATGCGGGCTTTCCTCATCCCGCCCTCACTTTTTTGCGGGGCGGGCCTAAGTTTTAGGCTCACACCCTCAACTATGATCGCCCCGCCCTGCCTCATTTTTTGCGGGCTTTTACAGGGCGGGCCTAAACGGGGAAGGCATGCCCGTTTGCCACCCCTAGCTGACATGTTTTTGATCTTCATGGTAATTACTTCATGACTCTTCGCTATTATCTCTTCGACCAGATTTGGCATCCACATTGTTTGACATGCACAAAGAGAAGCAGTTATGTATTCTACTACGCACGACGGCAATGACACTACTGGCTCTTTTCTCGAACTCCAAGCAATTGATACCACCACCTAGCATAAACATATAGCCAGCTGTGGATTTTTGATCCTCAGCATCACTTCACCAACTTGAGTCAGTGTATCCCACTAATTTGCATTCTTTTCCTTCATCAGTTGCAGGAAACAAAATGTCATAGTCGAGAGTTCCTTTCAGATGCCTTAGTATCCTCTTCGCCGCTGCTAGGTGTGATACCTTTAGCTTCTGCATAAACCTACTAACCATACTTACATTGTATGCTAAGTCAGGCCTTGTATGACAAAGGTATTGAAGTGATCCAATAAGTCTTATATATTGGGTTAGATCGACATCATCTTCATCTGAATCTTTTAACAGTTATAATCTGGGCTCAACTGGAGTCGAAGTTGGGTTGCAATCTTGCATCTCAAATCTCTTGAGTATTTTGCTTGCATATCTTCTTTGGTGCATCATCAAACCTCTACCACTCTTGTAGAATTTGATGCCAAGGAAATATGAAATGTCACCCAGATCTGACATTTTGAATTCCTTATTGAGATCACCTTTGAAGTCTTCGATCTCCTTCTTGTAGTTACCTGTTATCAACAGGTCATCGGCATAGAGACATAGTATAAACAATTCACGCTTGTTTCTTCTTACATATACTCCATGTTCATATTTTCACTTCACAAATTCCTTCTCCCTTAGAAAGCCATATATCTTCTTGTTCCAAGCTCTTGGAGCTTGTTTAACTCCGTACAGGGCTTTATGCAGCCTGTACACATTTCTTTCTTCGCCTTGTTTCACAAACCCAACTGGTTGTGCAACATAAACTTCTTCTTCTAAGGGGTCATTCAGGAATGCACATTTTACACCCATCTGACACATCTTTCAGTTGTTTATGTTTTCTAGACCAACAACCAACCTAATTGTTTCGATCTTAGCAACAGGTGCAAAAACTTCATCGAAGTCGATTCCTTCTTTCTGAAGAAATCCTTTCGCCACAAGCCTCACCTTGTGTCGAGTCACTTCTCCTCTGGGATTCAACTTCACCTTGTATACCCACTTCATATCGATTGCCTTATTGTCTTAGGGAAATTCGACAAGTGACCAAGTGTTGTTGACTTCGATTGACATCAACTCTTCGTTTATTAATTTCATCCACTTCGAATCTTTCAATGCCTCAGTTGCATTGACAGGTTCGACATTTACGTAGAAAGCATAATGTACCAGCTTACCTTCTTCATTGACCATATCATCTGATGTAATCACACATTCTTGCAACCTTGCAGGCATGTGTCTTATTCTTTGAGGTCTGCTTGGGCCTGCTCCACCTCTGACTTCTTCCTATCGAACTTCTCTTTCGACTTCACTAGCTGGTTCATCACAAAAGATTCTCACTGAATCTTTCTTGATATTCTCAGTCCAATCTCACTCCTTAAGCTCATTTATGATCATGTCCCTACTGATCACCACTTGCTTATTCACTAGGTCGAACAACTTGTATCCTCCAGTCGAATGATATCCTATCAGGATCATTTGATTCGACTTGTCATCAAGTTTTCTTCTCAACTGATATGGCACATGTCTATGTGCTATAGATCCCAACACCTTCAGATGACTCAAGCTAGGCTTAACACCAGACTAACATTCTTCTGGCGTGATTCCTTTTAGCTTCTTCGTCGAACATCTGTTCAGAATATATGTCATAGTCGACACAACTTCTCCCCATAATTCTTCAGGTAGATGTTTGCCTTTCAACATACTTCTAACCATATCCATAATGGTTATATTCTTCCTTTATGTGACTCCATTCTGCTGTGGAGTGTAGGGTGGCACCACTTCATGCACAGTCCCTTATTTCACACATAATGTATCAAAATCTTTCGACACATATTCTCCACCACCATCAGTCCTCAAAATCTTGATCTTTCGATCGCTTTATCTTTCGACCATAGATTTAAACTTGGCAAATACCTCGATCACTTCACTTTTCTTCTTGATCAGGTAAGACCATAATTTTTTACTGAAATCATCTATGAATGTAACAAAGTATTTGTTACCTCTAATCGAATCCACATGGAGATGACCACATACATCAGAGTGTATGACTTCAAGAATTTCCTTCGACCTACTTCCTGCATCTGTAGCACCTCAAATTTTCCCTCCCCATTCATGCATTCATTTCATTTTTTAGGTCATTTATCATTCCATATTGCATTGCACCATATCAGTCAGAATTGGCATCAAGAGAATCCTCAGGGCAAAAGAGCAAGTATTTCCTTGAGATGAAGGCCACATGATTATTCTGAAGAGCTTATATGAGCTAGGGTTCAATTTGAAGCAATTTTAGCAAGTGGTAGAGGCCCAAATTCATCAGTACGTTTCCAGGTCATATGAGGACCATAAAAGTCAACTATGCAGTCAACTGAGGGCTTTGAGTTGGGGAAGTGAGTGGAAGCATCTCATTCATGTTCATACAAGGCCCATTCATCATGTCAAACACCTACCTTGAAGATTTTGAAGTCAAATCAAAAGTTCCCAAAAATGGAAAGTGACCTGTAATTTCAAGTTTCCAAAAATGGCAAGTTTTTGGTCCACATTCAACTTGACTTTCCAACATCAAAGACGCTTCAAATTAATTTTTGGTGAACATGAAAGTTGAAGATGTTTCTCTCCTCTTTTCAAAAAGTCCTATATCATGATCATCTGATAATTGGTTGAGAAGTTATGGCCCAATGATCACAAAGTATACATGGAAGTTCAACATGGCATAACTTTTGATTCAAAACTCCAAATTAAACCACTCTTTTTGCAAAATGCTCCTTGTGACCAAGAGATCCTAAATCAACCATTGCATTGCATGAAAGAAGCTCACATGATCAAGTGTCCATTCAAGTGCATTTTGGAGGGAAAGTTGGTAATTCAAATTTAGTGAATCACATGAGCAAAATTCCAATCCAATGTTGTTTATTGACTGATTTTAAGTGGAATTGAAGCTTAGCATGGCACTGTTCACGTGCACATTGCTCATGCTAAGCAAACTTGCCAAATTTGCCATTCACCTTATTTCTCCTTAATTTTCACTTAACCAATGCCTAATCTTAATTTCAGTGTGATTAAGGAGGAGTATATAAGCCTAATGATAACTGTAATCAGGGAGAATAACAGAATTTGGATCAAAATCTCATTTCCCTCTCAAATTTCTCTCTCTTCAATTTTCAAATATCTTCATCCAATTCCACAGAATTCTTGCACAATCGTGTTTAGCATGTATCATTGAGTAGGAATCAGGGTTTGGTTTGAAGAATTTGGTCAAGAATCGTGCAGATCCAAAGCTTGAACATGAACATGGAAGCTTCAATTTGAGCTGAATTCAAGGTGTTTCAATTGCCAATTCGTGCATAAAGCTTCAGTAGAGGATTGAGGGAGAAGATCTGGAAGGTTTGAGAGCTGTAGCACACGAAATCAACACACTGCATCTCAAGGTAGGTGAAATTCGATCTTCATTATTTGCCTTTTCATGAACATAATCTTGTAGATCTTGTTGTGCTGATGATTCTGATATCTTTAGATCTTGATTTGGTTAAGAGATGAGTTAGATACATGAACTTTAAGTTTTGACATCAAAAATGTTTTCATTCGATCCGCTTGATTCATGGAGTTTTAGGCTTAATAAGTATGATATTCTTGATCTACGTTGAGAGACGGTTCTAACCATATGCATTTTGTAAAATTCTGGAAAAAATGTTCATGCATCTCCG
Source organism: Lathyrus oleraceus (assembly GCF_024323335.1). Classification (NCBI taxonomy): domain Eukaryota; kingdom Viridiplantae; phylum Streptophyta; class Magnoliopsida; order Fabales; family Fabaceae; genus Lathyrus; species Lathyrus oleraceus. The sequence goes on from NC_066580.1 coordinate 365,815,255, forward strand.
CCTGCACGGCCGGAGAAGACGGTGGAAACCGCCGTCCACCGCCGTCTGGTTCAGGCTAGGGCTTTGTGCTTCAAAACGCTGCGTTTTGAGCGCGTCAGTGACCGTCCTTGCACGGGTTCGATACTTCACGTGTGCATTTTTGTGATTTTTAGTTGAGCGCTCTTTTGACCTGAAGCGCATCAATTCGATTCTCACCGTGTGCGTTTTTGTGAATTTCATTTCATTTCATTTCCTGCCTTCAATACATGAGTTCGATTCTTCGCCAATGTATGTTTTGTTTTCTTCAATTGAATTATCATATGACCTAGCGCACGCGTGTTCAATACTTGGTTATGCACATTTCAAATTTCAATCTTATTTCATTTTCCATATTATTTTCACTATTATGTCATTTTATTCATTCAACTTCCAAAAATCATTAAAAACAGAAGACATGTCCAAATTGATCCAAACTTTTTTCCACATGCTTGTGTTGATGTCTATTATTTTTTATGTTAATTTCCTGATTTTAGTGTTGCTGGATTTTTAATTGTGCTTGTGTGATTGAACATGATGCCAATTTGCTATATTGTGCTAATTGTTTTCTAAAACGCTCATGGTTTATCTAATTGCCTTGAAATTTGACATGCCTGATCATAACATGTGACATGATTTTCTGGCTTTTGTTTGGAATTTTTATCATTTGATACCACTGTTTTGGACACATAGACATATAGTGTGACATTTGGTGTCACAATCTTGACCTTGCCTTTGTGCATTTTCATTCATACACCAATTGACCTCATCTGGATTTAATTTTTGGTATGATGGTTGTCCATAACATGTTAAACTCATATAAAAAATTTCATGATCATTGGATACATTTCTGTTTTGTTTTGGATTTTCTATGTTTGATGTCCAATTTTGCTCATATTGTATGCCTTTGCTTTACCTTGATCATTTGATGGCTTTGCCTTATGAATTGGCTTTGGTCCTTTTGAGGACTCTTTCTTGTTTGATTGAATGTGCTTCATGTGAAATATTCACTTCTGTTTTGAATATTTGACTTGCCTTTGACCCTAGTCTTTGTACTAGTGGTTTGTACTTACCAATTGTGTTTTGTGTTTCAGGTTTAAGCCTTTAGCACTAATGGTTGGTTTGGCCTCACTTCATGAGATGCCATTTGCTTTGATCACTAACTCTTGTTGTGTTGTAGGTCCATTGATGTGATGAACTCACTTGAGTGCTTGCATTTGTGACTTGCATTGTGTAGATATTGGAAAGTTCCACTGTCGTTGTCTGTTGTTTTTTTCTGTCTGAGGTATTGACTGTTTGGCTTTTGTACAGGTGCATTAGTCGCTTTTAGCTTTTGCTTGAGCTTTGCTTTGGAGTGTGGTTGATACACCACTTAGGTAGCCACTCTCTCACTCCATGTAGTCTGGAAGTTCTGCCACCTTTTTGGCAGGCATTTGGCTGAAGTCCTCCTTATGAGGGAATGATTGTGATTGTTTACATTTGTGCTAAAGACCTCTAAATGAGGCATGTTACTTGTTAAGTCCTTCTAAGTGAAGAGGCAATTGACAGATAGAAGGGATTAGCAATCAATCCCCTGTTATTCGTTGAGTCGTTCATTATGCTCGCACTACGTGCTGATGCTCTTGAACATAACCCAAGATCTGTGTATAGAGTCAGTCAAGTGGAGTAGGATCCCTCATTCTGGATCCCCACGCTTTCTTTGATTTGAAGCTCACCCAGGCCAGGGTTAAGAGCATGAGGTCTTATCCTCATCCATCGTCTTTCATCAGCTTCACCCTAACTCTCAATGTTAGTGGTTAAGAGCTACAAACCACCTTTGTACAGTTTTGGCTTGTTTGTCGAGGTTGATATGACCCCTCTTGACTAAAGCCTTACCCTTGTATGTTTGAGCCCCCTTGTTGGTGTGTTTATTCTATGCTATATGCTTTTGTGTGGTGTGATCGTCTCCCCATAGGATTGCTAGACTTCGTACAGTCTCTCGTTTGCATGTCAATTAAGGTAGCACGGTTCCTTCGTCTAGGACTTCCTTTCTTGCATGAGCATTCCTAAAACACAAACAAACTCTATCTTCTCTTAAGGACACGTTAACTCCTTCTACTACAGGTGAATAAGTCTCCAAAGGTCGAGCATCCGGTAGATTGTGTAGTAACGTCGTTCACCTAAAAAACACAAAACAAACAGAAATAGGTTAGCCGAGCTACGGTGCTCTGATTCTCAATCCTTCCTGAGATACGTATGCAGCAGGGTAGGGCCTGTGCGAGCAATAAGTCTTTATTTTCCCTACTTTGATTTTCTCTCTTTTGCATTGCATATAGGATTTTTATACACACTTTAGACATAAATAGCAAACGTGGATCCTGTGGAGTACCACAGACGTGAAGGGGTGCGATAACCTTCCCTTCACGTAATCGGCCCCCTTACTCAGTTTTCTTTGGTTCGAGACTTTGTTTTATCCGTTCCCTCTTGGTTATGCACTACTACCTTTCCCTCCTCTTGGGATAAAAGTACATAGCTGGCGACTCTACTCTTTTTTCCTCGCCGCTCTTTTTCGTGTTTATACCTGGATTCGGGAAATCCTGGGGAGCGACAGCTGGCGACCCTGCTGGGGATTATAGAAGTTGACCTCTTGCTGGTCCATCTTCCCTAGCGGGCCTTTCCTAGCGTTTGTTTGTTTATAGTCTATTGTGTGCTATTTATGCATATATATTTGCATGCATCATATTATCACTGTGCTGGATTCTGGACAGGTGTGATTCCTTTGATTTGGGGTGGGTGTTCTGAGTGGGGCTAAAACCCAGGCCCGAGTATACACCTAGGATTAGCGTGGTCTCCCGTCTCCTCACATGTTGGATCAGCATCATGTTGCAACGTGACATACCACAGCCGGACGAGGTTCTTTTGAGAGAGCTCTTCCTGGTGGAGTCTCCACTATGGTTGAGTTATCTCTTTTGAGCTGTTGACTTCGGTGACCGTTCTTTCCCGGATCTTTGGTTTAGATGATCTTATGAGAGCTGCAACGGCACACCCTAAAGGGCAAACCCGTTGAGTATCTTGTCCGATTGTCGAGACCATTATCCGCCTTAGGATGACCTCATTAGAATTCACCTGTGAGGGGAGGGTTTGATTCCTACAGATACGGGTTCTGTCAGTGATGCCGTGATGGTGACTTTGGTCAGTCGGATTTATGGACATTTATTTCTGAGACGCCGGAGTTCTGTCCGTGGTATTTATCAGCGGGTTCCGTTTATTTCGGATCCCCGGGTTGAATTTGAGGGTACTTGCTCAGACGATGACTTGCTCTGTTGGTGACCGTTGGTTCCGATACTGAAGTTCTGGTCCTGCGCCTTGGGATACACAACCAACCTGCCATGGTGTCGCAACCTGAAAAATACAGTGCGAAAAAAAACAACCGGCGAAAGAAAAAGACAGAAGAGTCGCCACCGTGCGTTATTCATCCCAAAGGAGGGAAAGGAAACGCTCGAAGTAAACTTGAAAAAGGAAAGGACAAGACGGGGTCTCGCAACCAAATCTTGGGTTCGGGAGTCGGTTATGCGAAGGGAAGGTATTAGCACCCCTACGCATCCGTAGTACTCTACGGGATCTACTTTTGTAGTTCTTGTCTAAAGGGTGTGGGTTTATCTTGTGCTGTTTACAAAAAAAAAAGGGTTAAATGAAAATGACTCGCGCGGATGTCGCATCCACTGCATACGTATCTCATCTGAATATGAGAATCAGAGTCTTCGTAGCTCGGCTGACCTATGGGTTGGGGGATGTGTGTTCGCTAAGACATCGCGTCTTATGCCTATGTATCTCATCTGGCCTGAGAATCAGGGCAAAACGTAGTTCGGCTAACTACGGGGTTATGGATTGGGTTTTGGACGAACGACGTCACTACGCAATCTACCGGATGCTCGACCTTTGGAGACTTACTCGCCTGTAGTAGAAGGAGTTAACGTGTTGCTTTGGGTTTAAGGAGAAGAAAAATCAATGAAGGGTTAGGGTTTGGGATGCTCAAGGGCAAAAAGGCAGTCCTTGATGAAGGAACCGCTCTACCTGCAGGGATACGAACACAAAACACAAAACATGTATCTTGAGGTAAACACAAAACATTGCCTCCTATCGAGGTCTTCCAGCTAGGAAAGCAGTAAAATGCGGGAAAAATGTAAAAGTACCACGCGGATAAAGATCCGAAGTAACAGCAATTAGAGGAATGGGAAACCCTGAGATCCTTCCAAGCTAATGCCATCAAAGAAAAGTGAGTCAGTACAGGTAATCAAAATGAAACTCCAGGGGTTATCCCACAAATAAAGTGGGAAACCACGCAAGTTATCCCTGCAAAAGTCATGTGAGCCCTCACAAAAATTCAACAAAAGGGTTAGTGAAACACCATAAGCATTTTTTCATGATCAACAGTATGGTTTCAAAAAAACTCAAACCCTGTGGCATACATTTCAGAAATTAAACGGTTAAACATTCAAGGCATTGTTTATACATTCATATACATATTAAACCCATGGGCAAAGGTAATGGAAATAATGGCAAACCTGATTGGAGAGCTTGATTGAAATTGAGTTGCACCTGTGAGGTTTACAAAATAATCTTCAGGGTTTATGTGAGGCAGAGGTGATTCTGTGTAGTTGAGTTCCCTTCGAGGTTTGGAGGCTGCTCTGAACTCCGTTAGGTCTTCTCTCACTATCTTTTTCCTCGGGGTTTTGTTCCAAGGAAACCTCAGAGTATTTTGCTTCTCTTCAAAATCCCCCTTTGTTCTGTGTGACTTTTGTTTCAATGAAACTCTAGTATTTATAGGCTAATATTGGTAGCTTAGTGGGCTTTTGAGAAAGGTCCAAGTCCAAGATTTTTTATTATTTATTTATTTATTTAATTATTTATTTAATTAATTAATTAATTTTTATTTTTTTTTCGTTTTTTTTTTTTTTGGATCTAATTCTGATTGACATGATGAAATGCAATATGAAATGTTAAATGAATGCATGAATGAGGAGGGCAAATTTTGGGGTGTTACAGCTGCCCCTATTCAAACATCAGCTAACCCGAGTAGGATGAAAGCGAACAGCTTATCAGACAAACGGGGTGAGCTGTGATTGAATACCAAAGACAAACCGAAAATTTGTGCTCCGAGAATACCACAAAAAACGCGGAAATACACCGCGCTGTTTATTTTTCTTCCGATCCTCTGGCTGGATCTGAATCAGTCTTCTGGCTTGATCTCCTTCGTTTCGATTCTCTGGCTGAATCTATTTCCTTTGATTCTCTGGCTGAATCCATTTTCGGTCTTCGGGCTAGACCTGACTTTGATCTTCTGGCTAGATCTGGAGTGTCGATCCTCTGGCTGAATCTGAACTTAATTTGATTCTCTGGCTGAATCTACTTCGATCTTCTGGCTAGATCTGAATTGTTTCGATTCTCTGGCTGAATCTATTTCTGGTCTTCGGGCTAGACCTGACTTCGATCTTCTGGCTAGATCTTCTTCGATCTTCTGGCTAGATCTCCTTTGTTTCGATTCTCTGGCCGAATCTATTTCGATCTTCTGGCTAGATCTGGATTGTTTTGATGATAAATTCCCATCATTAGGATCCCGCATCTGAGGCATGCGCTGGTTGACCCTCTTTTGAAATCTACACCCAACCTTCATATTAGATATGCAACTTCGAGCATATTCCACTTTTGGGCTTCGTACATATTCTTTGGGCTAGAACATGTTGTAACGACTCCTCAATTAGACTTGCTGGGGAAATAAAGCTTGTAGGCGACTTCACTGGGGAATCTTCAAATTGAGCCTCAGGCTGACTCTTGGGAAAACGATTCTCAGGCTGAATCTTCAAAAATGACCCTCATGCTGGATCACGGGAAAACGATTCTCAGGCTGAATCTTCAAAAAGTGACCCTCATGCTGGATCACGGGAAAACGATTCTCAGGCTGAATCTTCAAAATGACCCTCAGGCTGGATCACTCATGCTTGATCCTCTGGCTGGATCTCATGACCTTGGTTGTAAAGTAATTCTTCAGTCTGCTTGGAAGAACCTGTTTATCAGCTTATGTGTATGCTTGATATGATATGCATGCGAATGCAAATGCTATGCATGGTGTAAAAGAAAAAAGAAATCTGCTAGGGGAAGCAAACTCCGGTAGGGAACAGATTGCTGTATCAATCCTTGAATGCTCTGTGGGGAATGATCCGTCTGCCGGGACCAATGAGCCACCAAAAATAAATTGGCTGCTTGAAAAGTTGACCTTGCGGGGGGAGTATCAACTATGGAAACTTTGTTCGGCGAGGCTCTGTGAGGAGAGTCTGTGGGGAAAACACTTCCTGGGGAAATGTCGTAGGAAACGACCTTTGCTGGGGATATGAACTTACTAATCGTCCTCTAGCTGGGGATTAGAACAAATATGTTAGAAATAATCTGCTGGGGATAAGATGAACACTGGGAACACCACCCTCTTGTCCGTTGGGCATGCAACCACTCCGTTGTTGCTAGGAAGATACAGTCTGACACCGTCAACTCCGCTGGGGATATATAGTCTGGATACTGTCAACTCTACTGGGGATAGACAGTCTGGATACTGTCAACTCTGTTGGGGAACATGCTCTGCTGAGGAGAGACTTTGTCAACCTCTTGGGGATGAGGATTCATGACTTGGCATCCGGTTCCTGTGACCTGCAACCAAAAATACACGTATGCCTCGGGGGAATTACTCGGTTTGAATTCACCGTCCGGGATTAAGCACATTCAAAGCAATTTTAAATGTTTTCCTGTGCAAATCATCTGCAAAAGCCACCATTATGTTCATATGCAATATGTTTTATCAAAAATTCGGACATTTTTGCAAACAAACTGATAAATGAAAAATAAAGAGGCTCTTTAACTGAATTATTTGACTCTTACTGGGGAGAAAATTTGTGCCAGGAATAGGCGAGGGCATCAGGAAGCTGATCCCTGAAAAGAGGTGATCGCTATAAAAAAGAGAATTATCCTAATGGCAATGTGGAAACGGGGTCCCACTGAGTTTCGACTCTGCTATGGTTCGTATGTCCTCAAGACGCTCTGCTCATCTTGCTTTCTGAAGTGGATGATTAGTCGATCTTTAACCTTCGAAGATTGCCGGATTGAATGAAACGGTGATATAACACTGATGAACTCAGATCATAGTCATTCGCTTATTCCCTAACTTTTGCCTGGATCGCCCCCTTTTCGGGTTTTCAATCCACCGGGATACCCATTTTTGCCTGAGCCGCCCTTTTGGGTTTTCGACTCACCGGGTGTACTTTTTGAAGGTGAGAAAAACAAGAAAGGGGGGGGTTTGAATTGTTTGAAAAATAAGCGCTTTTGCAAAATGAAATCACACAATGATTTTATACTGGTTCGCTTATAACACAAAGCTACTCCAGTCCACCCGGCCAAGGTGATTTCGCCTTCAACAAGGACTTAATCCACTAATCTTGAAAGATTACAAACAACCCCTAAGAGAGAAGAAAATCTCTTAGTCCTCTCAAGTCTACAGACTACAAAGAGTCACTTGAGGAAATCAAATAAAAATTAGATACAAGATGTGTAATCTAGAGTGCTTCTAAGAAAGCAAATATTACAAACTTAAGAACAAATTTTTCACTTGATAAGCAAAAGCTTAGTGAAATTCTTTGAAGAACAAAGATGTTTTTCTTGAGCGTGATATAATTTCAGTATAGTTTTGGCTAGTGATTTCTTGTTTTTTGAATGTTGATTTCTTCTCTATTTATAGGAGTTGAAGTAGAGTTGAAGTAGCGTTGAATCTGTTGGATATTGAGATGTAGTTACGCCATTCCATTAATAGCTTCTGCAGTAGACTTTTTCTCTTAGAAGTGACTACTTACCACAATTAGTATCTTCTCTCTTGGAAGTGGAGATTAACGTCTCTTTCTAATTGAGGAAATCCATTTGCAGAACTTTAACTTGGCTTAAACGTTACTTCATCATGATTAACAATTCTGATTAGAGTCTTTGTGTATCTGGAGAAACTGGCTTCTGATGTTATCTCTTGAAAGTTCAGATGGCGCTGATAACTTCAGAATTTACAGAAGGCATTTGTTCAGAGTCAGAGCTTCTAGACTTTACTTCATGTTCAGATGCTTCTGATACTTTGTAGTTTTGTCCAGAGTCAGAGCTTCTTGAAACGAGATTCCACTTTAGATGCTTCTGATACTTGAGATTTTGCATCTGATCTTGTTTTGCATCTGATGACATCATCAGATTTATTTCTTCTTTCTTTAGAACCCTGCACACTTAGAAACTTTTCGTTAGGGTGCCATTTTTGGTTTCATCCTTTGTTATCATCAAAATCATGGAGTCTGTTGTAGAACAATTTTTGTTCTTACAATCTCCCCCTTTTTGATGATGACAAAACAAATAAAATTATCAGATGAAACATGAAAAATATTAGATCAGATAGACAAAAGCTCCCCCTGAGTTAGCGCTAGGGAGTTCAGAAGTTCTTACCAGAGCTTTCCAAGCAATGAGATTTCTGAAAACTTTCTGCAATTTCTTAATTTTAATGTTAGAGTTATTTAATCAGAGCTATTATTTAATCAGAGCTATTTATATCAGAACTATTTCTATAATTGTTGCAGAATGCTTAAGGTTTTAGACATAATTTTCATCAGAGCTATTTAATAATTTCTCCCCCTTTTTGGCATAATCAAAAAGGCATAAAAAAAATTAAAAAGAATAATAAAGAGAAAAACACTTCATTAAAAAGCACAAAGGCAAACAACAGTCAAAACATCAGATTCAAAGACGAATATCAGAGCTAAAAAGAAGACAGAAGCAAAAACATTAGGCAAGCAAACAAAATAAATCCTAAGTGCCTAAGGGTTTGGAGGTTGAGGAAGTCTCTGAAGCAACATGGCAAACATGTTCTGGATGTTTTCGTTCAGAGCATCTTGCTTGTCCATCCTGGCACGAAGCTCATTCTGATCTTTCTTGATCTCTTGCTGATCTTGCTTTATCTCTTTCAGGGTGTTAAGAATCAGAGGGATCGCAGAGGAAGACTCCCCCTGAATCAGAGCCTGCTGAGCTTCAGCTTCAGCAGCAGCTTGGGCTTCTGCATCTGCCTGAGCCTTGGCTTCAGCTTCCTGAATCCTTAGAAGTTCTGCTTCCTTTGCCAGGCGTTCTTCTTCCAACCTCTTTGCTTCTTCTTCAGCTTCCCTAGCCAATCTTTCCTCCTCTAACCTTCTGGCCTCAGCTTCTCTAGCCAGTCTCTCTTGGAGTCTTTCCTCAGAGTCTCTGATGTAGCCATTTCTGACTTGTTCAGAGATACTCTTCAGCCTATAAGACTCAGAGGTCATCCAACTAATGACTCTGTTCCAGTGTGTCCTAACAGATTTAGGATCATCACTAACTTCAGAGTTTTTAGCCAGAGACTTGATCTTCTGGACTGAAGCTTCTGCAACCTGTATAATGGCCTCCTCAAGGGTAGGTATGGTAAGTTCAGGTTCAGGTTCAGGTGAATGAGGTGGAGAGTTTTGAGGGCTGAGATTTAGAGGTTGAGGTTCAGTTTGTTGAGGTTCAGATTCTGCTTGAAGTTCAGAATCTGCGTCTGGTTGAAGACTAGGAGATGAAGCATATAATGGATTTAGGTCTAAAGGGTCAGAGTCTGGTCCAGGTACAGCGGGAATAAATGGTGGAGTGATATTAGAGGTGAAGGGATCAGATGGTTGAGTTTCAGAGGGTAAGGTTGTTGTTTGTTGTGGTGGAAGTGAAGTTTGGAGGGGAGAGGTTACTTCAGATTGTCTTGAGGGTTGTGGAGCGAAATTTTTAGCATAAATTTCAGCTATTGTTGGGGAGTTAGGGTCAGAGTGTTCTTGGTCAGAGGACTCTTGTTCAGAGAACTCTTGGTCAGAAGAAGGGGAAAGGTAAGGGGGTGATTCATATTCAGAGGATGAGGAAGAGCTGTGGTGATATAGTTGATTAGGGTCAGAGGTTGTTGTGAAATTACGAGCAATTTTTAGAACAGGTGGAGGTTGAGAGGTTCTGATGGTTGAAGGAGGGATTTCAGAGGTTGTAAATATTGGTTGAGAGGAGAGAGGGTTAGAGGAAGCCATTATAGATTCAGAAGAGACAGGAGGAATAGACTTACCAGAAGAGACATTCAGAGGTGCTGAAGCTTTGGTGCCAGAGGTTTCTCCAAGTCTGGGTTTCTTTGCCTTCCTAGCTTCTTCAGCTATCTTCTTCTCAGAAAGACCTCTTTTGTATCTGACCAAATCTTCTACAGAGTCCAGACAGTCTTCAAGGCGGAAATCAGAAATATCAATGCCTTCATCCAGACGATCCTGAAGGTAGATAGCAATGGCATCTCTGGGTTCATTCTTGAAGAACCTTTCAAGGCCATGAGGCATCTTCCTCTGATCCTTCAGAGCTTCCCAGGTCACATCCATAGTGGGCTTGACTCTGATGTCTTTGATGATTCCCATACTCCTCAGATTTTTGGCATTCAGAGGCTTTCCAACGTCAATTGCCAGATCATCCATACATCTGGTCTTCTCCAGAGCATCTACCAGCCCATGCTCAATGAAGATGTCAGAGAGCAATCTACCCAGAGGAATGTAGGATCTGGGCTTCATGTTATTCCTGGTTTCTCTGACTGAATCCCTCAGATATCTGAAGAGGAGAACAGGGAGGTTGATCGGGATACCCTTCTGAATACAGTAAAGGATGCATTTCTGATCAGCATTTATGTAATCTGAAGAGTTGGAGGCTGGACGATGATGGATTGTTCCCAGAATAATCTTCAGCCAAACTCGGAGGTTCTGATGAAGCTCCTTGTTCTTAGAGGGGTTTCCTTCAACATTTGCTTTGAAGATTGTAGGGTTAATGACTTCTGTGATGCGCTTGGACCTTGGAGGAATGTTGTAAATCCTCTTACCTCCAGCTTTCTCCATGTTTAGCAAGGAAGCAATTGATGCTTCAGTGATGACAATCTTCACACCCAGAACAAACGAGACAATGAACTGGTCATCAGCATCTGCACATCTCCAGAACTCCTTCACCAGAAGAGGATAGATTGGACCATAAAGCCTGTCGAAGTAGGTTTCCCAACCTTGCTTGCGAAGATCTTCAGTAAGATCAACACCGTTTCTTCTCAAGTTCTCAAAATCTACCAGCGATTCACACAGTACATCCAAACCTTCAAAGGGAGTTGAAAGGTTTATGTGTTGTTCACGTTCAAGAATGTGAGGTTCTTTGTAGACTGGGGTCGTGGTGACGTCTATAACCATGGGTGTTTGAGTGTTTGAGGTTTGGGGATTAGAAGCGGCTTCCATTTGTTGGGAGAAGTTAAAAACTTCTTGCTCTTGAGGATTCATGAAGAAAATTGATGAAGAAGATGAAGAACTGAGAAGGTTGCAGAGAAAACTTCGAGAGAGGGTTTAGGGTTTAAGAGTGAGTGAGAGTGATAAGTGTGTGAAATGTGAGAAAAGTGTTTATATACCTAAGTTCAAACACATGCAAAACGACACACATACCAGCGTTAGACACAAAACTCAAAATGGCACGCTTGGGGGGAAAAATGATTACAGCTCATAAATGAATGTCTAATCCCAACAGTAAGCACACTGCTCGAGGAGATTTCAAGCGTTCTGACCTTTGATTTCTTTTGACAGTTGTCTAGAAGTTCTAGGGTTAGACGCATGTTCCCCACGTGTTGATGTATCTGATCTTCAGGAATACCAAGGGATTTCTGAAGATTTCTAACTCAGATATCTTCTTAACTTGGTAGAAGTATCAGAGTCAGAGGCAGAAGTGTATTTGTTTTTATCAGAGTCTCATTTTACATGTTCAGAGCCAAATTTTACTCAGGGCAATTTTTAATGTTCAGATTTTCTAATATAAAACGAAATCTATCTTCAGCTAGAGGCTTAGTAAAGATATCTGCCCATTGATGTTCTGTATCAATGAACTTCAGCGTTACTATCCCTTTCTGAACATAGTCTCTAATAAAATGATGTTTAATTTCTATGTGTTTGGCTCTGGAATGTAAAATAGGATTCTTACTCAAACAAATAGCAGCAGTATTATCACAAAGGATAGGAATGTTACTCTCAAAGATTTGAAGATCTTCTAGCTGATGTTTCATCCAGAGCATCTGAGTTGTGCACAGTGATGCTGAGATATATTCTGCTTCTGCAGTTGATAGAGCGATAGTTGACTGTCTTTTGCTAGCCCAGGAGATTAGATTGTTTCCCAGAAGCTGGCAATTTCCAGATGTGCTTTTTCGTTCTATTCTATCTCCTGCATAATCTGCATCACAATAACCAGAAAGCCTATACTCTGATGTTTTCTCATACATCAGGCCCAGGTTAGGAGTTCCTTTCAGATACTTAAGAATTCTCTTAACAGCTGTTAAATGAGATTCTCTAGGATCTGATTGGAATCTGGCACAAAGACAGACGCTGAAGAGAATATCAGGACGAGTAGCAGTCAGATAGAGAAGAGAGCCTATCATACCTCGATAGAGCTTCTGACAAACCTTGTTGCTTACCTCTTCCTTTTCCAGAATGCAAGTTGGGTGCATAGGAGTCTTTGCAGAGTTGCATTCAGACATATCAAACTTCTTCAGAACATCTTTAATGTACTTGCTTTGATGAATGTACGTGACTTCTGGAGTTTGATTGATTTGAATTCCCAGAAAGAACTTTAGTTCTTGCATTAGACTCATTTCAAATTCTGCCTGCATTAACTTAGAAAATTCTTGGCAAACAGAGATATTAGCAGAACCAAAAATAATGTCATCAACATAAATTTGGCATATCATGAGATCATTTTCATGATTTTTACAGAAGAGTGTAGAATCAACTTTCCCTCTGATAAAATTTTGTTCCAGAAGAAAATTGCTCAGACGTTCATACCAAGCTCTGGGAGCTTGTTTAAGTCCATATAGAGATTTTTTAAGTTTGAAAACATGTTCTGGAAAGTTTGAGTTTTCAAAGCCAGGAGGTTGATTGACATACACTTCTTCTGAGATATAACCATTAAGAAATGCACTCTTGACATCCATTTGGTATAATTTTATAGAGTGATTAATAGCAAATGATACAAGAAGACGAATAGACTCTAACCTTGCGACTGGAGCAAAAGTTTCATTATAATCAATACCTTCTTGTTGACTATAACCTTGAGCTACCAGTCGTGCTTTGTTTCTGACAACTTCTCCTTTCTCGTTCAGTTTGTTTCTGAAAACCCATCTGGTTCCAATGACATGAGTGCCTCTGGGTTTAGGAACGAGATCCCAGACATCATTCTTGGAGAATTGATCTAACTCTTCTTGCATAGCTGCCACCCAATCATTATCTTGAAGAGCTTCATCACAGGACGTAGGCTCAATCAGAGACACTAGTCCCAGAGGAATATCTTCAGAAGTTCTGAAGGTAGATCTGGTTCTAACAGGTTCATCTTTGTTTCCCAAAATCAAATCTTCAGATACGTTGCTACGACTCTTGACTTTCCTTGGAATTTCTGGAGATTTAATTTCTTCAGAGTCTGGAGTGACAGTTGCTTCTGGAGTTTTCTTAGATTCTACCAGAGTGATCTCTAAATCTGCAAACTTTTCAACTAGCTTTGACTTTTCAGGGTCAAGCTTATCATCAAATCTAACATGAATTGATTCCTCCACAATTTTGGTTTCTGTGTTGTATACTCTGTAGCCTTTAGAGCGTTCTGAGTATCCTAACATAATACCTTTTTGTGCTTTGGAATCAAACTTGTTCAGATGTTCTTTAGTATTTAATATAAAACAAATGCATCCAAAAGGATGAAAATATGAGATGTTGGGTTTTCTTCCCTTACACAGTTCATAGGGAGTCTTATCCAGAATAGGTCTAATAGAGATTCTATTCTGAATGTAACACGCTGTATTTACAGCTTCTGCCCAAAAGTGCTTTGCTACATTTGTTTCATTGATCATGGTTCTGGCCATTTCTTGGAGTGTCCTATTCTTCCTCTCTACAACTCCATTTTGTTGTGGAGTTCTAGGGCAGGAGAAATCATGGGATATTCCATTAGAATCAAATAGTTCTTCAAAATCTTTATTTTCAAATTCTCCACCATGATCACTTCTGACTCTAACAATTTTAGAGTCAAATTCTTTTTGCACTTTAGAACAGAAACTGGTGAATACAGAGTGAGACTCACTCTTGTGCTTTAGGAATTTTACCCATGTCCAGCGGCTGTAATCATCAACGATTACTAGTCCATACTTCTTTCCATTGACTGATGCTGTTTTCACAGGACCAAATAAGTCAATGTGAAGAAGCTCCAGAGGCTTGGAGGTAGAAACAACATTTTTCTTTTTAAAAGATGTTTTTGAAAACTTTCCTTTCTGACAAGCTTCACACAGAGCATCTGAAGAAAACTTCAGTTTAGGTAAGCCTCTGACTAACTCAAGTTTAGTTAGCTGAGAAAGTTTTCTCATGCTAATGTGGCCTAAGCGTCTATGCCATACCCATTGCTCTTTGTGAACTGACATTAAACATTTAACATTTTGATCTTTTAAATCAGAAAGATTTATTTTATAAATGTTGTTTTTCCTCTTGCCTGTGAAAAGGACAGAGCCATCGTTCTGACTAATGGCTTTACACGTTTTTTGATTAAAGATTACATCATAACCATTATCACTTAATTGACTTATGGATAACAAGTTATGCATTAATCCTTCTACATAAAGAACATCAGATATAGAGGGAAGAGTACCGTTACCAATAGTTCCGGAGCCTCTGATCCTTCCTTTCTGATCTCCTCCAAAGCCTACGAAGCCAGCGTCTTTAAGTTCCAGGCTTTGGAACATAGACTTTCTTCCCGTCATATGTCGCGAGCATCCAGAGTCCAGGTACCATGACTGGTGTCTGAACTTTGCTGCATAGGATATCTGCAACATAGATAATCTTATCTTTCGGTACCCAGAATCTCTTGGGTCCTTTCAGATTAGTTTTCCCAGAGTTTCTTACAACTTTGGGTCTTCTAGCATTTTTAAATTTGTGTTCTTGTGTGTGTGTGTAGTGGTATGAAAAAGGCGATTTAATTTGGTTACTGGTAGAAGTTTTATCAGAATCAGAATCATACCCAATTCCCCTTTTATTATTCTGACCTACTCCATAAATCATGGATGCCATAATACTCCTATTTATCCCATTCTTCAGAAATTGTTGAAAGGCTTCTTCATACTTATAAATAATTTCATTTGAAGTTTGTGGTGCTTGAGACAACACTTCTTCTAATTCTAAGCTTTTCGTTTTAGCTTCATCTCTTTCTAACGTTAAAGATATGATTGTATCATCTCTTGTTAGAATTGTTGTCTCAAGTTTACTACACTCTTCAGATTTTGCTTTAAGAAGGCCTTTAATGTTTTTAACCTTTTGTTTTAATTTCTGAAGAGAGGTAAGAGTTTCTGATAAACATGATTCTAAGTCAGATCTAGAAAGTTCAGAAAATACCTCTTCAGATTCTTCATCTGAGCTGCTGGATGTGGTAGCCATAAGAGCTACGTTGGCCTGTTCATCAGAGTCAGATTCTGATGATTCGGATTCACTATCGTCCCAGGTGGCCATTAATCCCTTCTTTGTTCTGAAGGCATTTTTCTTGAAGCTTTCTTTCTTAGAGTTATCTTTCTTCAGCTTGGGGCATTCATTTCTATAATGACCTGTTTCTTTACATTCAAAACAGGTAATATCTTTGTTAGGTTTACCTTTTGAAGTTGACTCTGATCGATCCCCTCTGGGTCTTGATCTTCTGAAGTTGTTGTTGTTCCTTCTCTTCCAGAGTTGCTTAACTCTTCTGGTTAGTAAGGACAGTTCTTCTTCATCATCAGAGTCTTCAGGTTCAGAGTCGTCAGTATCTGCAGTTTCTGCCTGGAGAGCTTTGGTTCTGTCTGACTTCCGTCTTTCAGGTCTGGACTTCAGCGCCACTGACTTGTTCCTTTTCTGAGGCTCATCCTCCTCTAGTTCTATCTCATGGCTTCTGAGAGAACTAACAAGTTCTTCAAGGCTGATACTGTTCAGATCCTTTGATAACTTCAGAGCAGTAACCATTGGTCTCCATTTCTTTGGCAGACTTCTGACTATCTTCTTAACATGATCTGCAGTCGTGTATCCTTTGTCTAGCACTTTAAGACCTGCAATAAGAGTTTGGAATCTGGAAAACATAGCTTCTATAGCTTCGTCATCTTCCATCTTGAAGGCTTCATATTTCTGGATCAACGCCAGAGCCTTCGTCTCCTTGACTTGGGAGTTTCCTTCATGGGTCATCTTCAGAGAGTCAAGTATATCTTTAGCCGTCTCTCTGTTGGTGATCTTTTCGTATTCGTTGTATGATATAGCATTTAGAAGTATTGTTCTGGCCTTGTGATGATTTTTGAACTCACGTTTCTGATCTTCTGACATTTTGCTTCTGGGAACTTCAGCTTCATTTAAGGTTGGAGGTTTGTATCCATCTGTGACAATGTCCCAGAGGTCAGCATCATAACCCAGAAAGAAACTTTCGATTCTATCTTTCCAGTAATCAAACTTTTCTCCATCAAAAACAGGAGGCTTGGCATTGTAAGAATCTTTCTCATTTGAGTGGGCCATTTGTTTTTCTCGCACTGGATCTCTCTACACGGTTAAGTGTTTGATTTGAAAATCAATAACAGAGCCGGGGCTCTGATACCAATTGAAGGTGAGAAAAACAAGAAAGGGGGGGTTTGAATTGTTTGAAAAATAAGCGCTTTTGCAAAATGAAATCACACAATGATTTTATACTGGTTCGCTTATAACACAAAGCTACTCCAGTCCACCCGGCCAAGGTGATTTCGCCTTCAACAAGGACTTAATCCACTAATCTTGAAAGATTACAAACAACCCCTAAGAGAGAAGAAAATCTCTTAGTCCTCTCAAGTCTACAGACTACAAAGAGTCACTTGAGGAAATCAAATAAAAATTAGATACAAGATGTGTAATCTAGAGTGCTTCTAAGAAAGCAAATATTACAAACTTAAGAACAAATTTTTCACTTGATAAGCAAAAGCTTAGTGAAATTCTTTGAAGAACAAAGATGTTTTTCTTGAGCGTGATATAATTTCAGTATAGTTTTGGCTAGTGATTTCTTGTTTTTTGAATGTTGATTTCTTCTCTATTTATAGGAGTTGAAGTAGAGTTGAAGTAGCGTTGAATCTGTTGGATATTGAGATGTAGTTACGCCATTCCATTAATAGCTTCTGCAGTAGACTTTTTCTCTTAGAAGTGACTACTTACCACAATTAGTATCTTCTCTCTTGGAAGTGGAGATTAACGTCTCTTTCTAATTGAGGAAATCCATTTGCAGAACTTTAACTTGGCTTAAACGTTACTTCATCATGATTAACAATTCTGATTAGAGTCTTTGTGTATCTGGAGAAACTGGCTTCTGATGTTATCTCTTGAAAGTTCAGATGGCGCTGATAACTTCAGAATTTACAGAAGGCATTTGTTCAGAGTCAGAGCTTCTAGACTTTACTTCATGTTCAGATGCTTCTGATACTTTGTAGTTTTGTCCAGAGTCAGAGCTTCTTGAAACGAGATTCCACTTTAGATGCTTCTGATACTTGAGATTTTGCATCTGATCTTGTTTTGCATCTGATGACATCATCAGATTTATTTCTTCTTTCTTTAGAACCCTGCACACTTAGAAACTTTTCGTTAGGGTGCCATTTTTGGTTTCATCCTTTGTTATCATCAAAATCATGGAGTCTGTTGTAGAACAATTTTTGTTCTTACACTTTTTTTTTTTATATATCCCTAATTTTTGCCCGAACCTCTTTATTCTTTTTTTTTTGGTTCGTCGGGATGCCCCTTTTTTGCCTGGACTATTCTTTTTACTGTCCAGCGGGTCTATTTTATGCGAAGTATTTTTTAACCGCGTCTGAGTTAATAGGGGACGGGAATCCTTCGCCCTCCATGGTTGTTAGCGTCAAAGCTCCGCCATAGAAAATCCTTTTAACCACGTGCGGACCCTCCTAGTTCGGTGTCCATTTGCCCCTGTGATCTGTGTTGGGAGGAAGAAATCTTTTGAGTACCAATTCACCGACTCGATACTCCCGAGAGCGCACTTTCTGACCAAATGCTTTCTTCATTCGTCTCTGACCGAGATACGTCAATTCTGGGTACGTAGTTCCAGCATAGCACCATTTCCCTGTTGGTTTGATTGATGACCAAAGCTGAGTCCCCGTATACATCCAGGGATTTAATCTGTATTTTGACGGCTTCCTCAAGTCTTAGGATACAAGCTTCGTATTCGGCTTCATTGTTGGTGCAGGGAAAAGTTATTCTGGCACCAAATGGCATATGAACCCCCTTCCGGTGTGATCAACACTACACCAACTCCGCGACCATTGACGTGGACCGCCCCATCAAACATCATAACCCATTTGGATTCAGGGTCAGGCCCCTCCTCCGGGAGTGGTTCCTCTCAATCTTTCGATTTGAGAAACATGATGTCCTCATCAGGAAAGTCAAACCTCATAGGTTGGTAATCATCAATCGGTTGCTCTGCAAGATAGTCTGACAAGACACTTCCCTTGATGGCTTTTTGTGAAGTGTATTGGATGTCATACTCTGTCAGTATCATTTGTCACCTAGTAACTTTTCCGGTAAGTGTTGGCTTTTCAAAAATATACTTGACTGAATCCATTTTTGATATCAATAGAGTCGTGTGAGTCAACATATACTGTCTTAGTCGGCGAGCAGCCCATGCCAAAGCGCGGCAAGTTTTCTCGAGCAATGAGTATCTTTGTTCACAGTCGGTAAACTTTTGCTAAGGTAGTATATTGCATGCTCTTTTTGACCTGACTCGTCATGCTGACCGAGCACACAACCCATTGACCTTTCTAACACAGTCAAGTACATGATCAACGGTCTTTCCTCTCGGCCTATAGACTGGCCCCGATATTGATCTCTTTCTTGTCGTATGCATTCATTTCATTTTTTAGGTCATTTATCATTCCATATTGCATTGCATCATATGAGTCAGAATTGGCATCAAGAGAATCCTCAGTGCAAAAGAGCAAATATTTCCTTGAGATGAAGGCCACATGATTATTCTGAAGAGCTTATATGAGCTAGGGTTCATTTTGAAGCAATTTTACCAAGTGGTAGAGGCCCAAATTCATCAGTACATTTCCAGGTCATATGAGGACCATAAAAGTCAACTGTGCAGTCAACTGAGGGCTTTGAGTTGGGGAAGTGAGTGGAAGCATCTCATTCATGTTCATACAAGGCCTATTCATCATGTCAAACATCTACCTTGAAGATTTTGAAGTCAAATCAAAAGTTTCCAAAAATGGAAAGTGACATGTAATTTCAAGTTTCCAAAAATGGCATGTTTTTGGTCCATATTCAACTTGACTTTCCAACATCAAAGAAGTTTCAAATTAATTTTTGGTGAACATGAAAGTTGAATATCTTTCTCTCCTCTTTTCAAAAAGTCCTATATCATGATCATCTGATAATTGGTTGAGAAGTTATGGCCCAATGATCACAAAGTATACATGGAAGTTCAACATGGCATAACTTTTGATTCAAAACTCCAAATTGAACCACTCTTTTTGCAAAATGCCCCTTGTGACCAAGAGATCCCAAATCAACCATTGCATTGCATGAAAGAAGCTCACATGATCAAGTGTCCATTCAAGTGCATTTTGGAGGGAAAATTGGTAATTCAAATTTGGTGAATCACATGAGCAAAATTCCAATCCAATGTTGTTTATTGACTGATTTTAAGTGGAATTGAAGCTTATTATGGCACTGTTCACGTGCACATTGCTCATGCTAAGCACACTTGCCAAATTTGCCATTCACCTTATTTCTCCTTAATTTTCACTTAACCAATGCCTAATCTTAATTTCAGTGTGATTAAGGAGGAGTATATAAGCCTAATGATAACTGTAATCAGGGAGAATAACAGAATTTGGATCAAAATCTAATTTCCCTCTCAAATTTCTCTCTCTTCAATTTTCAAATTTCTTCATCCAATTCCACAGAATTCTTGCACAATCGTGTTTAGCATGTATCATTGAGTAGGAATCAGGGTTTGGTTTGAAGAATTTGGTCAAGAATCGTGCAGATCCAAAGCTTGAACATGAACATGGAAGCTTCAATTTGAGCTGGATTCAAGGTGTTTCAATTGCCAATTCGTGCATAAAGCTTCAGTAGAGGATTGAGGGAGAAGATCTGGAAGGTTTGAGAGCTGTAGCACACGAAATCAACACACTGCATCTCAAGGTAGGTGAAATTCGATCTTCATTATTTTCCTTTTCATGAACATAATCTTGTAGATCTTGTTGTGCTGATGATTCTGATATCTTTAGATCTTGATTTGGTTAAGAGATGAGTTAGATACATAAACTTTAAGTTTTGACATCAAAAATGTTTTCATTCGATCCGCTTGATTCATGGAGTTTTAGGCTTAATAAGTATGATATTCTTGATCTACGTTGAGAGACGGTTCTAACCATATGCATTTTGTAAAATTCTGGAAAAAAATGTTCATGCATCTCCGCCTGCACGGCCGGAGAAGACGGTGGAAACCGCCGTCCGTCGCCGTTTGGTTCAGGCTAGGGCTTTGTGCTTCAAAACGCTGCGTTTTGAGCGCGCCAGTGACCGTCCTTGCACGGGTTCGATACTTCGCGTGTGCATTTTTGTGATTTTTAGTTGAGCGCTCTTTTAACCTGAAGCGCATCAGTTCGATTCTCACTGTGTGCGCTTTTGTGAATTTCATTTCATTTCATTTCCTGCCTTCAATACATGAGTTCGATTCTTCGCCAATGTATGTTTTGTTTTCTTCAATTGAATTATCATATGACCTAGCGCACGCGTGTTCAATACTTGGTTATGCACATTTCCAATTTCAATCTTATTTCATTTTCCACATTATTTTCACTATTATGTCATTTTATTCATTCAACTTCCAAAAATCATAAAAAATAGAAGACATGTCCAAATTGATCCAAACTTTTTTCCACATGCTTGTGTTGATGTCTATTACTTTTTATGTTAATTTCCTGATTTTAGTGTTGCTGGATTTTTAATTGTGCTTGTGTGATTGAACATGATGCCAATTTGCTATATTGTGCTAATTGTTTTGTGAAACGCTCATGGTTTATCCAATTGCCTTGAAATTTGACATGCCTGATCATAACATCTGACATGATTTTTTGGCTTTTGTTTGGAATTTTTATCATTTAATACCACTGTTTTGGATACATAGACATATAGTGTGACATTTGGTGTCACAATCTTGACCTTGCCTTTGTGCATTTTCATTCATACACCAATTGACCTCATCTGAATTTAATTTTTGGTATGATGCTTGTCCATAACATGTTAAACTCATATAAAAAAATTTATGATCATTGGATACATTTCTGTTTTGTTTTGGATTTTCTATGTTTAATGTCCAATTTTTCTCACATGGTGTGCCTTTGCTTTACCTTGATCATTTGATGGCTTTGCCTTATGAATTGGCTTTGGTCCTTTTGAGGACTCTTTCTTGTTTGATTGAATGTGCTTCATGTGAAATATTGACTTCTGTTTTGACTATTTGACTTTCCTTTTACCCTAGTCTTTGTACTAGTGGTTTGTACTTACCAATTGTGTTTTGTGTTTCAGGTTTAAGCCTTTAGCACTAATGGTTGGTTTGGCCTCACTTCATGAGATGCCATTTGCTTTGATCACTAAATTTTGTTGTGTTGTAGGTCCATTGATGTGATGAACTCACTTGAGTGCTTGCATTTGTGACTTGCATTGTGTAGATATTGGAAAGTTCCACTGTTGTTGTCTGTTGTTTTTTTCTGTCTGAGGTATTGACTGTTTGGCTTTTGTACAGGTACATTAGTCGCTTTTAGCTCTTGCTTGAGCTTTGCTTTGGAGTGTGGTTGATACACCACTTAGGTAGCCACTCTCTCACTCCATGTAGTCTGGAAGTCCTGCCACCTTTTTGGCAGGCATTTGGCTGAAGTCCTCCTTATGAGGCAATGATTGTAATTTCTTACATTTGTGCTAAAGACCTCTAAATGAGGCATGTTACTTGTTAAGTCCTCCTAAGTGAAGAGGCAATTTACAGATAGAAGGGATTAGCAATCAATCCCCTGTTATTCGTTGAGTCATTCATTATGCTCGCACTACGTGCTGATGCTCTTGAACATAACCCAAGATCTGTGTATAGAGTCAGTCAAGTGGAGTAGGGTCCCTCATTCTGGATCCCCACGCTTTCTTTGATTTGAAGCTCACCTAGGCCAGGGTTAAGAGCATGAGGTCTTATCCTCATCCATCATCTTTCATCAGCTTCACCCTAACTCTCAATGTTAGTGGTTAAGAGCTACAAACCACCTTTGTACAATTTTGGCTTTTTTGTCGAGGTTGATATGACCCCTCTTGACTAAAGCCTTACCCTTGTATGTTTGAGCCCCCTTGTTGGTGTGTTTATTCTATGCTATATGCTTTTGTGTGGTGTGATCGTCTCCCCATAGGATTTCTAGACTTCGTACAGTCTCTCGTTTGCATGTCAATTAAGGTAGCACGGTTCCTTCGTCTAGGACTTCCTTTCTTGCATGAGCATTCCTAAAACACAAACAAACTCTATCTTCTCTTAAGGATACGTTAACTCCTTCTACTACAGGTGAGTAAGTCTCCAAAGGTCGAGCATCCGGTAGATTGTGTAGTAACGTCGTTCATCTAAAAAACACAAAACAAATAGAAATAGGTTAGCCGAGCTACGGTGCTCTGATTCTCAATCCTTCCTGAGATACGTATGCAACAGGGTAAGGGCATGTGCGAGCAATAAGTCTTTATTTTCCCTACTTTGATTTTCTCTCTTTTGCATTGCATATAGGATTTTTATACACACTTTAGACATAAATAGCAAACGTGGATCCTGTGGAGTACCACAGATGTGAAGGGGTGCGATAACCTTCCCTTCACGTAACCGGCCCCCTTACTCAGTTTTCTTTGGTCCGAGACTTTGTTTTATTCGTTCCCTCTTGGTTATGCAGTACTACCTTTCCCTCCTCTTGGGATAAAAGTACATAGCTGGCGACTCTACTCTTTTTTCCTCGCCGCTCTTTTTCGCGTTTGTACCTGGATTCGGGAAATCCTGGGGAGCGACAACATCCTTAGTGAAGTTGTTCTTGTGCTACTTCGCCTGCACACATTCTTCACACACTTTGTTTGGAATGTCGATTTCTAGTAATCCTGAAACCATATTTATTCTCTTCAAATATTTGATATCTTTGAAATTGAGATGGCCAAGTCTACAATTCCATATTCATTTATCTCTGCTGGCTACTATTGCAAGGCACTTATGCTCCATGACATTTAGTTCAATCTTGAAGGTTCTATTCTTAGACATTGGAGCCTTCAAGATCAACCTTCCATTTGAGTCGAGAACTCTCATCGTCTTGTCTTTGATCGACACTCTGTAGTTCTTTTCGACTAACTGTCCTATGCTGAGCAAATTGCTCTTCATGCCTAATATGTACAACACATTTGAAATTACTGACCTCTTGCCATCTTTCCTTATAATCAGAACATCACCAACACCTTCAACTGCCAGAGTGTTTTCATTTGCAAATTTCACCATGTTCTTCATTGAGGGCTTTATGTTGACAAACCAATCTTTCCTTCTAGACATGTGTGATAAGCATCCTGAGTCCAAGTCCCACTAGTCCTTGAATCTCTCTTCATCTCTTATTGTAACCATCAGCAATGTCTCTTCTTCTTCATATTTCGCCAGCTTTGCATAACTTTCTTGATTCTTCTGCTTTTCTGGATAATCACTAGAATAGTGACCATACTTCTGACAATTGTAACACTGAATGTGGCTTTTGTCTGCCTTTTAACCACCACCTCTTCCTCTACCTGCAACACCACCTCTTTGGTTGCCTTAGTTCCAGGGTTTTCTCTGATTCGACCAGTTTCCTTCTTGTTGATTTCGACCAGTCGAATTGTTGTAGCCTCCTCTGCCTTTGTTGCCATTCCAGTTTCCTTTGCCTTTCCTTTCTTTTTCTAATTGCGCATACAAAGCCATATCACTCTTTGACTTTCCTGCAGCTCTTTCAACCATTCTTTGTTCATGAGATTCAAGCATCCCTTGAAGATCTTCCTTTGTCAGTTTTGAAAAATCTTTCGAATCTTCTATGGCTACTACCACGTGGTCGAACTTTGGAGCCAACGACTTCAAGATCTTTCCAACAACAGATCTTGATGTCAACACTTCTCCACATACCTTCATTAGATTCACCAATTTTGTAACCTTGGTGAATAAATCAGTTATGCTTTCATTGTCTTCCATCTGAAGCAATTCATGCGTTCTTTTGTGAGTTTGTAACCTCACCTCTTTTACCTTGTCCGCGCCTCCAAACTATTTCTCCAGAATTTCCCATGCTTCTTTCGCTGACTCTGCATCACTAACCTTTTCAAAGTTATATGCGTCAACACATTGATGGATTATAAAGAGAGCTTTATAATCTTTCTTCTTCAATTCTTTATGTGCAGCCTTTTCTTGATCTGTCGCGTCTTCTGCAAGCGTTGCTACTCCTTCCTTCACAAGATCCCAAAGATCTTGATAACAAAACACAACCTTTATCTACTTGCACCCAATTCTCATAATTCTTGTTCTTGAGAATCGGAAGATTTTCTGGAAAATGCCCTTTTGGATTATTCATTTCCATGGTAATTTTATTCCCACGAATCGATTAAACCAGAGCTCTTAATACCAGATGTTGGAAATCCACCAAAACCTATGGAGAATTTCAATCAATCTTGATGAACAAGATTGTTATCACTCACACAATAACAATGAAAAGATAAGAACAATGGAGAAAGAAAGAAAGTAAATAACGATGAAGGAGAAGAAGAATTAAAATTCTGTAGAGTTTCTCTCTACCCACAAACTGTGGAAAACTTCTTATTCACTTTGCAACTGCAAAATACTGTGAATTACAATGTTATGAATACTCTATTCACTTCATTACAAAAATAAGGGTTACTCCCTCTTTTTATAGATTTAGCTTAACTTGGACCTCAAGTCAAAGTCCAAAACAGCTAACACTACTAAAATAGGCCTAAGTCGAAATCCTATGTAAAGCAACATGCTTTGACACTTCGACACACTGATACAACTCAAAACATTAGGTGGTTTGACACTTCCTTGCTTATGTCGAGCTACCTGCTTCGACACAAGGAATTATAATTCAACAAGTGTCAGGTGTAACCAATTATAAGTTTTGCTGTAACCGGTTACAAGCACGAGTTTTTGTATTTTCTGATATTGTATTTGATCATTTTAAGTCTCAATTGTTTTTTATCTCATATATAAGTGTTTAGGGTGCACTCTCACCCAAGTTAATGAAATCATAACTTCTCACCCTCAATTCTCTCTCTCTCTCTCTCTCTCTCTCTCTCTCTCTCTCTCTCTCTCTCTCTCTCTCTCTCTCTCTCTATCTATCTATCTATCTATCTATCTATTTATCTATCTATCTATCTATTTATCTATCTATCTATCTCTATCTCTATCTCTATCTCTCCCTATCTCTCTCTATCTATCTATCTATCTATCTATCTCCCTCTCTCTCCATCTCTCTCAATTCTCCTCTTTCACTCTCCATATTCAAAATTTATCAACTTTGTTTGACCAATCTTGTGGTTGCTTGTTCCAACATTTACATCAAGAGCCTGGTTCAGATCCACAAACACCTAATGTTCAACATGAATTTTGTTTCCAATGAAAGAATCTCTGCAAATTTACTTATTCTTAATGCGGAGAACTACGACAAATGGTGCAAGTAAATGAAGGTGTTGTTTGGCTACCAAGATGTTCTTAAGGTGATCAAGAATGGTGTTACTCCTCTTGTTCATAATGCATCTAAAGCGCATCAAGCAATGCATAAAGAAGAGAAAAAGAAGGATTATAAAGCATTATTCTTGATTGATCAATGTGTTGATGGCGACAACTTTGAGAAAGTTGGTAATTGTGAATCGTCAAAGAAAGCATAGGAGATCTTAGAGAAAGTTTATGCAGGGGATGACAAGGCAGAGGTGGTAAAGTTACAAACTCACAAACTTCAATTTGAATTGATTCAAATGCAGAAAAATTAGACAGTCAACAATTTCATGACGAGAATCACTCGGTTAGTGAACCAAGTTAAGGAATGTGAAGAAACCATTACAGATCAGTATGTTGTCGCTAAAATCTTGTGTTCTTTAACGCCATGATGAGTATGAAAGAAGTTCAATGCAATGAGGAGTGGTATTTGGACTCGGGTTGTTCCACTCATATGAAGGGAAGAAAAGATTGGTTTGTAAAAATCAATCGTGCCATGAAGAACAAAGTAAAGTTCATGGATGACACTATCGTCTTGGGCGTCTCAATTTTTGAGATCTCAAATATTTGCAAAGGAAAATAATGGTAACGGGGCTGCCATCGATCAACATACCATCTGAAATTTGTAAAGAATGTGTGCAAGCTAAGCAACATAAAGGAAAATTCAGCAAAGATGCAGATCAGAGAACCAAGAATCACCTTGAGGTGGTGTATTTGGATGTGTGTGGACCGATTCAAGTAGATTCAATTAGTGACAATAAATACCATGCATTATTTATTGATGATCATAGTAGAAAACTATGGACATACCTATTCAATAGAAAAAGTGAGATATTAGAAGTGTTTAAGGAGTTTAATTCCATGGTTGATAGGCAAAGTCGTCACAAGCTCAAAGTGTTCAAAATGGATGGTGGAGGAGAATATGTCTCAAATGACTTTGGGAGTTTTTATGATTAAGAAGGGATTGTACATACACCACAACAAAATGGTGTGGCCGAAAGGAAGAATCAATCGATCATGAACATGGTGAAAAGCATATTAAAGGGGAAGAACTTGCCAAAGGAGCTATGGGGAGAAGCAGTATCCACAGTTGCATATTTGTTGAATAGGTGCCTTACAAAGAAGCTGAAAAATGTAACACCGGAGGAAGCATGGTCGGGTTTCAAGCCAAATCTGAACCATTTGAGAGTCTTGGGTTCCATTGCATACCGACATGTTCCGGGTCAACTTAGAAAGAAGCTGGATGACAAGGGAGAGGTGATGATACTTGTTGGATATCACTCTACCGGCGGTTACAAAGGATTTGATGATGTAAACAAGAGGATCGTGATCAGTCGAGACGTAGTAATCAATGAAATGAAGAAGGTGCAGCAGGGCGTAATCGGTTACCAGTAAATTGTAACCAATTACATCCAGGATGTAACCGGTTACTAGAATGTTGTAACCGGTTACAGGTTCAAAATTCCAGATTCTGAGGAAGGAGGAAGGACATAACATCATGTCGTCGAAGCCCAAAATGAAGGAAATGTCAGAAGGTCAACAAGGCAAAGGGGTTTGCCTCACAGACTCCAGGATTGTGATTTGTTCCGTGACAATGAAGTCAATGATGATGGTTATTTTGTCCATTTTGCGCTTATGGCCAAATCCGAACCCGTTAATATGGAAGAGACCTTAATTGCTCTAAATTGGATTTGTGCTATAAAGAGGAGCTGGAACCCATTTAGAAGAACAATACTTGGGAGTTAGTTGATCTACCAAAAGGAAAGAAGCCAATTGATGTGAAATCGGTGTTCAAAATGAAGGCAAATCCCAAGGGTGATATAATTAAGCATAAGGCTCGATTGGTGGCTAAGGAATATTTGCAAAGAGAAGGCATAGACTTTGAGGAGGCATTTTCATCGGTTGCTAGGAATGAAACCATTAGGCTTGTTGTTGGTATTGCAAATAACCACAATTGGACTATCTATCAAATGGATGTCAAATCCACTTTTTTGAAGGGAACACTTGAAGAGGAGGTATATTTAGGACAATCCCCTGATTTTGTTGTGAAAGACCAAGAGCTGAAATTCTACAAGTTGAGAAAAGCACTATATGGTTTAAAGCAAGCTCCAAGAGCTTGGAATAAAAGAATTGATGGTTTCCTAAAGGATATTGGCTTCAAGAAATATGTATCGAAGCATGGAGTATATGTGAAGACTGATGCGAGTGAAGGAGTAATTATCATTTGTCTATATGTGAATGATTTATTGATCACGAGCAGCAACAATGAGTGCATTTCAAAGTTCAAGAGTGAACTTATGGAAGAATTTGAGATGACAGGCCTTGGTCTCATGACTTATTTTCTTGGCATTGAGTTCCACAAGTCCAAAATGGGATTGCTCATGCACCAAAGAAGATATGCTCTTGAGATATTGAAAAAGTGTAAAAATGGAGCATTGTAATGCTGCCATTTCTCCAGCTGAACCAAGGCTATAATTGTCTAAGTATGAGGATGAGCAAGATGTTGATCCAACTCAATATAAAATGTTGATTGGGTCCTTGCGTTCCTTGTGCAATACGCGACTGAACTTGGCGTTTAGTGTCAGTATTGTGAGTAGATTCACGGCGAGATCAAATGTGTCTCACTTGGCAGCAGCCAAGAGACTCCTACGATATGTCAAAGGTTCTGTTGACTGCAAAATTCTCTTTCCCGCAACGGATACGAGTAGAAAATTCAATTTGCTCGATTTTACCGATTCTAACTGGTGCGGAGATAAAGATGATCAAAATTCTACAGCTGAGTACATCTTAATGTTCGGGGCAACACCAATCTCATGGTGTTCGAAGAAGGAACCAGTAGTTGCACTCTCATCCAGTGAGGCCGAGTACATTACCACTTCATTATGTGTGTGCCATGGCGTATGGCTTATGAATCTATTGGAGGAGCTGGCAGTAGTTAGGGTGAGGTTGTCACACTCTTAGTTGACAATGTTTTAGTGATTAATCTTGCTAAGAACCCAATTGCACGTTGGAGGAGCAAACATATTGAGATGAGATTTCACTATTTGAGAAACTTGTTAGTGAAGGAAGGTTACGATTCAGATATTGCAGATGTGAGGACCAAGTTGCTGATTTGCTGACTAAAGGAGTCACAAATGATGTATTTAAGAGGTTAAAGATGAACATGTGCATGGTAGACTTGCAACACTTGAATTAAGATGGTGTGAAGTTTGAAGAGTAATTCAAGTGCTGTAACTAGTTACCACAGACGTGTAACCGATTACAGCAGTGTCTGATATGCATTCCAATAGCAGAAAAGTTTGATTTTCGAAGGTGTAACCGGTTACCACGGAACTGAATTAATTTATGTTTTATTCAGTGTCAGGTGTAACCATTTACATGTTTTGCTGTAACCGGTTACAAGCATGAGTTTTTGTATTTTCTGTCATTGTACTTGGTTATTTGAAGTCCCAATTGTTTTGTATCTCACATATAAGTATTTAGGATGCACTCTCTTCAAAGTTAATAAAATCATAACTTCTCACTCTCAATTCTCCTCTTTCACTCTATATTCAAAATTTCTCAATATTATTTTATTAATCTTATGGTGGCTTGTTCCAACAATATGCACGGTTTTTCAAACAATATTTTTCATATTAATTAAGTTGTATATTAACAATAAAAAGTTACATGAACTAGATGCAGTAATAAGTTAACTTGAAGAGTCTAGTTTTAAATTATTTTATAAAAGACTATAAATACTGTGAATTAATGAATATAATATTAAATTATATTAACCAAGATAACATTAAATTATATTTAAAATTTAATTTAAATTTAAAATCTCTAATTAAAAATGAAGAGTTATTTTATTATGTCATCTAACTGCGGTTGGATTTTAGGTTACAATATTTTATCTATTTGTTACTAATATTATGAAGAAAAAATAACAAAAATTGGCATAATCCCATACCTTTTTTTATACAAATATTCTTATTCTATGTACTAAAAAATAATATTTCTTTTCTTTAATATGGGCTTTTTTTCCTTAGCTTTTCTTGCTCACCACATATTTTGTTTTCCTTCTTAATTAATCTTTTTGATTAACAAATGAACTGAAAGAGAGAGCTGGTGAAATATTAGATGATGTTGTTATTCTAATTGGTCTAAATGACGTGACATGAAAAACGTAGACATTCAATATTGTTTCCTTTTTATTGTAATTTTTTTTAGACGAAATAGTAATAATTATTAAAACCTCAGACATGTACATAATTATATTTATGTATATTAAAATTTAAAATTTGATGATAAAGTTCAACCTAACAATATAGATTTCTATTTTAACTTTTGATTTAAATCCTAAATAAATAATACTATCTCCGTTTTAAATTGAAACTCTTCCTTACTATTTTTCTTTTTGTCTGTAGAGCATATTCAGCGAAAATATTTAAGAGAATTTTGTAGAATGTGTATTTGTTAAAAAATACAATAAAAGACAATCCCTTGTTATGTAAAACAGAGGGTTTTAGGTTTATTGAATGTGGTAAGAGCTCGCCCACATATGACTGTGGAGAGCTTTGTACTTGATTTTTTACGTGAGAGTTGGATCCCTCTCCCCTTCGGAGAACGATGTATATATTTCTTGGATCTGGACTAGGGAGTGGTTATCCTAACTCCCTTATCAGAAACATGAAGAGGAGGGAACTTGTTCTCCCTTGAACTATGGGTGGGATGATTTTCGCATTGACTCTATCTCCAATCAGTCAATACTGTTGGGACACGTTATTGTTAGCCTGGAATTTCTATTTTACAAAAAGTTAATTGAATGTTACATTGGGAAAATGCTAAGTGTTAGCATTTATTGACATAAGTCGACAGGAATGGATACGTCGATTGGAGCACTCAAACTGGCATCTTGAACCATGGTTTGGAAGAATCTCAAAAGCAGATCTTGAGATATGGTTTGGAGGAGTCTCAGGAATAGATTTGATTGATCGCTCGACACCATGTCGAGGTCAAAATGTTCGACGAACTTCAAAGACTTAGAAGATTGAGGAAATCAAAGACTAAAGAAGGGACTTAGCGCTATCAACAACCACCTTTGACGAGAAGGAAATTACTAGTCGTTAAAAGCAATTACAAACATGGGATAATGGTTTTCAGCCGTTTTCGAGTATTGACGATCTGGCAGTGAATCGGAAATGTTTATACATTAGCCTAAATGTGTGTGTGTGTGTGTGTGTGTGTGTGTGTGTGTGTGTGTGTGTGTGTGTGTGTGTGTGTGTGTGAGAGAGAGAGAGAGAGAGAGAGAGAGAGAGAAAGAGAGAGAGAGAGAGAGAGAGAGAGAGAGAATATTTTTTAATTAAAAAAATTAAAAAATTAAAAATTTCCAATATTATAACTTATGCTTGGGACAAAATGTTGTCTCATAGTTTAATGAGAGACAAAAGTTCATGTTTTTGTCCAGTTCCATGTCATATATTTTGTTTTGTACATGATCACTTTTAACATAAAAAAAGATACAATTTATTTTGTCATGTCCAGTCCCTCATTTTTAAACAAATCAAATGCATCCTAATTCACACTCTTTCGTATGGACAAATATCCAATAAAATTGATTATATACATAATTTAGTAGAAATTTTTTCTCTCCCATGCAAAATTTACTAGAGATCATCCGGTTTACATACCTACCATTCAATTATTTTTCTAATAATATATTCAATATATTATATAAAAAAGAAATGGTTAGGATTCTATTGGATAAAAAAAGCAATGGTTAGAATTCTACAGGATCACTTCCCCTTAACGAGAGATAGATACATGTTCCAAAGTATCACATAAAAGCACGTCTCGCGTGGTCATTTTCAGTATTGATATACATCCAACAATCATCTACATCATAAACTAGATCAATATAGAATGATTTTAACAGTCTCTCATATATATAAGTGTGACTCTGAGTCACACCTAATTATTATTTTCATTCACACTTGCATAGTTTCACCTCTCTTAAACATTCACTCGAGCATTGAAATGTTAATCTTGCAGATCTTAATCACCAAAAACGTCAACCACCATACCAGAAACCTTTTCACGATGGTCATCTTCTACATCTCATACATTCTCTATTTAACTATCGAATTGGTGTCGTTGGTGGGAAATGTCTTATGATTCTCGCAATCCATCAAGTTTCTTTGATCTTTTTGTTGTGCCTCCGCAACTACTCTTGTTAGCTATTTTGTTATATTAGAGTTAGAGTTTGGACTAATTCATCCCTACAAAAATGACTTATAAGTTGAATATTTCCTCCACTTATAAACATATATTCAGGATATATATTATCCAATGTGTAACTTTTAACATACACTCTCACACCAAATACTATAGGCTTTGGTGCATGGATATAGATGGCAGGTGACACGATAGCAAAAACCTGATAGCAGGTGACCCTAACGAATATTAAACCAAACTCTGGTACCATATTAGAATCGACTTATAAGATGAGGGGTGTCACTCTACATAAAATGTTACCAAGCTCTATCTCTTACCAATGTGGGACTATGAGATTTTCCACATACACCCCTCATGCCAAAAACTATTAGACTTGGTGCATGGATATTAATGATGGACGGGTCATGGTCATCCCTATAAAATCGACTTGTAAGATGAAGGGTATCACTCTATACAAACCATTTATAAGATCAATCTCTAACCAAGTGGGACTTTGGGATTTTCCTAATACTATCGTTGTTACCACTTCTGTTAACCATTCTGAACATCTTAAATGTTTTCTCTGATCTTCTCTGATAGTATGATCTAAAGCAACACAATCAATGACTCACCACAACACATTCATGTTCATGATATCTGATTAATGATTCAGACCCTTCAAGATAACACAATAATAGTTCTTACTCTTGCACTCGATCGTAACTTTTTAGCTGATTGTTCAAGAGTCTCTTCTAATTCCTTCGATCCAACATCAATTTCGCTTTATCCACCGCAACATCATGTTCCTACTCCTCCACATTTTGATTATCGGAATTGTCACACGACATTCAATAGCTCCAAACCTCATTAGGAATATTTGATGCAAACGAACTCATGTTGAACATCTTCAACCTGGTGCAACAAAAGAATGTTTGACTCTTCCACGTTGAAGAAAATCAACACAAAATTCATACTCTTATAAGAACTTAGTAAGAGGTGTTGCAACATAGCCACTCTTGAGCCATCCTGGGGGATGCTCCTGTCAAAATCGAGTCTCGACTAAAAATAGCGCAAGAGTTGGCAAAAAGACGTCATTGTCATCATCGTGAGCATAATTCTCCTCACCATGACTCTAGAGGCAACGACAAAAAGCTCATGTTGTTTGAGGATTATATTCCTAGGAGATATTCATCTCATCATTTTCAAAGACACAAAAAAAAATATGTTCACCAAACACATCATTGACTGCAACATTCTTAAGAGTATGTTTGGATGAGATAATTGAAAATTTCTAGGGAATTTAAAATTCTAAGTAATTCAAATGTTTCCGTTGAAATTCATTCTTTTAGATTCTTTTGTTTGGATGGAGTATTAAAATGATTCATTGTTAAATTTTGGGGGGCCATTTTCATAAATTTTAAAACTTTTGGGTCAAATTTAAAATATTAAAAATAGGAACCAATTTGTAATTTTTAAAAATTTGAAGGGTGAATTTGTAAATTTTGAAAATGATTAAGAAATTATTTACAATTTTTTGAAAAATTTGGGGTGAATTTGATTTTTTTATAAAATATAAGGACCATCTTACAAATTTTGAAAAATTAATAATAAATAATTTAACATTCGTATTATATAGAGTGAAGAAGCAATTTGAAATTCTTTACTTTTTGTGTCATTTTAAATTCTTTAAATTTAACATGAATACAATACTCCATAAATTTATATTATTTTAACCATTCTTCATGTTTTTTAACCAATCAATGAATTTTGATCAAGTCATTTCAACTTTCCTAAAAAAAAATATTTTCTCTCATTAAAATACTTTATTCAAACACATTTTTAAGTCTTTGATAATCAAAGCTAAAGACCTATGATGGGATGAGAGATTCTGATGAACATGTCGAGCCCATAGACATTGTGAAATGAAAATTCTGTGTACTTATACTCAGAGGAGCTACCATGACCTAATTCGAAGTATTGGAAGACAACTCCATTAATTCTTCGAGAAAATTGTACTACGACTTCACAATTTACAATACAAAGACGGCCAAAAACAATAGTAGTTCTTAATAAATCAATAATTTACGATACAAAGATGATAAAAAAATGATAATATTGTTAATTAATCAAATGATGTAGGAGATTATATAGAAATATTCATCAAAGAGTGACTAGAATTCAATTGAAATGATATGAATTGTTTAGAATTTTAAATTTCTTAAATATTTCAATTATCTTATTCAAATACGTGTTTGGTTAGATCGAAATGAAAACAAAAAATAACGAATTATTTTAATTCTTAATTTTGTGCTGTTTGATTTAATTATTGAGAAAGATGGAGAATTCTATGGAGAAAAAATATTATATTTCTTGTTTCTTTGACTTTGTTGTCTTTTATTTAATGGCATCTTAAAATAATAATAATTATTATTAGGTTCAACTACAATACTGTTAATTTGAAGCCTATAGGTGATAAATCTTATGAAAGGGGACCATCTATTTGGAGCCCCAACAATAGGTGATCTATCATGTTATAAACTATTTTCTCCAAACTAGTTATAGTAAGACTTACTTCATTCATTAAAAGCTGCGATAATAATATACTAGTACTTTTTATTGAAACTTAGGTACAAAACATGAATAAATACTTTAGTAAGGAAATGTTCAAAACAAAAAAAACATCATTTTCTTTTATATTAGCTGAGTATATCGAATTCAAAATTTACCCAAATAATTTATTAAGTATGTACTTTAGCTTTTTGTTTCCTATCACTTGTAGAAAGAAAAAAAAAAGTTAGTTAAAAATAACCAGATGTGCAAAGTTTATAAAAAAGAAAAGATGAACTTAAACATATTTAAGGAGAAATTGTTAGAAAAATATACTCTTAAAAGACTTTTTAACATACAATCCACTTTTTTTTAGAATTTAGTTATTATAATTATAATTTGGGTTGGGTTTAGTTTAACATTTTATATAAACACGTTTGTAAATGATATTTCACCAAATGTGCGGACATTCTCAATAAGATTGATTCGATAGATAAGAAATTGATTATTATTAAAAAATTAATTATTTTTAAAAGTTTAATGTAAAAACGTGTTTGATAAATAAATTATAAATATTTATGTAAATACGTTCTCACATATCTATGATGATATTTAAAATATGACTTAAATAATTCTACAATAATATTCTAATAGGGGATGATCTAAATAATTTTAATAGAATATTAAAATTGATTTATAAGACTTGTATTAAAAAAAAGTTTTATTGGATAATCTATTATATAACTGGTTTCATAATATAAATTAGATCCAATATAATGTTTGAGATATTATTGGAATATATATTTGTAAATAAGAATAATTTTATATTGGAATTTTTTTTAATTTAAACATATCATTTTAAAAAACTTATACATAATGACAACATTCACCTTATAAACTGATTTTATAAAGATGAGTTAAGTTAAATTCTAATATAATATAGTATTTAGATATGACAACAATGTCCGTACCGGCGAATATCTATCCAAATCCGTCTTGAGTTTGACGGAGAAAATTGAGGGGTTGGAGTTTGATTTTTTTTTAATTTTAAAATATGAATATAAGACGGGTGATAGGTGATTATATGGGTGATAGGTGATTATACACTCGTACCAACCGCCGAACAGTTCTTCTTGAACCCACCTCATTGATAATTTTCAATTTTTTATTTTAATAGTTAAAAAATTAATTGTTTATTTAATGCCTTAAAATTTAATTTGTATTTTATTATTTTAAATGTATCTTTGAATTTTCTAAAAATTATTTTAATTTATTATTTTTAAGAGTGAAGACCCACTTTAATCTCTCCCCAAAACTACATAACCCAAATTAATCTCCAAGATAAAAATATCCTATTTATCCTTGCAGAATTTAATCTCGTCATATTAGTCTCTATTAATATCTTTTAAATAGCAAATTAGTTTTTATTTTTAATTTCAATTTTATTTTTAAACAATTCTGATTTAAAAATAAAAAAATAAAAAAACCAAAATTTGTTCATGGAAGCAATCAAACACAAGTCCCTTCAAGTAAGTTAAATGATAGTTACTTTGTCACTAAACCAATAAATACTTAGCTTAATAATTCATAATAAACATTTACTTCTTATTTTAAATAATAAACATTTTCTTCCTAAACAAATTTGCTCACCCTTTATATGAATCTCACACCAATTAAAGAGAATTTAAAATATTTTATACAAGAGTGACATTTTTTTTATCTTTCAAACAATTTTATGATGTTGGTCAAACCATAACTCTAATACTTCATTTAAATGTCGGTATTTTAAAATTAAATTAGATTGAATTCAAAATCCTAAAGTTCAGCCACCTCTTATAAACTAATTTTTGAAAAGTATAAATACTACAAATTTGTAACTTACTTTTTGTATGTGACTTTTGAAAGGAAAAAAATGGCTAAATTTCAAGGAAAAGAAGAGTACATCTAGTAGGATTCTTATGAATTAATTAACTTAAGTAAACATTCAAGTTAAAAGAAGATACCAACTAAAACAACTTTTAGTATCCCATAAAAATTGCTTTCTTCACATCACTCCATAAAAAGAAGCACCAAAATCTAAGGATTTAATTTAAGTTTAGCCAAAAATGAACAAGATTATAGACAAGAAAATAGTTGCGTGTAAATTTAACTTAATTACATCTTTATGAAATGGTAGGTGAAAGTGTTACTCACACAATTACACCACCACTCTTTTTTTTTTCTATCAATGTTCCAATTTTTTTCATATAATTCTTTTCTAATTTTGATAAATATTCCAATATCTTTATAAAAATTAAATGAGTTATAGCAATGTTTTCTAAAACTGTAGACCGACAAGTAAATTAGTGGTCTATCTATGTCACTATACAATGCCTAACATTATTAAACATCACTTTCATCTATTGCACATAATAATTAAATCTACATTTTTTATCCAACCCTACATTTTCTGCTTCATCACATGGTTGGGCTTTACCTTAAATTAATATCATTTTAATTATTATATAAGTTAGGTTTCTCATCAACATATGCAAAGTTTTTATTTGATTAATTATGAAGAAGATTGGTGGTTAATTAGTAGTAGTCTTTTGGGGGGAAATTTATTAGCTTTTGGGAAATGTTTCTAAAATGTGATTGATTAGGTTGAAAAATGGTTTTCATAGGGGAAAAAGTGATGAGTTTCTCTTGTAATCATTTTGATTTATTTTTCTGTGTTTAAAGAGTGAAAATGATAATTATATTTATTATTGTTCTCGATCGTATGAAAGATCCAGAGACTAGAGATTCAGGATCTTATTGTTTTAGTTTTTTTTTTTTAAATGATTTTTATGAAATAAAATATTATAAAAAAATTATATTCATTTTTTCTAAATTGATGAGTGATTTTTACGTCGTATAACATAAACATATATTATTGAAGATCAAATATAATTGAAATTTTAATTTTTTTTAAAAAATTATATTTTAAAAATGATTTTTATGAAAAACTATATTTTAAAAATGATTTTTATGAAAAACTATTTGAAATAGCTTCAAAATTAAGTGATTTTTTAAAATTTTAAAATTTTCATATATAAAAAAATTTCAATAAAATAATAAAAGATTTAAAATCATATTTTAAAAATACTATTCAAATCAAATTTTCAAAACTTGTATACAAAATT
The DNA here is from genome assembly GCF_024323335.1 of Lathyrus oleraceus. Lineage (NCBI taxonomy): Eukaryota > Viridiplantae > Streptophyta > Magnoliopsida > Fabales > Fabaceae > Lathyrus > Lathyrus oleraceus. The sequence goes on from NC_066580.1 coordinate 365,853,048, forward strand.
TCTTTATAATTTCTTTTTAAACAAAATTATATTATACTATAAAAATTATTTTAAAAAAAATCAAAATAAGCTGTCCTTCAATGATATAGATGAAGTAATAAATTTTTCTAAAGCACACAACTTCATTCTATGAAACTTTTTTAATCATGTAGATCTATTTGACGGTTGATTGTAATTCATGCTGCATTTCAATAGTTGTGCTATAAATTATTTTTTTGTATTTCTCAAATATATATATATATATATATATATATATATATATATATATATATATATATATATATATATATATATATATATATATATATATATATATATATATATATATATTTTCAATTGTACACCGTTTTTCTTTTCCTTATATCAGAATTCTAATTTTACGTGACACTCTTTTTATTGTATTAGAAACTCAAATCTAAAATAAAAAAATATTATTTTATAATTCAGCGATCGACTTTGATAAAAGTTCTCGAAAGAAATTATTATTATTATTTAAAAGGTCGTATTCCTATTATTAGTGCTTTCTAATTTGAGTTTTAGAAGAGAATGTGGATGTTTGACAAGGTATGAAAAGATAAGTGTGTCTATGTAGATAACCAATTGTGATGTGTAGATAGTTGAAAGTCTTTTACTTTTCTAACTTTTAGATAATCTTTTTTTTTCTTCCTTCTACAACCAAAGGACGGCACGTCAATTACTACAAATTAATTATTATTTTCATCATTTTTTTAATGTATAACTTCTCTTTTGCTCCATTTGTCTAATGGTCATATATATTTTATTGTAAAATGAGAAAACCTTATGGTTCTTAACTTTTACTTGTGAGTTAATTAATGATGCAAATAAATCCACATGATTCATTGGTTGATTAAAAGTTATGTATTTGGTTAGATACTATAAACCCTCACATAAAAATTATGTTTCATGTTTAAATTTAACTAATCCTATAAATTTTCATGATTGAATCATTGGTTAAAATTCATATCTCAGGTTGGAATTTCGTTAGATACTATAAATCCTCAAGATTGATCCGTTGATTAAAATTTATATATCATGTTCAAATTTTGTTACATACTATAAATCCGATTAGTTAAAAACTTATATTTCAGATTCGAGTTTCATTGAATATTATAAACTCTGAATTGATCGGTTGATTAAAACTTAATCTATATAAATTTTTGTTTTATTTTAAATTGTGTTTCGCAATAATGAACATGGAACTGTTCACCCGAATTAATCAGCTCTATGATCGAATACCGAATTTTTAGAAAAAGGTTTAATGATGTAAATATATTATTGCTAACTTTTGGTTTGAAAATGTGATGATAGGTTTTCGTGTGGCCCAAGAGAATCCCCCTCCACTTCTTTTTCTTATTGAGGCCCCCCTCAAAGCCCGAATTGAATTTTGGTTGAGGTAGCATTAAATTCTTTGTGGCCATAGGTAAAAAGTGTGTTGCATGTTAAATCGAATATAAGTAAAGCAAATATTCATCATCATTATCCATATTTGCAAGGAAAATATAACATGCACTCTTTTCATTTTGGTTACGCCATCCTTTCAAGAATAAAAGGAAAAAGTCATTTTGATTTTCTAACCATCAATATTGAAATTAAGTCGTACACGAAATTTGAAAAAAATTAAATGGTCCATATAGTTCATATGTTGAGCTAAAGTTATTCTTCACATAAGCGAAAGTAAGCCTTTTATCATTTAATTTATGAAGTTGATAGTTTCATTTAAAATAGACTACAATTGATTTTGATTCAATCGACCTCTATCATTTAGGATCGGGTGGAGATAGAAGAAAGTTAAATCTAATGAAATAACTCTCTCGAACTCAGATATTTAGATCTATTAGTTTAATTTATTTTTTAAACTCAGACTCGATCGAGATACTATATATGTAATCTAGGGTTATTTTGGTAGAATTTAAAATTTAAATATAAGTGTGAATAGTTAAATTTTAAATCATTTATAAATGAATAAAATGTTTAATAGATAAAATAAATAATATATTTTAAAATTTTATGTGAATATATGACGTTCTATCATTTAAAATTTAAATCTCTCGGTAACTTGAAAGACCGAGACCATGCTCGAATGTGTTATCCTAACTAGACGAAAGTTAGTTTCCCCCTAGATTTATCTAAGTCCATTTCATTGACCTAAGACTTGGTTCAAATCACATATATTCCCTAAGAAAGCCTAGATGAGACAAGTAAGGGAATCCTATGAAAATATTTCAACAAACAAAAACAAGACATCTCAATATTAAATTTTGTAATTTTTCCATGGGCCTAAAATCCATGTTTGAACAAATAAAACATTTAATTTGCATGATTTTTTTGGTGAATTTTTAGTTTACACAATAATGTTGGGGTTTTGGGCTAGAATATAAGAGCACCAATTAGAATCAGGTTCATGTTCTATTTGAACAAAGAATAGAATTGTTCTCTACGTTCATGGTTGCAATTGCAAATACAAGCACTTATTAAAAGAATAAAGTTTTCATTAAGTGATTACAAGAACATATGCTACACTTAAAATTCCACATCTAGTTGTTGCAAAGAATCTTGTTTAGATTTCTACTTGTGCACTTGAGTTGGCATATTAGTAGGTAACTGTTATGAAGTCTTATCTTATAATTAGTGAATAGTTTACACCAATCATTGGCAATTTTAAGTTATTAGGGTTTTGAGTAATAAGTATATAAATTATAATGAGAACAATAATATATGAATATAAAAAAAAAATGTTACCCTTACACCACTTTTACGTATAATATTTACGTCAAACATTTTATTCTTTAATACGGTGAATAATATTTTTTAATATAAAAAAATTATAAAAAATATTTTTTCTAAAATTATTTTTATAACATAAATACAAAGTTTATCATTAGTTAATTTTATTATTACATTAACTATAAAAATATATGTTATTAAACATATATTTTACTTATAATTCATTAACTAAATTTATTACTTCATTAACTAATAAATTAAATAATATTAACCAAATTCTGACATTAAAATATAAAATATAATAATAAGTTTTTAATTGATTTTATTTTTTATATTTCTTATATTTTATAATTTAATATCATAATTTAGAACGGAGGTGCAAAAATAATTCTAATTGATTGTTGATTATAGAAAAGAGAAAGAGGGAGTAAATTAAATGCATTTTGTATTTAATTTATCTTTAAAAAGATGAAAATTGATTTTTTTTTCCTCTTATATTTTGGAACAAGAAAAATGCATTTTTTTTTCTTATAATTTAGGATGGAGGGAGTAGATGATAAAGATTGATTATTATATTTTATATTTTAATTTTACAATTTAATTAATATTAAATATTTTATTGGTTAATAAAGCAGTAAATTTGATTAATAAATTATAAATAAAATATATGGTTAAGATAATTGATGAAATAATAAAATTAATTAACAATAGTTTAATATTTATATTTGTGTTATAAAAATAATTTTAAAAAATAACAAATATTTTTTTATAAATTTATTTTTTTATTTATAAAAAAAATATTATTCTTCATATAAATATAAATACGGAGAATATTAAATATACAAGATATGCTAATATATATATATATATATATATATATATATATATATATATATATATATATATATATATATATATATATATATATATATATATATATATATATATATATATATATATATATATATATATATATATATATATATATATATATATATATATATATATATATATAAAATAAAGTGAGACTAATTTAATTAGTTTGATATTTCTTTTTGATAATGAAAGCCAATGATTCTATTGATTCCCTATCATTTCTGTGTTGAATAAAGAACCTAAACATTAGGGAGTACCTAAAATTAAGGCTAAGTCTATTACTATAAATTAAAGGCCAAGTACCTACAATTTTGCTTTTCTTCTCTTCAAAGTCATCATAATAATCACACGTTAGTCAAGACATAAATAAGGGTGGGGCTGTCCTCCAAATTTATACCTAGTAACTTATTATATGCTATCTCATATAATTTTTTTTTTGTAAACATTAGAAAATAATTTAAAATAAGTGATTTTCAAAAAAAAGTTGTTTGAGTTTTTTTAAGTGATCTTTGTAATGAATTATCTTATTTCAGTATTCATTTTATTTTGATTAAGAGATCAACAAGTAAATATTGATTAAGATCTAATGTATATTTAATGAATAGTTTTCTCTCATTAATAGAAATGAAAATATGTCAGCTCTTATATAGACCTAATCTAGTATATTTAAAGTCTAATCGATGTATTCTAAAACACACTTAGTAAATGGATGTCAATAGAATCTTAAAAAAAAAAAAAACTGAATCGACGTTACTCAGGTGTTATAAAAGAAACTCAGGTTTTGAGAATTAGTAGAAAAAGAAACTAATTAGCAGTTTTTTATTTATTTTTTTTGTTTTGATTTTTTGAATAATCTCTTTGATTCATATAATTTTATTTGAGCCACTAATAATTATTTTTTCTATGATGTTAGATGAAAAAAACACATATCTCAAGTTCAAAGTTGGGTTTATTCACATGGAGCCCAAAACATAGTGGATATACCTCACATGTGTGGGCTTAAAAAGTCCATGATAAAATTAGAAAAAGGGAATTGCTTAACGCACTTAAAAAAATTACTTTTTCACCTTTATGAAAAATCTAAAATATTTTTAAAATTTAGAAATATATCTCTGGGCGCATTTTAAACGCACACTGCTTATCCGTTTTTTAGTCCCAACGAAAATAATTAATTAAATTGAATTTGAAAATGCATCTTTGTAAACCTTACGAATGTGTATTTGCGAAACATACTGAATTAGAAGAAATAGAAAGATGCAGAAAAATGAAACATTGATAATATCGATAAATTAACATTGATAAAATAAAAAATAAATATTACATAGCTAATTGTTAACATAAATTGAATATTATATTTCAACATCCAGATAGACGTTTCAACATCATCATAATATCATAAGGGTAACCATATCTAATACAAATAATAATAGAAAATATTCAAAAACACGTTGAAATGAAAATAGACAGACTCTAGAAATGCACCTCTGTAGGAGTTTCTACAGAAACCAAAAATGCATTTTTAGATACAACATAACCTTTTCAGCTCAAAAACAAGATTAATGTGAACAATGAGGAACAAAATAAATGAGTTTTACCTTGAAATCCAACTTTTTTTTCTCCTTTCGATGTGATGGAACACAAGAATGAAGTTTTTGGATGGAAATCTTTATTGAGAAAGGATGACTTTTTTAAGGGTCTGTGAAAAAAATGGTAATGGTGTTTGATCATGCAGGGTTCTATTTTATTAAAAATCATGTTTGATTGTTTTGAAAATGCACATCCGGAATATACTCACATACAAATGTGGCAAGTTTTGAGATTGTCGCTTCACATATCCAGAAATTCACTTCCGGAAAAGTCATTGAGTTGTTAAATTAGGAATAAATTGATAGGGTGAATCCGGAGATGCAATTCCGGAATTAGATGGGCATTTTCAGATTTTGATAAGGTGTTTTTCCACCTATTGGGGTGGGGTTAGCAATTCCCTTAGGAAAATTATATTGTGGGCATTACTTTATCCACCCCATGGGGTGAGGGTGAACACACTTAAAATTCGAATTCTCCATTTCTATGTTCTAGAAATGCATTTCCAGACACACCTAAAATGCACACAACGTTTCATAAGTGAACTATCCATCCCATATTTATAATTAAAAAATAGTCCATAGATATATCTACATAATCACTCTGGAAAATTATGGAGATGCATCTCTGTATTAGTCCCTGAAAGCACTTCGTGCTTCACAAGTGAACCATCCACCCCAAATTTGTCAAAATACTGAAAATCTATCTCCATAATTTTTCCGGGGTGATTTTGTAGATGCATTTCCGGAATAACCCCTGAAAGCATTTAGGAGATTTTTCCTTGGTAAAAAGTGTCCCAAATTGATATCTTTTAGGCTATTTACACTAAAGATATATTAATATTATGCTAATTATACTAATGTAATTCAAGATTGTCATATAGAAATTCAAACAATAATACAAATCCAAACGTTACCACGATACATAATTTATTCATAAAATACAAGTGTTATCAAAATAAATAAAAAATAGTATTGTGTATATCTAACCTCTATATTTCTCCTCTACCACCTATACAACAAGGCATTATGTGCATCGAGTAAGATGGCGTGTACGATGGCCAAACTAGAATTGCCTTCCTCATAATCTCCTTTATCTATGGAAACTCTCACAATCATCCTAATACACTAACAAACCGGCAACTGGTCATGGGCGTGGTCATCCATAGTCTGCTCCTCTTCTAATATCTCCTAATGAGATAGTCTATGTGGTACTTGTGTGGCATCTAGTGTCATGTAAGGATGTGACACTCTATATAACCTTTGGATATAACCCTGTGCAGCAGCCCATGGACCTGGAGCTGGCATACTGCGTGCATCATCTGGTACCATATGACTATAGAAATCATCGAGATCTATACGGAGGACTATCGAAGGAGAAGACACAAAGGGAAGTCTTTGAATAATCTGAAGAAACTTGAACTAGTGCACGAGGCAGATGTGAATGCATCAGGCACGACCCACAAGCAAACCATCTAGAGTAGAAGTCTATGTCGTTAATGTGACGCATATGTCAGTTGTCTTCGTACGAGCATAAGCACGTGTCATCTTCTATAATGCATATAATAAACACCCGAAATGGATCTATTTCCTGATTCCCTTTTGATGCTTGATCTGGCTATATATAAAATATAGTCTATCGGGTACTTGACTGCAAGTGCACAGTCCAGTCGCTTTAGTTTTAAAAGATATCGATCCCACAGGGACCTATGGTCAAACTAGTGTTACTAACGTCACTATGTTTAGCTAAGGGAATGATTAATAGAAGTTCGGGTGCAGAATATTAAATCTAGGAGAAATTTAGTTTTAAGAAAGAATTGATGGAAGGAATCATTATGCAATGCATTAATCGTCAGGGATTCGATAAGTCACTGGTGAATAGTTTAAATACCAAATATCTTTCAGTAGAAAATACTTATTTAAAAGACTTTATCTCACACTCTCGTGGTTGTTAATTCGGCCTATAGTTTTAAGTCAGAATGTACGCTCTCGCTGTCCCATTTGAAGTTAAAATTACTTTTTGAAAATAAATAAGTTCTAATTGCTTTTAAAGTGCTCTCGCTGTTTTTAAACTCAATGCCTAATTTTTACTATCCAGCTCAAGCCTCACGCTCTCGCAATTGTTGGTTCTCACCTTAGTTAATTTCCCACTCTCGTGGCAAAATCGTATTAAATAGCTTCTCACTTTTGTGACAAAGTTAATTAAATTTAAATTAAAAACCTCAGCCTAAAAGATTGTTTGAGAAAAAGAGTTTTCACCGATTATTATTAAATCCCATGTAATTAAATTGTTACATACCGATACTGGTAATTTAGCCGGACATGTTAAATAGAGCAAACACAGAGCATAAACAGATTAACATTGTAGTAACATAATTATAATAATAATTGGGCAATAATAATAATTGAATAAAAACCTGGCAATTGGATTAACAGAGTACGGAAAATCTTGGAGTACTTGAGCAGTCATCCACAAGCTGGTAGGATTCTGCTTCTTCAATACAATTGCTTACTAAATTAAATAAAGTGCAGTAGTTCCCCAGTGTAGGAAACTACTACTATGGCTAATTGGAAAACGGGAAGGAAAAGGGAAAACGGGAATTCTAAAAAGAATGGTAAATGAACTAAGGCAACGGAAACAAAGTTGCTGAAAAGAAAAATAACTAAAAGCTAGAATGCTGTAAAAAATCAATTGCAGAGCGTAAGTGTCAGCGTCCCCAATTTTTCCAACTTATGTCCTTTATATATTGCTTTGGTAGGTCTTGGTAGTTGAGAAAATTAAGGAAGACTGGTTGAATGAGGAGTCCACGGGGGAGCCATTCTGTTGGAGAGAATTTAAGCACGTTTGGGTGCCTCTGATTGACTGTTTCAAAGCGTAAAATCTGGCCTTGTGACGCTCGTCAAGGGCCTGTGACGGTCGTCATAGGCTGGGCCGTGCCAGTCGTCATGCAGCTTGTGACGGTCGTCACATCAGCAAATTCTGCATTCTGATTTTCTGCTTTTTTCTGTGCTTTTTCATCTGTTTCTTCTTCTTTTTCTTCCTTTTCTACATTCTGCTTATTAATGCTTGGAGATTTAAATACCTATAAAAACAACTCGAATACTTGCGGAATAATCAGAATATTAATTAAAGTGGTATGATCTTTGAGTGTAAATCAAGGCAAATATCTGATGTATTTTCGCGTTATCAAACTCCCCTAAACTTGAATCTTTGCTTGTCCTCAAGCAAACAAAATTAGAAAACAGAGTTAAACGCGAATACGTTACCCATTCGTATGTGGTTGTCAGGTGGATTGTTAAGATGGTCGATATTCAAGTAAAACACTAAAGATACAGTGATGACACGAGCATTAAGCATTAGCGTAGATCTCTTCTTAGCACAAGCCAGTTCGAATCATGTTATTATAGCTCAACCTAGTGTCTCTCGTTCCTATTTCACCCGGTTTCATTCTAGCGCAATCACATTAAGCCATTTGCCTCCGCACACACTTAGTGAAGTAGCCGATTAATGACTTTGATCCTTTTCTTAGCACAGGGGTCTGGTACACTAGTGTGGTACCCCTTTATATATATATACCCTTTTTGAAGGTTGTGGGGGATCGAACCATATTTCGCCCTACCGAGTCCCGTACCAGGTACCTCTGGACCAACTAGCTGGGGTTTCTGTTCCTTCTTTTTGTATATCTTTGCAACCTTTTGTATGGTTCGTTTATCAATTTCTTGATGCCAACAGTATGAAGGAATTTCTTAATTTGTAGGCATCAAACACTTATATTCATCGACTCTTCACATGGTTTGCACTTGAGATGGTGTTGACTGCTAGTATAAACTACTAGGGGTTAATCTACAATGGTAAACTTAAGGTATCGGTATAATGGTTATTCAAACTGATCTCGTAGAAGTGAGGGATCTAAGGTGTCGGGACGATATCAATCTTGTTAGATCTTTCTCAGTTTTCCTAACAAAACCTCTGTAAGACAGCCTATATACTCGTAGGGTATGCATTTCATCTTAAGTAAAAATTTGTTATGCCAAATTATGTATAAATGATTGATAGGGACAAACAAAAAATTTTGTATTGGCTGAAAATTCTAACAATAGAAACAAGTAGAGGAGTGATAAGGATTTCCTCCCACATTTAATCAATGCATTGTCCTCAATGCGACAATATACAGAATAAAAAGAAAGAAACAAAAGTCACTACTCGTCGTTACGCTGTTGGCTTCTGCGTGCTCTGGCTCTTGCTCTTGCGTGCTCGCCTCTCCCTCGCTGGGTAGGATCCAATCCCACATGCTGAGTGTACTTCTGGATGGCATCTACGCGATAAGTCAGGGCACTCACCTGGTCTGAAAGCTCCGCCATCCCTTGATCATGCCAGTTTGCATAATCGTGTTGATCCCGCTGTATTTGCTGGATCGCTTGCATCATTTTCGTCTGGCGTTCTTCCATCCTCTGGTTGTGTCTCAGCATCTCGGCGTAGATGTTTTCCATGGTGGCGAGTCTTCGCTCGCCTCTTCGCTGTCCTCGGGAAGATGTCTCTGTAGCGTACTCCTGAGGTGGCTGTGGCATGCCTCGGTCAAGCTCCTCCTCGACTTCACCTGCTCCATTACCAGGATTTCCTTCATTTGCCTCGGGGGCATCTAGATCAAAAATCCAATTCGCCATATTTTTCGGATTTGTACGGTTCCTGTTGGGCATGATGATGCTTCGAACTATCTTGTTTCTGACAACAGGATGATACTTCCCGTCGTCTCTGGCTTTGATCAGGTGTGAAGCACGACAATAGTCGATGTCGAGGAATTCGGCTGGCAAAGCTGGCAAGTTGGATAGCCTACCTCCCAAATTAAGGCCTAATGCTATGGAGGTGATAATTCCCCCAAAACAAAACACCTGGCTGCCTCTCATGCATGCAGCCTGGATGTTGGCTAGTAGGAAAGGAGTGACATTGAACGCAATTGGGGTAAACACACAGTGAAGAAGGAAAAGTTCCTTGGAGTTTACCTTATGATTGCTGACTCTTCCAAAAACTGTGTGCCCCAGGACTCAGTGGAAATATCTAATGGTTGGATTGTGAATGTATGTTGCGTTAAGCGTATCCCAACTCGCGGCGTTCATGTTGGTGAGGTTATGCCATACTTGAAATGATACCTCTGACCATCCGTCAGGGATACAGCAGTGAACTCATTCTCCATGTCGGAAACCAAGCATTCGCGCTATCTGAGTTTGGTTTAGGGAATACTCGGTGCCGAACATTCTAAATGTGGCGACTCCGGTGAGAAACTGAGTTGAGCCAGGGGGTGTGATATAGGAGTAGGAACTCAGGAATTCCAGGGTCAGTGCTTCGTAGGTTGGTTGCGGTGTGGTACACAGTTGCGTCAAGCTGGAGTTTGTCAGCATCCACTCCACGCCATCCAACAGCCCTAGCTCCGTCAGGCATTCATTATCAACATACCTCGTATCTTGAACTGAGCGTTGGTAGAACTTGAGGTAGTTGTCTCTTTGGCGTTCACCGGCTTCTCCATTTTTGAATACGATGGTTGAGAGGTCGGGAGTAACTCTTTCTTGACGGGCCATGAGTGAGATTTATGGAACTTTTGGTGTTGGTGGGTGAGAAAGATATTGTCGGTCACACACTTCTCGCTTAAAAGATGTGAAGAATTGAATAATGCAGAGAGGAATGGTATGAGTAGGGTGATTGATAAGGAGGGAGAGAGGAAAAGCGCCTGCATTTATAGGTGAGCTCTCTGGATTTCGTGACGGTCGTCACGCGCAACGGGTGCGTAACGGTCATTTGTATGCCGTGTGACGATCGTGGTAGATCTGTGACGGTCGTCACGTCTGTGAGATGGGCGTCACATTATATGTGACGGTCGTCACACGCTGGTTTGCAATTTTTTTTCAATTTTTCAATAAATGTTGCAGCAATTTAATACAGTATGATAACAGTATAATATGATAACAGAGCAATTGAATTTTTTAAAAGCATAAATAAATAAATAAATATAGAAGCATAAATAAATGAATAAATAAAGAAACATAAATAAATGAATATCAATGGTATTGTAGGTGTTTAAATTGGCTGCATTATATGGTAAAACACTAGATGGTTACTAATGTCTTGACTGATGTCATGACATATAGGTGTGACTACATTGTAGTTACAGCAGGACTAGCTAACACAGGATCTATTGAATGTCAAACTGGATGTTGTGACACTCATACCTGTTAACAGATACTAAGGAATAGAACAACAGGAGTTCTGCTAGAACTTAGTATTTATTTGCAGTCTGGTTATCAAGGAAGAACCAGACCTGGCATAAGGCCTACTGACTGAATGTCAAACTGGATGTTGTGACATTCATCATTGACAGCAGCTACTGAAGATTAGACAGAGTGGTGTTCTGCTATACTTCAGCATATTATTTAGTTTGTTCTTCAAGAGAATAACAGAACTAACTTAAGGCCAATTGTGTAAATGTTAAGTTGGACACTTTGACATTTATTAATGTAAGCTGTTACTGTAGTATGATCATTTTGATCATGTGCAGGTCAGCAAAATTGTACAGTCTGTTTTCTGGAAAAACAGACTCAGCATATGGACCTTGATGTCAAGCTGAATGTCGTGACATTCATTCCTGACAACATATGCTAAATTGTAGGTTGTTCAGTTTTCTGTTTCAGCTTTTTCTCAGGCTATTCTTCAGGAAGTCAACAGCTTAGAGAAAATCCAGGAAATCAACAACCAAGCTACATTCAATGAACCTAACAAATAGCCTATTTGTTAGTAACCTAAATGTTGAATTTATGGGAACTTGAGTGACCTTAAATTCAGGAGAATACAGGTGCAAAAGCCCAGGTGCTGCAATATAAAAAGGAAGGCGTTCCTTCATTCAGTTTCAGGGATTTTGAGGCGTGAAGATTTAGTGTGTCCATCATACTTCACTGCTGTACTTTTGTGAGTCTAGTATTAGACGTATCTTGTAAGCCAAGCCATTATCAAGTAGATGATTGCTTTGGCATAGGGTGTTCATTGAGTTGTAAGTGTTGTGTCACTCAAAGCTTTTAAGTGTGAGTGTTGTGTATCTTGATTTAAGCTGTGAAGCATAGTCAAGAGTTGTTTTTGAAGTGTGACTTCAAAGTGTCTTTAATATCACTGAGGTGATTGAGGGGGAGTGAGTAGGAACTCTGATCTTAGTGTAAGATTGAAATTGCATTGGGTAGGGATTAAGTGATAAGTTGTAAACGGGTGAGTTTAGCTTTGAATTGATACTACTAATAGTGGATTTCCTCCCTGGCTTGGTAGCCCCCAGACGTAGGTCATGTTGGACTGAACTGGGTGAACAATTACTTGTGTTATTTACTGCACTTACTGTTAAGTTCTGCATAATCCCTGTCTGTGCAGAATTGGATGTCATAACAACCAGTGTGACATCCAAAGTCTGATAACTAGAATTTCAATTGGCATCAGAGCAGGCACCCTGCCTGTGAATTTCTGGGTGAGATCTAGGGAAGTTACTTTCTAGTACCATGGACAAGGACTTAGGACACTCAAACAGACCACCCATGTTGGATGGATCTAATTATGATGACTGGAAGCCTCGTATGATAGCTTTCTTAAGGTCTCTAGACAGCAAAGTCTGGAGAGCTGTCAACAAAGGATGGGAACATCCAATGAGGACAGGTGAAGATGGAGTCAGTGTGCAGATTCCTGAAGAAGAGTGGGACAAGGAGCAAGAGGCGTTAGCTCTTGTAAATTCCAAGGCCTTGAATGCATTGTTCAATGGAATCAGCAAGAACATCTTCAGGCTGGTACACCATTGTGAACTAGCTAAGGAAGTTTGGGATACCCTCAAGGTAACTCATGAAGGTACTTCCAAGGTGAAGATGTCCAAACTCCAGATGCTGACCACCAAGTTTGAAAATCTGAGGATGAAAGAGGATGAGACTATTCATGACTTTCACATAAATATTCTTGAAATTGCAAACACCTCTGGTGGACTAGGTGAGAAAATGGCTGAAGAGAAACTTGTAAGAAAGATTCTCAGGTCCTTGCCTAAGAGATTTGCTATGAAGGTCACAGCCATAGAGGAGGCGCAGGACATATGCAACATGAAGGTGGATGAGCTCATTGGTTCCCTCCAAACCTTTGAAATGGGCTTGGGTGAGTATGCTGAGAAGAAGAACAAAAGCATAGCTTTTGTATCTAATGCTGAAGAGGAGTCAGAAGCAGAATATACTGGAGGTGATGAAAGTATATCAGAAGCCTTAGCCATGCTTGGGAGGCAGTTCAACAAGTTCGTGAAGAAGATTGATCAAAGAGGTAGACCTAATGTCAAGAACATCCCGTCTGACATTAAGAAAAAATCAACTTCTGATGAGAAGTTCAACCATGGCAAGGGGATCCAGTGTCATGGTTGTGAAGGGTATGGACACGTCAGAGCTGAATGCCCTACTTACCTCAAATTGCAAAATAAGGGGCTAGCTATCACATGGTCTGAAGGAGATTCTGAAAGTGAATCTGAAGGAGAATCTGCCAAACATGTCACTGCACTAACCAGTGTTTGTGCCTCTGATGATGACTCAAGTGCAGATGAATTGTCCTTTGATGAACTTGCTGCTGCCTATAAGAAGCTGTGCTCCACCAGTGCTGAAGTGCGTGCACAAGGAGAAAAGCAGAAGAAACTCATCAAGGAACTGGAAGATGAGAGACAAAAGCAACTGTCTGTCATAGAGGGTCTAAATAGTGAAATAGCACTGCTGACCTCCAAGTTGAACCAGATGACAAAATCCATCAGAATGATGAATAAGGGAACTGACACCTTAGAAGAGATCCTAAAGGTGGGACAGCAGTCTGGAACCAAATCTGGCCTAGGATTTGGGAAAAGATCCTCAACTGAACACAAACGCCCAAAGGCTAAAGTTCAGAAGTACCAGCGGAAGTCAACTCCAATGTCACAACATCGAGGAACTAGGATGAATGATCATCAGAAGAGGAAATACCAGGGTTGGAGGTGTCACCACTGTGGTAGGATTGGACATATAAAAGCCTTCTGCTACTGGATTCATGGTTTCCCTAACAGAGCCTCACATGTCAGACCTAAGCATAAAACACATAAGCGATGTGTTCCCATTAAGAAGCAACTATGGCATGCTAGGATAGCACACACTGCCCTAAGGGCTTCTTCCAGAGAAGACTGGTACTTTGACAGTGGTTGCTCAAGACAAATGACTGGTATGGAAAATCTACTGGTAGATATTCAACCTCACACTACCAGCTATGTGACTTTTGGTGATGGTGCCAAAGGAAAAATAAGAGGTGTGGGCAAACTGGACTGTTCTGGAGTGCCAAAACTGAACAATGTGCTGTTAGTAAGAGGACTAACTGCAAACCTCATCAGCATAAGTCAGCTGTGTGATCAAGGTTTTCATGTTCAGTTTACTAGGGAGCTGTGCATTGTGACAAATGGTGACAATCAGGAAGTTATGAGAGGAACCAGGTCCAAAGACAACTGCTACCTGTGGGAACCTGAACTCTCTAACTTTTCCACAACATGCTCCTCAGCCAAGGAAGAACAGGAGGTGAAGCTGTGGCATAGAAGACTTGGACATCTCCACTTACGGGGAATGAAGAAGATCATATCCAAGGAAGCAGTCAGAGGAATTCCAAAGCTTCTGATTGATGAAGGAAGAGTCTGTGGAGAATGCCAGGTGGGCAAGCAAACCAAGATGTCACACCTGAAGCTGGGACATTCCACAACCTCCAGAGTTCTGGAACTGTTGCACATGGACCTAATGGGACCTATGCAGGTTGAAAGTCTTGGTGGGAAGAAGTATGCTTACGTGGTGGTTGATGACCATTCCAGATACACGTGGATAAGCTTCATTAGAGAGAAGTCAGATACATTTGATGTCTTCAAAGATCTGTGCACAAGACTTCAAAGGGAAAAGGACAGTTATGTGGTCCGGATTAGAAGTGATCATGGTACGGAGTTCAAGAATTCCAAGTTTGATGAGTTTTGCTCGTCTGAAGGAATAAGCCATGAGTTCTCCTCTCCTATAACTCCTCAGCAGAATGGAATAGTTGAAAGAAAAAATAGAACTATTCAAGAATCTGCCAGAGCAATGATTCATGCAAAGAAGCTCCCTATGCACTTTTGGGCTGAAGCAATGAACACCGCATGCTATGTTCACAACAGAGTCACCTTGAGAAAAGGAACCTCCTCCACTCTGTATGAAATATGGAAGGGCAGAAAACTCACTGTGAAGTACTTTCATATTTTTGGAAGTAAATGCTACATTCTCACAGATCGTGAACAGAGAAGGAAGCTAGATCCCAAAAGTGATGAAGGCGTATTTCTGGGATACTCCACTAACAGCAGAGCCTACAGAGTGTTCAACTACAGGACCAATGTCCTGATGGAATCCATAAATGTCATTGTGGATGATAAAGAGGAAGGAACCGATGTCATGGAGGATGTTGAAACATTCCTTGACAGTCCAACTGACAGTCCAGTCAAGTCTGAAGAAGTACAGGAACCTCCTCCTGAATGTGAAGTAGAGGCACCCACCAAAGTGCCATCTATCAGAATTCAGAAAGACCACCCTAAAGATCTTATCATAGGGGACCCCACCAGTGGTGTAACTACCAGGTCAAGAGGAATAAACTCAAATTCCTGCTTTGTTTCCAAGGTTGAACCGAAGAATGTGAAAGAAGCCCTGACTGATGAATACTGGATCATTGCCATGCAAGAGGAACTCGAGCAGTTCACAAGGCATGAAGTATGGGAGCTGGTTCCAAGACCTGAAGGGTCCAACATCATTGGTACCAAGTGGATCTACAAAAACAAATCTGATGAGAAAGGAGTAATTACTAGAAATAAGGCAAGACTAGTAGCTCAAGGATACACTCAAGTTGAAGGGGTAGACTTTGATGAGACATTTGCTCCTGTGGCTAGACTTGAGTCCATCAGATTGCTGTTAGGGGTAGCCTGCATCCTGAAGTTTAAGCTATTCCAAATGGATGTGAAGAGTGCATTCTTGAATGGCTACCTGAATGAAGAAGTCTATGTGGAACAACCCAAAGGGTTCTGTGATCCTAACCAACCTGAGCATGTATACAAGTTGAAGAAAGCCTTGTATGGGTTGAAGCAAGCACCCAGAGCTTGGTATGAAAGGTTAACCGAATTTCTAACCTCAAATGGATACAGAAAGGGTGGCATAGATAAAACCTTGTTTGTGAAGGATGAAGAAGGCAAAATCATGATAGCTCAAGTCTATGTTGATGATATTGTCTTTGGTGGAATGTCAGAACAAATGGTTAAAAAATTTGTTCACCAGATGCAGTCTGAGTTTGAAATGAGTCTAGTGGGAGAACTGACCTATTTCCTTGGAATGCAAGTAAACCAAATGGAAGACTCTATGTTTCTCTCCCAAAGCAAGTATGCCAAGAACATAGTTAAGAAGTTTGGTATGGATAATGCCAGGCACAAGAGGACTCCTGCTCCCACTCATCTGAAATTAACCAAAGATGATGGAGGGCCTAGTGTTGATCAATGCATGTACAGAAGCATGATAGGTAGTCTGCTGTATCTGACTGCAAGTAGACCTGACATCTCTTATGCAGTTGGAGTGTGTGCCAGATACCAAGCAGAGCCCAAGGTGAGCCACTTGAATCAAGTCAAAAGGATTCTCAAGTACATCAATGGGACGTGCGACTATGGAATGCTGTATTCACATGGGTCTGAACCTGTCCTATCTGGGTACTGTGATGCTGATTGGGCTGGAAGTGCTGATGACAGAAAAAGCACATCAGGTGGATGTTTCTTCTTAGGAGAAAACCTCATATCGTGGTTCAGCAAGAAGCAGAATTATGTCTCTCTGTCCACTGCAGAGGCTGAATACATAGCTGCTGGAAGCAGTTGCTCCCAACTGGTTTGGATGAAACAGATGCTCACTGAGTACAATGTCTCTCAAAATGTCATGACATTGTTTTGTGATAATCTCAGTGCCATCAATATCTCCAAGAATCCCATCCAACACAGCAGGACCAAACATATTGACATTAGGCACCACTTCATCAGAGATCTGGTGGAAGACAAGGTGATCACTTTGGAACATGTAGCCACGGATCTTCAACTGGCTGACATATTTACAAAGGCTCTGGATGCTACTCAGTTTGAAAACTTAAGGAGCAAACTGGGAATATGTCTCTCTGAGACCTTATAGCAACCACTGATGTTGGGACTAAATTGTTTGATATCTCTGTCTATTAAACAATCTGTGCTAAGTTATGATTGGTCACCAGATCATAGCTATGCTACTTGTAACAAGGGTGGATACAAGAGGGTAAGGAGACACCCTACTGTGAGAAGGCCAATGTACCTGCAGGAGTTCAAGGATGCTGTTCATGCAGGAGTGGTTCTGGATGTCAGAAACAAAATCATGGCATCTGATATGGTGGTACCTACTGTAAAGCAAAAGTGGGTGATTACTTGATCGAAGCTGTGAAGCAAGATCAAGGGGATGTTAACTTGGTTGAAACTGTGAAGTAAAACCAAGTCTGGAACTCTGTCATTGTGCTCTGGCTATGTTGTTGGCTTTGGCAACATTTTTGACAAAAAGGGGGAGTAATAACCACCACAACACCACCACTACCCCTGACAAACAGAGTGGGTCTCTACAACAGACTCTCATGACAGATCTGAAGATTCCCTCCCCTGTAGCAACTATGTGTGTGTGCTGCTGTGTGAAGTTGTTATTTAACTTCCATGTGTGTGAGTGTGCTGCCACTCTGAGTGTATTAGCTAGTATTATTTCCTGCTAGGTGTGTGATTCCGCTGCCATGAACTCTGTTATGGGGATCAAAGTGTTTTAGCCAAAAATTTGCCAAAGGGGGAGTTTGTAGGTGTTTAAATTGGCTGCATTATATGGTAAAACACTAGATGGTTACTAATGTCTTGACTGATGTCATGACATATAGGTGTGACTATATTGTAGTTACATCAGGACTAGCTAACACAGGATCTATTGAATGTCAAACTGGATGTTGTGACACTCATACCTGTTAACAGATACTAAGGAATAGAACAACAGGAGTTCTGCTAGAACTTAGTATTTATTTGCAGTCTGGTTATCAAGGAAGAACCAGACCTGGCATAAGGCCTACTGACTGAATGTCAAACTGGATGTTGTGACATTCATCATTGACAGCAGCTACTGAAGATTAGGCAGAATGGTGTTCTGCTATACTTCAGCATATTATTTAGTTTGTTCTTTAAGAGAATAACAGAACTAACTTAAGGCCAATTGTGTAAATGTTAAGTTGGACACTTTGACATTTATTAATGTAAGCTGTTACTGTAGTATGATCATTTTGATCATGTGCAGGTCAGCAAAATTGTACAGTCTGTTTTCTGGAAAAACAGACTCAGCATATGGACCTTGATGTCAAGCTGAATGTCGTGACATTCATTCCTGACAGCATATGCTAAATTGTAGGTTGTTCAGTTTTCTGTTTCAGCTTTTTCTCAGGCTATTCTTCAGGAAGTCAACAGCTTAGAGAAAATCCAGGAAATCAACAACCAAGCTACATTCAATGAACCTAACAAATAGCCTATTTGTTAGTAACCTAAATGTTGAATTTATGGGAACTTGAGTGACCTTAAATTCAGGAGAATACAGGTGCAAAAGCCCAGGTGCTGCAATATAAAAAGGAAGGCGTTCCTTCATTCAGTTTCAGGGATTTTGAGGCGTGAAGATTTAGTGTGTCCATCATACTTCACTGCTGTACTTTTGTGAGTCTAGTATTAGACGTATCTTGTAAGCCAAGCCATTATCAAGTAGATGATTGCTTTGGCATAGGGTGTTCATTGAGTTGTAAGTGTTGTGTCACTCAAAGCTTTTAAGTGTGAGTGCTGTGTATCTTGATTTAAGCTGTGAAGCATAGTCAAGAGTTGTTTTTGAAGTGTGACTTCAAAGTGTCTTTAATATCACTGAGGTGATTGAGGGGGAGTGAGTAAGAACTCTGATCTTAGTGTAAGATTGAAATTGCATTGGGTAGGGATTAAGTGATAAGTTGTAAACGGGTGAGTTTAGCTTTGAATTGATACTACTAATAGTGGATTTCCTCCCTGGCTTGGTAGCCCCCAGACGTAGGTCATGTTGGACTGAACTGGGTGAACAATTACTTGTGTTATTTACTGCACTTACTGTTAAGTTCTGCATAATCCCTGTCTGTGCAGAATTGGATGTCATAACAACCAGTGTGACATCCAAAGTCTGATAACTAGAATTTCAGTTATAAAAGTAATAGATTAAATGTAATATAATAACGAAAAAAGATCAATAAACAAAAGCAATAAAATAAATATGCTCCCTCCCCACATAAAACATAACAGTGTCCCAATTGCATAGTGCGAGTAGGAGAAATCAGTGGTCAGAAGAATTAGCCACGGTTCTGTCCCAATGCAGCTACAACCTGGTTCAGGTGATGAAACTGCTCAACGGCTATATCCATCAGGCCTAAGATATCAAAGCGCATGATCTTTATCTCTTCTTTCACAGTTGTGACGTCAACTTGGAAATCATTCAGACGGGTAAGAAGCACGACAAGATTATTAGCATATGATGGAGGTTCCGGTTCATCACTGTTATAGTAGTTGGGAGGTGTTTTAGGGTCAGATTCTTCAACATGGATAAGGTCATTGCAGTAAACATAATTATAATAATAATTGGGCAATAATAATAATAATAATAATAATTGAATAAAAACCTGGCAATTGGATTAACAGAGTACGACAAATCTTGGAGTACTTGAGCAGTCCTCCACAAGCTGGTAGGATTCTGCTTCTTCAATACAATTGCTTGCTAAATTAAATAAAGTGTAGTAGTTCCCCAGTGTAGGAAACTACTACTATGGCTAACTGGAAAATGGGAAGAAAAAGGGAAAACAGGAATTCTAAAAAGAATGGTAAATGAACTAAGGCAACGGAAACAAAGTTGCTAAAAAGAAAAATAACTAAAAGCTAGAATGCTGTAAAAAATCAATTGCAGAGCGTAAGTGTCAGCGTCCCCAATTTTTCCAACTTATGTCCTTTATATATTGCTTTGGTAGGTCTTGGTAGTTGAGAAAATTAAGGAAGACTGGTTGAATGAGGAGTCCACGGGGGAGCCATTCTGTTAGAGAGAATTTAGGCACGTTTGGGTGCCTCTGATTGACTGTTTCAAAGCATAAAATCTGGTCGTGTGACGCTCGTCATGGGCCTGTGACGGTCGTCACAGGCTGGGCCGTGCCGGTCGTCATGCAGCTTGTGACGGTCATCACATCAGCAAACTCTGCATTCTGGTTTTCTGCTTTTTTACTGTGCTTTTTCATCTGTTTCTTCTTCTTTTTCTTCCTTTTCTACATTTTGCTCATTAATGCTTGGAGATTTAAATACCTGCAAAAACAACTCGAATACTTGCGGAATAATCGGAATATTAATTAAAGTGGTATGATCTTTGAGTGTAAATCAAGGCAAATATCTGATGTATTTTCGCGTTATCACCTTTGAACGGGGAAAAAGCGCAAGCATCTGGCCAATCCTCAAGGTAGTCAGTCGTGGGTTTCCATCCGGATATTCAAGGAAAGTGATAGATTATGCATGCCTAAAAATGGTTTAGATAAACTATTAGTAACAAGTGTAACAAAAGTGTTATGAAAATATTAGTAACAGTAAAGGTTGCAAATATACTACTGTAATCAGCGTGCAACTTCCCGTCATTTGTCTTGTCTTTCAAAGACAAGCTTCACCTAGTTTGGAGTATAGATAAACCAACTACACGACCTCCCAATTGTACTCATGAATCTGATTTAAGTCGATGAAGTATGTCAGATAGACTACATCGACATAGGTTACACTTTTATCCATATATATTATTGTGCCAACCAGTACATGAAG
Source organism: Lathyrus oleraceus (assembly GCF_024323335.1). Lineage (NCBI taxonomy): Eukaryota > Viridiplantae > Streptophyta > Magnoliopsida > Fabales > Fabaceae > Lathyrus > Lathyrus oleraceus. Next base: position 365,874,190 of record NC_066580.1, read on the forward strand.
TATGACCTCAATGCACGTTGTTTGTCGAACAAAACCTTCTCCTCATCACCTTCGGCATCCACTAATATAACCATGTAGTATTTGTACGAATTTTCTAGGTACGAAAATCGGGCATGAATGCCTTTCGTGGCATACAGCTCCTCTTGGGCCTCACATGTGTCATCTCCCAAATAGTTGACCATCATTTTAGATGCCTTGAATATGTTGATCTGGGAATGATTTAGATATCTTCCCCTAATATGAAGATGTATAAGGCATGAGACACAATCAATGGTTATGGTCATCTCACCATGAGGGATGTGGAAATATGACGTCTCATTGTGCCATTTCTCCATAAAAGCCATCAACATACCATGGTTGATCGTGTTATACCATGTGGCACATAGACCTTCCAACCTAGAGTAACAAACTACATTTTAAAACCATGCATCTTCATTTTGTTCTAACTTCAAAATCTTCTTGGCATGGTTTACAGATTTTATCGTTTCACGCTCTTGTAAAAATAAATATATTAACATCAGTCACAACTCAATTAATATGAAGTAGATGTAACATAAAAGTAAATAAATATACCTCTCCTTCCCACATATGTTCTGCATGGAGACAAAGTAAAAAGGTGTCATATGTGCCTCTTGGAAAACTATCAGAACTATGAGCAGCAACAACATCATGTACCTCATATTGGACTTTAGGTTCAGCATGAGACATGTGCCCTCAGGAGGTCAAAGTCTGAGACATGCGACCTTGTGAAGTCTAGACATGCGACCTTGTGAATTCTGAGACACACGAACATGTGAAGTTGAAGCTTCTGCATCAAATGAATCAGCGCTAACTCGTGGCCTCGAGCACATTGCCCTTTCCCTACGAATGAATGCACGTTCAGATACACGATTGTGCCTTAATTTGTCCAAATTTAAAGCCATTATTCTTATAATACAAACCATAAAATCATATCGAAATCAAGGCAAGAGAAATCTGGAGATGCATCTCTGTAAAACATAAAAGGCCAAATCATGAGAGGCATTTTCGTTAAAAAAAGCACGATTGCGGAAAAACCAGAAAATGTAGAAAATCCTCTAAATATCAACAAATGTGAATGCATGTCTATACAAACTACCAAGTTTTAATGTAACTACAAATTAATGCATTTTAAACAATCTATTTTAACTAAAACATGCAACACAAATAAAAAATAGAAAGGAATTGAGAAACTTACCGGTTGAGAGTTATTGTGTGAAAGCTTGAATGGAATGAATGTAATGTATTGGGATTGATTGGAATGAGGTAGAACTAGTTTTGAAGCTTGAAAAATGACGCACTTGAATCTTGCTCACGATCTCTTTGAAGGGTTTGGGAAAGTGTATCAAATGAAGAAGGAAAAGGGAAAGGTCTGGCGCAAGTTATTTTAATTAAAACTCGTCCGGAGATGCTTCTCCGTAAAACTCATTGAGCGTAAAACACAAAGTTTTGAAAGGAGGGTTATTGTGGAGATGCATGTTCGTAAATATTTTTGGGGAAAATGGGGTTACTCACTCACTATAGCGTCTAGGTGTGTAATTTGGATGCGTTCGGAGATGCATCTCTGGAATCTATGGAATTTTGTAACTTTGCATTACAGTGAACTAGCACTCCATGTGTGGATAGTGTAATGCCCTTATATTGTACCCACAGAATTAGGCTTTGTTTAGGATTTTATAGGGGAGGGGAAGGGAGGGTTTTGAAAAACGATTTTTTTAAAAAAATATAGAGAAATCTTTAACACTTAAAAAAAAAGATTTTGTATAAAATGATAAAATAGTGCTTATAATTATCAAACTTTTAATTTTTGAAATATGATAACAACATAAATTATATTTGAATAATTTGTATAAGCCCTCCGAAATTCTCCAAACCCCTCATCTAATACAATATTTTAGTTTCCTCAAATTAGGAGAATTTTGGTTTTTGAATAAAAATAAATCCTCAAAAACCCTCTCTACCTAAATCATTATATTCTTTTCATTTAATCCTTTCAAATCAGGGGGATTTTGGTTTTTGAATAAAAATAAATAATCCATATTTTAGCTCTTTACCCCTACAAACCAAAAAATATCAATTTTGCGTATTTTATCATTTAACTTTTTACAGCTTTAAAGAATTTAGCATGACTTTATTTCACAATATATTTCTAGCATGTAAAATTTTATAGAATTAAATAAATTTCTTAAAAACTTAAGCATAATCAAATTTGCAAAATATGAATTCTTTTTATAGAATTGTAGTCACAGTTAGCTTGTGGCTAACATGTAAATTTACTGAATTTCCTTGTAGCTTTTTCAATGTGTGTCTTTTAGGGTAGAATTGTTTATGTGTGTGGATTGACTCGCGAACATGCAAATTTAAACGAACTAACTCATTATTTAGTTACATTGCGAGGCCTCCTTCATCTTCTTATTTTGCTTAGAGCATCACATTTTTCGTGCAGGGTTCTGTGGCAACATCAACTCCTGTCAGTTATGCACATGGTTACCACCTCGTCTTTCGTATTGTGGTACTTCATCTTGAGATGAACAATGTAAGTCACCATTCTCAAGGCTTTTATGGTGGATCTTCCTAAAATTTAGTTGTAGACTAATTATCATGGAACTGTTAAAAGTCAAACGTTTATGGTCCTGCCATCATTTTCCTTCCAAAGGTGACCAAAAACTCGATGAGCCCCTAGGATGGGTTACCATTTAATTAAAGGGTTGCAAAAATCTTGATGTTTATGGTGTTAATACTTCCCTTATTAAACCTAGCTTGGTGAATAAATTCACATACATAATGTTGCACGAACTCCCTTGGTCAAGGAGAATCTATGAAATGTTTAAACTTTTCATAATAGTCATGATTATTAACGAAAAAAATTTCATTGGGTATCCATTTCATCATTTGGCTCACTAAAACCCATAATCATCCGTTCATGGCTCTTGCTTGAAGCCAATTTGCGATTATGGTCAACAGACATTAACTCTTTTATTTTTCTTATGACGATTCCCTTAGATGACATCGTCGGTGTTGGGAACATTCATGTGATTTATGAAATAAAATGGTGTGACAACACACCAGAGCTAGGGCTACGGTTATCTTCTTCGGTGACCTTCACCAGACTGGTCCAACTTCATCTCAATGGAAAATGAAAAACAAGGACACTATTTCAAAGAGAAAATGCTCAGGATCGCGAATCTGACCTTAATTTTCTCCAATTTCAAGTATATAAAAAGATACAGGGATTTGAATTTTGAGGATCATGAACTGAGTTGCTTCGATTTGACCTCAAAGCAACTTAATCTTGTTTCCTACTTTGATAGGACTTCAGCAACCCAAAAATCACAAAGCATAGTGAAGAATTGAAATAGAATCAATTTTTGCATAGATTTTCCCACGGTGGGGTACTCAATCTATCAGAATAAATTTTTTGTTTTATGTCTCTAATTTTTGCCTGGATTTCCCTTTCGGGTTTTCAATCCACTGAGACGCTCATTTTTGCCTAAGTCGTCCTATCGGGTTTTCAACTTAGCGGGTTGTTATTTTCTTTTTAGGCGAAGTATTTCTTGACTGCATCGACATTCACAGGACGAGTGAACTCTTCACCATCCATAGTTGTAAGAATCAAAGCACCGCCTGAAAAGGTTCTCTTAACAACATATGGGCCTTCATAATTAGGAGTCCATTTGCCCCTAGAATCTGGTTTGAAAGATAAAATCTTCTTGAGCACAAGGTCACCTTCTCTGAATACACGAGACCTGACCTTCTTATCAAAAGTTTTCTTCATTCTTTGCTGATACAACTGACCATGAAACATAGCAGTCAACCTCTTCTCCTCAATCAAATCCAGCTAGTCATATCTGGTATGACACCATTCAGCTTCTATCAACTTGGCTTCCATCAAGACGCACAATGATGGGATCTCAACCTCTACTAGGAGCACAACTTCCACACCATAAACAAGTGAGAAAGGGGTTGCCCCTGTTGAAGTGCGGATGGATGTACGATACTCGTGCAAAGCAAATGGGAGCAACTCATGCCAATCTTTATACGTCATAACCATCTTCTAAATGATCTTCTTAATGTTCTTGTTTGCAGCTTCAACAGCCCCATTCATCTTAGGTCTGTAGGGAGAAGAATTATGATGTACAATCTTGAAGTCTTTGCAAAGAGCTTCCACCATATTATTGTTCAAGTTAGATCGATTATCAGTAATGATCTTACTTAGCACACCATAACAACATATAATCTTATTCTTGATAAACCTAACAATAACTTGCTTGGTTACATTCGCATACGATGCCGCTTCAACCCACTTTATGAAATAATCAATAGCCACCAGAATGAAACGATGTTCGTTTCAAGCTTTAGGCTCAATCATGAAAATCATATCAATCCCCACATGGTGAAGGGCCATGGAGAGGAAATGACATTCAACAATGTCAGAGGAACATGAATCTTATATACATAAATTTGACACTTGTGGCATTTCTTCACAAATTTGCAACAGTCATATTCCATTGTCAGCCAATAGTAACCTGCTCTCAACATCTTCTTTGTCATGGCATGTCCATTGGAATAAGTACCAAAGGAACCTTCATGGACTTCAGTCATCAATAAGTCTGCTTCGTGTCTATCCACGCATCTGAGCAAAATCATATCGAAGTTTCTCTTGTACAGCACATCACCATTCAGGTAGAAGTTGCCAGCTAATCTCCTTAAAGTCTTCTTATCTTTCAAAGATGCCCCAAACACATCACTATTTGGAGGAAACTCTTGATATCAAAATACCATGGATTTTCATCTTTGACCTCTTCAGCAACAAACACATGGGCTGGCCTATCAAGACGCATCACAGTCAAATTAGGAACTTCATTCCAGAATTTCACCACAACCATTGAAGCTAAAGGTTCAAGAGCATCTTCCATCCAATTTTCATCTCGAGGTATATGATGAAACTCAACCTTTGTAAATAAAGTTAATATCCTCCTTGCATAGTCTCTATATGGTATCAAACCGGGTTGATTCGTCTCCCAATCACCTTTGATATGATTTACAACCAAAGTTGAATCTCCATAGACGTCTAAATATTTGATTCTGAGATCAATGGCCTCTTCAAGCCCCATAATGCAAGCTTCATACTCAGCCATGTTGTTTGTACACTTGAAAGTCAATCTAGCTATAAACGGAAAATGAGTGCCTTGAGGAGTAATAATCACTGCCCCAATGCCATTACCATAAGAATTAACATCTCCATCAAATACGATGCCCCAACAGGAACCAGGTTCTGGCCCTTCTTCAAGCAATGGTTCATCACAATCTTTCGTTTTCAAGTACAAAATCTTTTTGTCAAGAAAATCATACTGCACTGACTGGTAATCTTCAATTGGTTGGTGAGCCGGATGGTCATCCAAGACACTACCTTTAATTGCTTTTTAAGATCGGTATTCAATATCATACTCGGATAACAACATCTGCCAACAGGAAATCCTCCCAGTTAAAGCAGGCTTCTCAAAAATATACTTGATTGAATCCATTTTGGATATCAACCATGTAGTATGATTCAACATATACTGACGTTGACGCTTAGCAGCCCAAGCCAGTGCGCAACAAGTCTTTTCAAGCATAGAATACCGAGTCTCACAGTCGGTGAATTTCTTACTGAGGTAGTAAATAGCATATTCTTTCATTCCAGTTTCATCTTGCTGACCAAGAACACAACCCATACTTTCATCAAGCACAGTCAAATACATGATCAATGGTCTTCCTTCAACAGGGAGAGACAGAATCAGAGGCTCAAGCAGATACTCTTTGATACTGTTAAAAGCTTTCTGGCAATCCCCGGTCCAATCACAAGACTGATCTTTCCGAAGAAGCTTGAATATAGGCGCACACGTGGCAGTCATATGCGATATAAATCTGGAGATATAATTCAAGCGGCTGAGAAAAACTTTGACTTGCTTCTCAGTTTTGGGCGCAGGCATTTCTTGTATTGCTTTGACCTTGGCAAGATCAACTTCATTACCCTTCTCACTGACGATAAAGCTCAACAACTTACCAAAACAAACACCAAAAGTACACTTATTTGGATTCAAGCGGAGTTTGTACTTCCTCAAACGCTGGAATAACTTCAACAAATGTTCAACATGTGCTTCTTCATTACTTGATTTAGAAATCATACATTAACATAAACTTCGATCTCTTTATGCATCATATCATGAGAAAGAGTGGTCATAGCTCTCTAGTATGTTGCACCAGTATTCTTTAAACCGAAAGGCATCACTCTATAACAGAATGTTCCCTAGGGTGTAATGAATGTGGTATTCTTCATATCTTTAGGTGTCATTTTGATTTGATTATAACCGAAAAATTCGTCCATAAATGAAAAGACTTTGAATTTAGCTGTATTATCTACCAACATATCAATGTGTGGCAGAGGGAAATCATCTTTCAGACTAGCTTTGTTCAAATCTCTATAATCAACACACATATGGAATTTTCCATCTTTCTTTAGAATAGGCACAATATTGGCCACCCACTGCGGATACTCAGTAGTAACAAGGAAACCAGCATCAATATGCTTCTGCACTTCATCTTTGATCTTCACTATCATATCGGGATGAGTTCTCCTCAACTTCTGCTTGACCGGCAGGCATTCTGGCTTCAATGGCAATCTATGCTCCACAATCTCAGAGTCCAAACCAGGCATGTCTTGATAGGACCAAGCAAAAACATCTGAATATTCTCGAAGAAGATCAAACAACCCCTTCTTAACTTCTGGGCATAGTTGAGACCCAATCTTGACTTCCTTCACATCATCTTTGGAACCCAAGTTGACTAGCTCAATCTGCTCTTCGAACAACTGAATGGCTTTTTCCTCATGCTCAAGTAAATGAGACAATTCATCAGATACTTCTTCATCCTCAGTTTCTTCCTCTGCCTCAAATACAAGGAAATCAAAGTTTTGAGTGGGAGTAGGATCATTGTATTTAATGGGTTTGGGAACCAACCTGCATAATGATTTGATATTTTGATTTTAGAGAAGTGAATTGTGACCAAATATTATGCAGATGGACAATTATTATTTATTTATTTATGTTTTTTTGTGATTACCATTTTTCATAAAGGCAAAAAGTAAAAATGAAACACCATAGATATGGATGAATAGAATTGCATTTTATTAATGATAACTGAAAATGCCTAACAATGTTCACTTATCCCTTAGGCATATGAGAAGGATTTTTCTCAAAACATGAAAACAAATTACTTAGAGTGGTGAACGATAAAAGGAATATCAACAAAAACCCAATTGTTGCAAGTCTCGTCATGCATCACAAAGTTGACGCGGTCTTCGTCTTCATCATCCTTGATTACAACAACTGAGTTTTGTTCATTACCATGGATGAACCCTCTGTAGCGGGAAATTCATGATCATTAAGCTATTGACAAGCTAAATATCAATTAACAAGAGTCGCCACCGCGATTTTATTGTTTCCAAGGGAAAAGGGAAAAAATGCGAACAAAACCCAAATAGTAAGAAGTTTTCAAATAAAAACTAATAAAAATCAGAGGTCACAAATAAGGGGGTTGGTTACACAGAGAGAAAGTATTAGCACCCAAAGTGTCCTAGGGAGCCCTTTTTGTGTGCATATGTATTTTGTACAAAGTGATGTTTATAGACAAATAGAATGGGGGGATGAGAAAAGAATTGATTAATTATATTTTTTTTACAAGACCTTCGGTCTTGTGCCTACGTACCAACATATAAATGAGGGATCAAAACCTCGTAGTTCCTGCTATAAATTTCAAAGTGAGTATGTTGGTTTTTTAACAAAAATTAAGTTTGAAAGGCACAAGGGCCTAAAATGGTTTGAATGAGTTAGTTCTTTTTGGCTTTTTGAAAGTTTAAGTCAAGTATAGTTAAGTCTATTTACAAGTTTGATTTAAGAAAATAAGTTTGAAAATGAAAAGGCATAAGGCAAAAGTTTCTACCTTTTTGAAAGTGGTCAAAGTTTAGAACAAAAAAATAGTTCACACAAAGAAGGTTTTAAAAATGGAGGGAGGGATTTTGAAATTAAAGAAATGGGGAGAAGATGAAGAGACTACCCTAGATACAAGAAATTTAAAAGTTTAAAGTTGAAAAGATCTGACCAAATGGGAGCAATCCAATAGACAAGTATGTCAATAGAAACCCAGAATTCCTTGGACTTTTTAGAATCAAGCAACACACATATGCATGATTATATCAATCTTGAAGAGTAAAGGCATCAAATAAAGATGGCCTCATCCAAGCTTCTCCACTTCAATGATCTTCTTCAAAATAGCCTATGTAGCAGATGAAATCCACAAGCCACAGGTTCAACATAACAGCTAAACAAGGATCAATGTTGCAGATGCATCTGGAGAGATCTAGAATGATGTATCAGATGAATTCAAACTCGCAAGTTCTTGGTCTTTCAACAAATTGGCATTGGCCAAGTCCATTAGCAAAGAAATGTTGCCTAAATTCTAAGTCCAATTGGGGAGATCAAAACAACAGTCTATTCAAATTGTCTTTTAGGGTTTTTATTATTATTATGTGCATTAATGGTCAAAGACCAATCAAACAAACAAAGCAACAAAGTATATCACACAATATGGTCCAAGAGGACAAAGTGAAAATTGCATAAACATAAACAATTAGAATGATATGTACAATGACAAATGATAATAGAGCCATAAAAATAAATTGCATTCAAAGTAAAAGCTTGAAGGTAAAAGTTAATGGTTAGTAAGTTAATAGTTAGTTTTGTTTTGCTTTTGATTTCAAGAAATTCCTTGGAGAACACTCAACCCACTTACCACAAGCATGGATCCTTGAACCAAAACATCTTCCAAAGGAAGGAAAGAATGCCAAGTTTCAACACAATACCATGGAAGAGGGGAGACTTACAATCTCACTAACTAGAATGCTTATGCCTTTGTGTCACAAATTTAACGAGATGTTAAGCAATCGTAATTGGACTTATGTAGAAGTCACAACTATTTGAGGCTGGACAATATAATTTTGGTGTTAATGCATGTTAAGACATAGTATAATGGACTATGCTCATGAAACATACCACACACAAAAAGATATGCAAAGGTGTGGCCTAATCTCATCCATACCCATGTTAATCTTTCAATCAACTAGCATTAGGACTTAGAGATGTCATTGGCCAATTGAAAATGAATGGATGAAGAAGGGGAATTAGATGAAGAGGGAAAGGGATGAATGAGATCACAAATTGGTCAAAGGAGGACTTTTACCAAATTAATATTATTCATTTATTTTGGGAGATGGAATGTACATTCCATCCATCCTCTAAATCCAATAATATTAATTTGACAAAGTCAAATCAATCTTGACCAAGACCCAACAACAAATGAAAACTCAAATAAGTCAATCCAAATGGACAACACAATTAAAATGGAATTTATTCAATTAAAAGTTTTAAAATAATGCATTAAATTCAAATATGTTTTGTCCAAATCCTAAAATCACATCAAAACACCAAATAAATGGCCATGTGATTTATCATAGGTCAAACAAGGTCAAAGGACCTTGGATAAAAAATTTCATAATTTTTGGACACTTAAAAATATTTTTAAACAATTAAAAACAAAAGAAAAATCAATTAATTCATGAAAAATATTAATAATGATCCAAAAAATAATTTTAATTCAGAATATGAAAGAGAAAAATATTTGAGAGTTTTTGGTGAAAGTCCCATATTTTTTGGATCAATATTGAATTTAATATGAATTATTGAAGAAAGTGAAATTAAAAGGAAAATCAGAAATTGCAAAAATACGTGGACCATCAGATCTCCCTCATTAATTGAGGTGACAGATCTGATGATCCATAGCGCACGTTCCACCAACACCTTAGTCAAGCGCGCTGTAAATATGGTAATCACAATGCACGGTCAAGATTAGAATGCAGGAGTTGGATCACACGGTCTAGACTTGAGACAACTCATCACCGGAGTCAGAGCTCCGGTTGTCTTCTCTGGCGAGCCTCGTCGGACTGGTCATCATCAACCATCACCAATATCACCTACATTTCTTCCAATTCCAACTATATTGAGAGATATGTGGAATTGAAAAATGAGGTCATGATCTGAGTTGCTTCGATTCAGCATCAAAATAACTTAAACACCTTGCCTACATTGGTAGGACTTCAGCCAACACAATAATCAAGGGAATTAAGCAAGAAACAATGAGAATCGAAGAGATCAAATTTTCTGTAAAATACCTTCAATGGAGGTCTGAGTTTGCTAGATCTTGATCTGAATCGTGCTTTGCTTCACTCCAATTGCTTGCAGAAAAGGAATGGAATGGCTTAGAATCAAAGGACTCCTGGAGAATTGAATTCAAAAATAGTGGAGATTCAAGGTCAAATTCAACAGAATTTTTCAGGTTTATCCTCTCAATGTGAAGGGTTTTCTGCGGGGAATCAAAGCTTGCGCAGTGTGTGTCTTGATTATGAGCAATTGAGCTTCAATTTATAGAGGATTCCAATGATAATTGCACACCCCTTTCAAGTTTCCAAAATTGGCAAAGTGATGTAAGCAGCTGCATGGGCGCGCATAGGCCCATCATATGATTGCTCATAAGTCCATAATGAAGTTCAGATATGTTGAAGCAAGCTTGGAATGCAAGGCAATTAAACATTGATACTTGAAGTTTGATCCATGACACATGATACCAGCCTGTTTAAGCCATGCGCAACCTATGCATTTCTCATCCAAAATGCATAAATTTTAGCTCTTTGGAAAGGTGAGATCAAGCGGAACAAGTTTTATGTTGAACACGTTTTCATTTAGAGCTTGGAACTTGGAGATATTTGAGGTGGAAGTTTGGAAAAATTTGACATATTGAAAATTTTCTAAGTGTCAAGCCACATGTCTCAATATTCCACCTTGCTTAACTTTTTATGGGAGCTTCAAATGAGAAACGTGTCTTCATCAAAGTTGTATCCCTCTCAAATTCCTTCAAAATGGTCACCAACTTCATGTAATTTGGATTTTAAATGATAGAGTTGTGCATTTTTTATGTTTGGCAAAATCACTTGATCAATGGTATAGGTCAAAAGTGACCTATAATGTAGCCTCATATCACATGTGCAAAGAAGTTGAATTAGCTCCCACTCCAAACATCAAAGTTGAAGTAGACACATTGAATTTGATTTTGAAACTTGGAAATATTTCATCTTATTAAAATTGAGCAAGTTATGGCCTTGGGAAGTTGACTTTCAAATTAGGGTTTAGACAAAATGACCTATAATGTTTCAACATAGAAAATGATTTTACAAGCCAAACTAGCTCTAGGTCTCAACATGAAAGTTGTTTATAATGTTATTTAGAGTAAGTTTTATCTTGAAATCATTTTAATATGGTGAAAATTGTAGGAGATAGGGTCTAGGGAGACCCAATTTTGATCAGATGAACTCATCTGGCCAACCACCATCAACCAACTTGCTAATTTCCAATTCTCTTGACTTTCTTGGCTAATGGTAGATCATATATGCATAATATGATGAATTTTGAAATTTCCCTTGAGAAATTTGATCAATTGGTGAGATAGCTTGTTGGAGAAGTTACTCCACATACCCAGTCAAATTAGGGTTTCCAAGGCAAATCACCCTCAAACTCTTAAAGCAAACTTGATCAATATAACATGTAGTAGCAATTAGGACTCATACATGATGATCATAACCATTCTTGAATCAATTCTTGATGGTGCTCTTTGTTCATGAGGGTCTTAAACCCTATATGTGATCAATGAATTAAGGAAATCATGTCCCCTACCTACAAAAGAGTTAGTCAACTACAAAGACATATTTTTTGGTATTTTGGTTAGTAAAATGATAGTATACAAGTATGATATAATCACAAAGTGCTTGGTGATATCTCCCCAAACAAACCCCATGAAGGAGGGGTAAGGAGGATACCAAGGTATGATCTCAATGCTAATGCTTATGATGGAATTTCATGAGGGATCTTAGGGTCAAAATTGGGGTCTTACAGCTGCCCATATTTAAGGACATTCTAACTGAGGAGGTGAAGGTTAAAATCTTCGGCTCGACTCAGTAATGTGGGCTTAAATAATAACATAGAGAAACAAATTTTGGTCCCTAAGAGACCTCATGATGCATATGATATGAATGCAAAAGTTAATGCTTTGTGGGGAAATATTCCCACAAAAGAAAAAGAAATTAGAGAGACCGAAAATTCGCAAGAACACAATGCATTCCGTAAGGAAAACTCACTGGGGAGACAGAGACTCTGGGGGAAAAAAGGAGTTATGTGTAGGCCAGGCTACGACTTAAAACTATTGGGGGGACTTAAGGGGATCCATATAAAATGGAAAGACTCAGCCGGGGAAACAAACATCTGCAGGAAATACGAATAAGCCAGGATAAAACTGAAATATTTGACTCGTGCAGGGAAAAGCTATTTCACTAAGGAAATATGCACTCGACTCGAATGGGGAGAAAATAAAATTCAACACAGGAGGAGCAGAAATCTATTACCTACTACCTGCTACTGGGTAAGGAGATAATAAAGATCTGACAGAGAGAACATCCGTCATCGATTAGGATGAACATATCAAGGATGACTCGCTAAGGAAAAGACCAGGAGAGAGTACTCATTACCGGTTACTGGGTAAGAATAGCCTTGTTGGGGAAAACTGCGGAAAATAGGATTTACAACTACCAGTTACTGGGTAGAAGACCGAAGGGTGAGAGTATCCGTCATCGGTTAGGATGAACATATCAAGGATAAACTCGACAGGGAAGAAAATCCGTCATCGGTTAAGATGAACATATCAAGGATGGACTTGCCTGGGGATGTCACGGAGGATACCCGTCATCAGTTAGGATGAACATATCAAGGATATACCAACTGAACAACAAGGGGAATTACATTTATCGAAAACTGGATAGAAAACCGTCGAAGAGAGAATCCGTCACCGGTTAAGATGAACATATCAAGGATAAACTCTGCAAGGGGACAAAGTAGGATTTACAACTACCGGTTACTGGGTAGAAGACCAATCAAAGAGAAAATCTGTCATTGGTTAAAGTGAACATATCAAGGATTGACTTTGAAAGGGGAGAAAATAGGGATTACATCTATCAGTTACTGGATAGGATACCAAAAAAGAGAAAATCTGTCACTGGTTAAAGTGAACATATCAAGGATTAACTCCGTCAAAGGGGAACAATAGGATTTTTAACTATCGGTTACTGGGTAGAAGACCAACAAGGAGAATAAAACCCGTCATCAATTAAGATGAACATATCAAGGATTAACTCTCTGGGGAAACAAAATAGGGATTACAACTACCTTTTTACTGGGGAGAATACCAAAGGAGAGAATATTTGTCACTGGTTAAAGTGAACATATTAAGGATAGACTCACGCGGGGGGATGAAATATATTCGTCACCTGGTTAAGATGAACATATCAAAGATATACTTCCGGGGACTCCACCGGGGGAGAAAAGAGGTACTTTTGCCGGGTATTGGGCAAAAAGTAACAAACTGCCGACTAAGAAGAATATTATCAGTTACTGGGTAATAGACTCTTAGGGGACCAAAGATATCTATCTAGGTAAGAGCTAGAAAGAAAACGGTCAATCAAGACTCGACCCTATGAGGACATAACTCAAGGGGAGTAATTCCATCCGGATAATTTGCTAGAGAGGAAACTGAAATAACAATCATCCACGAGGAAACAACTCAGTGGGGAAACAAAGAAAGGTTAAAGTCTTTTCTGCTTAGGGGATGACACTCTACAATTGAACGAGGACAAACACCAGATTTGGTATGGGGATAAAGTACCGCCATAACAGAGAATGAAAATCTCAAACCAAACAAATATGCAGAATATGCAAATCATGGATTTATATGAATGTATATGTATATGTATATATGGTGATTACGCTGACAAAACGATCACGAAGGATATAAGGGTGTTGCAAAGAAATTGAATCACCGGTACAATCCTCGGGTAATCCACAAAATATGGAGACTACTGCTGGAGAATAAGGGAGTCAATCATCCCAAAAGGGCAAACCTAACTGGGGAAGGAGGAGATCTTCTGAGGAGAAAACACATCCAACTGTAGGGAATTTTAGGTCAACACCATAAAAATGGGAGACAACCCTACTGGGGCAGAAACAAACAGCTGCTCAGAAACCAGGAGGGAACTCTGACTGGGAGCAAAGATGCGATGATTGGTGGAGATACCAAAGCGATCCACCGGGGAGAGATCAAACATCTTCTGATGACGATCTACGAACTCCGCTGGGAAGGCCGAAACTCTGTGAGGGGCGGGGACACGCCACTGGGGATTTGAATCAATCAACTCAGCTGGGGAACAGAAAAGAAATTCTACTGGTGTATCAAACACTCCACCGGGGAACTGAATCCGCTAGCTGAGGACAATAGCACTCTACTGAGGACATGAATCAACACTGACGCCTAGAGATACCTGAAGAGTTACTGCTTGGGAAACCTCAGATGCTTCTCACTTAAGAACTTGCTTCTCACTGAAATGTTGTTGATATTACTGTTACTTGCTTTGGAAAAGTTTTTGCTTTTATATTTTAAATAAAACTTGATTTTGATTTAAAAATTTAATTTCAAAATGATCATAATAAAATTTAAGACTAGAAACAATTGGATAAAAGCTCAACTTTATTTAATAGGATGGTAGTCTGTAAATGATAAGACTCCATAGATTTTTCAAAGTTGAAAATGGTAGTTTACATGGAAAAGGGTTACATTGAATACAAATGATCCTTAATCCTTCTACCAAATCTTGATATCCACTATGTTTTTTACCGCTATTGAAGATGAACTGACATCAACCCTCGTGCTCAAACAAGTCTTCAAAATCACTGAAGATCAGCAGAATGCAGTTACTTGCCATAATCCCTAATTTTTGCATAAGTTTCCCCAGTGCGGGGTACTCAACTTATCGGGAAACTACTTCTGTTTTTATGTCTATAATTTTTGCTTGGATCGCCCTTTCGGGTTTTCAATCCATCGAGACGCTCATTTTTGCCTAAGTCGCCCTTTCGGGTTTTCAACTTAGCGAGTTGTTCTTTTCTTTTTAGGTGAAGTATTTCTTGGCTGCATCTGCGTTCACGGGACGAGTGAACTCTTCACCATCCATAGTTGTAAGAATCAATACACCGCCTGAAAAGGCTTTCTTGACAACATATGGACCTTCATAATTAGGAGTCCATTTTCCTCTGGAATCTGGTTTGAACGACAAAATCTTCTTAAGCACAAGGTCACCTTCTCTGAACACTCGAGGTTTGACCTTCTTATAAAAAGCTTTCTTCATCCTCTGCTGATACAACTGACCATGACACATGGCAATCAATCTCTTCTCTTCTATCAAATTCAACTGGTCAAACCTGGTCTGGCACCATTCAGCTTCAGTCAACTTGGCTTCCATGAGCACACGCAACGAAGGAATCTCAACCTCTACGGGGAGCACTGCTTTCATACCATACACAAGAGAGAAAGGGGTTTCCCCTGTTGAAATGCGAACGGATGTACGATACCCATGCAAAGCAAATGGGAGCATCTCATGCCAATCCTTATATATGACAACCATCTTCTAGATAATCTTCTTGATGTTCTTGTTCGCAGCTTCAACAGCCCCATTCATCTTGGGTCTATAGGGAGAAGATTTATGGTGTGCAATCTTGACGTCTTTGCAAAGAGCTTCCACCATATTGTTATTCAAGTTCGATCCATTGTCAGTAATGATCTTACTTGGTACACCATAACGGCATATAATCTGATTCTTGATAAACCTTACAACAAATTTCTTGGTTACATTTGCATATGATGTCGCTTCAACCCATTTTGTGAAGTAGTCAATTGCCACCAAAATGAAACGATGTCCATTCAAAGCTTTGGGCTCAATCATCCTAATCATATCAATTCCCCACACGGATAAGGGCCATGGGGAAGAGATAACATTTATAGTGTCGGAGGAACATGAATCTTATCAGCATATATTTGACACTTGTGGCATTTCTTCACAAACTTGCAACAGTCAGATTCCATTGTCAGCCAATAGTAACCTGCTCGCAACATCTTCTTCGCCATTGCATGTCCATTGGAATGAGTACCAAAGGATCCTTCATGCACTTCGGTCATCAACAAGTCTGCTTCGTGTCTATCCACGCATCTGAGCAAAACCATGTCGAAGTTTCTCTTGTACAGTACATCACCATTCAAGTAGAAATTATCGGCTAATCTTCTCAAAGTCTTCTTATCTTTCAAAGATGCCCCATACGGGTAAATCTGACTTTGGAGGAAACATTTGATGTCCTAATACCATGGTTTCTCATCTTTGATCTCTTCAATAGCAAACACATGAGCTGGCCTATCAAGACGCATCACAGACAAATTGGGAACTTCATTCGAATACTTCACTACAATCATTGACGCCAACGTTGCAAGAGCATATGTCATCTGGTTCTTATCTCGAGGGATATGATGAAACTCAACCTTTGTAAAGAAAGTTGAAATCCTCCTCGCATAATCTCTATATGGTATCAAACTGGGTTGATTTGTCTCCCATTCTCCTTTGATTTGATTCACTACCAAAGCTGAATCATCGAAGACATCCAAATATTTGATTCTGAGATTCATGGCCTCTTCAAGCCCCATAATGCAGGCTTCATATTCTGCCATGTTGTTTGTACACTTGAAAGTTAATCTAACTGTAAATGTTAGATCTGTGCCTTGAGGAGTAATAATCACTGCCCCAATGCCATTTCCATATTGATTAACAACTCCATCAAATACCATGCCCCAACGGGAACCAGGCTCTGGCCCTTCTTCTAGCAATGGTTCATCACAATCTTTCATTTTCAAGTACAAAATCTCTTCATCAGGAAAGTCATACTGTACTGACTGGTAATCTTCAATTGGTTGGTGAGCCAAGATACTATCTTTTATTGCTTTTTGAGATCGGTATTCAATATCATACTCTGATAGCAACATCTGCCAACGGGCAATTCTCCTAGTTAAAGCAGGCTTCTCAAATATATATTTGATCGGATCTATTTTGGATATCAACCAAGTGGTATGATTCAACATATACTGACGCAGACGCTTAGCAGCCCAAGCCAATGCGTAACAAGTTTTCTCAAGCATTAAATACCGAGTTTCACAGTCGGTGAACTTCTTGCTGAGGTAGTAAATTGCAAATTCTTTCTTCCCAGTCTCATCTTGCTGACCAAGAACACAACCCATACTATCTTCGAGCACAGTCAAATACATGATCAACGGTCTTCCTTCAACAGGTGGAAACAAAATCGGAGGTTCAAGTAAATATTCCTTGATACTATTAAATGCTTTCTGGCAGTCTTCGGTCCAATCACAAGACTGATCTTTCCGAAGAA
The DNA here is from genome assembly GCF_024323335.1 of Lathyrus oleraceus. Classification (NCBI taxonomy): domain Eukaryota; kingdom Viridiplantae; phylum Streptophyta; class Magnoliopsida; order Fabales; family Fabaceae; genus Lathyrus; species Lathyrus oleraceus. Next base: position 365,891,658 of record NC_066580.1, read on the forward strand.
GCTTGAATATAGGCGCACATATGGCAATCATGTGGGAAATGAATCTAGAAATATAATTCAAGCGGCCGAGAAAACCTCTGACTTGCTTCTCAGTTTTGGGCGCATGCATCTCTTGTATTGCTTTGACCTTGGCAGGATCAACTTTAATACCCTTCTCGCTAACAATAAAGCCCAACAACTTACCAGAACGAACACCAAAAGTACATTTATTGGGATTCAGGCGGAGTTTATACTTCCTCAAACGCTGGAATAACTTCAACAAATGCTCAACATGTTCTTTTCCATCAATCGATTTAGCAATCATGTCGTCGACATAAACTTCTATCTTTTTATGCATCATATCATGAAAAAGAGTAGTCATTGCTCTCTGGTAAGTTGCACCAGCATTCTTTAAACCGAAAGGCATTGCTCCATAACAGAATGTTCCCCAGGGTGTAATGAATATGGTTTTCTCCATATCTTTGGGTGCCATCTTAATCTGATTATATCCGGAAAATCCATCCATAAACGAAAAGACTTTGAATTTAGCAGTATTGTCTACCAACATATCAATGTGCGGTAGAGGGAAATAATCTTTCGGACTGACTTTATTCAAATCTCTATAATCAACACACATGTGGACTTTTCCATCTTTCTTCGGCACAGGTACAATATTGGCCACCCATTGCGGATACTCAGCAGTTACAAGTAAACGGACGTCAATCTGCTTCTGAACTTCCTCTTTGATCTTCACAGCCATATCAGGATGCGTTCTTCTCAACTTCTGCTTGGCTGGCGGGCATTCTGGCTTCAACGACAATCTATGCTCCAAAATATCAGAATCCAACCCAGGCATGTCTTGATAGGACCAAGCAAACACATCTGAATACTCTCGAAGAAGATCAACCAACCCTTTCTTAGCATCTCGACACAGTCGATACCCAATCTTGACTTCCTTCACATCATCTTCGGAACCCAAGTTGACAAGCCCAATCTGCTCTTCAAACGGCTGGATAACCTTTTCATCTTGCTCAAGAAGACGAGACAATTCATCACTCACTTCTTCATCACTTTCCTCCTTGGCCTCAAACACAGGGAATTCAAAATTTGGAGAAGGAGAAGGATCGTTGTATTCAACGGGGTTAGGAACCAACCTGCATAATGATTTGATATTTTGATTTTAGAGAAGTGAATTTGTGACCAAATATTATGCAGATGGACAATTATATTGTTTATTTATGTTTTTTGTGATTACCATTTTCAGAAATAGGCAAAAAGTAAAAATAAACATCAAAGATATGGATGAATAAAATTAATTTTATTGATGATCAATTTAAAATGCCCGATAATGTTCACTTCTCCCTTACGCATAGGAGAAGGATTTTAAAATATAAAAAGCCATTACTTAGATCGATGAAAAATAACAGGAATATCAACAACAGTCCAATTGTTGCATGTTTGTCCATGCGTCACAGAGTTGGTGCAGTCTTCCTCTTCATTGTCCTCTAGCACAGCAGCTAAGTGTTGTTCATTCCCATGAATGAACCCTCCGCTACGGAAACTGAGTTGCATCTCTTCAGATCTAACGGTTGACGAGCCCTTCTAGAACCCCAAACCAGTTCTTCCCTTATTGTCGACGACCTCTACCACACGCCCCGACTGATCAACAAGACCTTCTTCAACAATCTTCTGCGCATCTTTCAATGAGGACATATGTGCCCCAACTCTCTTCTCAGCAGCAATAGACAAGGCTTAGAATGGCGTCCCAACCTCATCCTCGGCTTCCACATATGAAAAAGATGACAGATGGCTGACCAACAACGCTTTCTCACCTCCCACAATCACTAGCTTGCCATTCTTGATAAATTTGAGCTTTTGCTGCAGAGTGGAAGTAACAGCCCCTGCTTCATGAATCCATGGCCTTCCCAATAAACATCTATAGGCCGGGTGAATATCCATTACCTGGAAAGTAATCTGAAAATCACTCGGACCTATCTTGACTAGAAGGTCCACTTCTCCAATGACAGTCTTGCGCGAGCCATCAAAGGCTTTGACAATTACTTCACTATACCTCATGGGAGCTCCTTGATACGATAACTTTGACAATGTTGACTTTGGAAGCACGTTGAGTGACGACCCAGTATCAACTAACACGTTTGACAAAGCATCTTCTTTGCAATTCATCGAAATATGCAAAGCCAGATTGTGATTTCTTCCCTCTTCAGGGAGTTCTTCATCACAAAAACTCAAATTGTTGCATGAAGTGATGTTAGCTACAATGTGATCAAATTGAGCCACAGTAACATCTTGCTCCATGAACGCTTGTTCAAGAACTCTCTAGAGTGCTTCTCTGTGTGCTTCAGAATTTAAAAGCAGAGACAACATGGAAATCTTAGAGGGAGTCTGAAGCAACTGCTCAACCACGTTGAATTCACTCCTCTTGATCAGCCGGAGTACCTCATCATCATCATTATTGGCTTTCAAATTGCTGGATTCTCCAGACTTATCTTTTGAACAACCAACCGGATCTACACTAGGCACCTCCTCCTTCTTACCAACAATCAATTCTTCCTTATTCTCTGGGACAACTGGCCCAAAAACTCGACCACTGCGGGTCACCTTCGTAACATCTGCAATGCTTACTACTGAACTGGTCGTAGGCAACGGGACCTCTTGACCTTTCTCAATCATCGTAGCATTGTATTGATACGGTACAACCTTATCAGATGCATACGGGACTGAGCCCGCCAACCATATTACCAACGGTGAAACTAATCTATTGTTGATGTTCTTGCTGCTATCATACTGCATCACCAACCGCTTTAGTTGCTTGAAAACGGGAACAATGACATTAACATCGTCATATTCATGATGGGATTGACAAATCTAGATCATGCCTTCATCCATCAGTCGTTGGATGTCCCTTTTCACAACAACACACCCTCTTGGGTTTACACTACAAATATCACAACCTTCGTGATCATGTTCGCAATCACTCACCATATAGATGTCCTTGTGTATCTGCACCAAGGATCCACGAATGAAATGCACATCAAAAACTTTATATTCACCTGGATAGCCATCCACCATATGCACTGAGGTATTCCCATGAACGGCCAAGGGATTAACTTTCACATTCGGCGCGCGGTCTTCAAAAGACACCGTGCCACTCTTCATAATCTTTTGCACCTCATATTTCAGTGGATAACAGTTCTCAATATCGTGCCCAGGTGAAACCTGGTGAAAAGCATAACGAAGTTCAGGTTTATACCACCATGGAAGTGGTTCTGGGATCTGCGGTGGATTCTTCGGTTGAATCAAATTCTTGAGGACTAAAGATGGGTACAACTCGGCATACGACATAGGAATCGGGTCAAAAGAGACCTTCTTCCTCTCGAAATTCTATTGTTGGTGATGATTGTTGTTGGAATTGTTGTTGTTGTAGGTGTTTGTTCTTTGTTGCGGTTGTTGTTGTTGATGTTGATTTTGATACTGATGTTGTTGTTGTTGTTGAATTGGTGTTGCTGGTTGATTTGAAAACACTGGAATAATAGAAGATACTTGATGATGATGATGTTGACGGGGTGGTAAATTCCTTCTTGCTTGAGGTCTCCTCTACCTCCCACTGCTTACTACATTTGTTTCATTTTCCTTCCTCTTGCTAAAATTGCTCCCATACTTCTTGCTAGTTGACGCCTCTTCTTTCGACAAATGTCCTTCACGGACCCCCTCTTCAAGTCTCATCCCCATGTTTACCATTTCGGTAAAATCGCTGGGGGCACTGGCAATCATACATTCATAATAAAATGAACTCAGGGTTTTGAGAAAGATCTTCGTCATCTCATTCTCCTCAAAAGGAGGAGTGATCTGGGCAGCCAACTCCCTTCAACGTTGGGCGTACTCTTTGAACGTCTCCTTGTCTTTCTGAGACATGGACCTCAACTGGTCCCTATCTGGCGCCATATCCACATTGTATTTATACTGTTTCACGAAAGCCTCTCCTAGATCATTGAAAGTGCGGATGCTTGCACTATCTAGCCCCATATACCAACGGAGTGCAGCACCTGTCAGGCTGTCCTGGAAATAGTGAATCAGTAGTTGATCATTATCTGTCTGGGTTAACATCTTGCGGGCATACATCACAAGATGACTGAGTGGACACGAGTTTCCCTTATACTTCTTAAAGTTAGGCACTTTGAATTTGAATGGGATTTTCACATTGGGCACTAAGCACAGTTCAACATCACTCTTCCCAAACAGATCTTTACCTCTCAGCGTTTTCAGTTCCTTGCGCAGCTCAAGGAATTGGTCCTTCATCTCATCCATCTTCTCATAAACGTCCGGGCCCTCAGATGGCTCAGAATGATAGATGGTGTCTTCTACTCGCGGCAAAGTGTGCACAACGGGAGGTGGCACAGACATAACCGGGCTAGATGCCGGCATGGAAGCAAAGGTGGGAGCGAAACCCTCTGGCACAAAATTCGGAGGCATTCCCCAAGGGAATCCAGCAGGCAGACTCGGAGCGAAGTGGGTGGTGGCAGCAGGCACTGTAGAGGTAACCACTTCATAAATGATAGTCCTCGTGGGAGGAGTTGCAGGAGTTGGAGAAGCCTGGCTCTAGGCAGCAAGAACTGACTCCATCATGGCAGTCAGTTGGGCAATCTCCTCTTTCAAGTCTCGGTTCTCTTGCTCAAGGTGTTCCATAATCTTTGAATGATTGGCTCGAGTGTTGTACCGGTGAGTCAACTTGGCTAAAGCACAGAAGAACACCAATCAGACACCTGGCAAAAACCTGCTTATGCAAATGATGCATGGAATGCAATGCTTGATTATTTTTATTTTTGTTTTCAAGGAACTTACTATATCATTTGCAAATATATAAAAATTGAAATGGCAATTGCAATAATTTGATATGACCAAAAATCTCTTTTCATTTATATAAATTGGAAGGATTACACTGAGTACAATTTCGGAAACCAAAATAAAAGATACAAGAGAAAAGTAGACTAGTCATCCTAAGGATCCTTAACAACAGTGTCAGAAGATCTAGCTGAAGGCGCGTACTTCCTTTGAATGCGACGAATCTCGGTCTCAAAAGAAGCCTTCATCTGAGTCTTCTCGAGGACAAGCTGGTCAACAATCTTCTTCCAAGCAAGGAAGGTTGGGGCATGCTAGAAGATGAAACCTATGGCTCTCTCGGTCTCTTTGTCACTCGATGTTCAAGTAGCTCAATCAGTGCGTCTTTGTCCTTAGACTCTAATAGCAACTCTTCATGCTTCTTGCTCAAAGCATGGAAATGCTCTTCCCACACATCTTTCTCTTGCTTCATCATGATGAGCGCGTCTTCCAACTCCTCTACATCTTGGTTAAGGAGAGTTAATGGCTCAGCCACAACCATAGACATAGGTCTCTCACAAGGATAAGGCATCTTCAATTCCAAAGCTCTCTTCTTCACCCAAAGCGTGTAAGCTTCCAAGGCTACACAATTGCACGGACCAAGCTCGGACCTTCCTTTCCTATGCACATTATGCCAAGCATGCACAATCTTCTGCTTCAAATGTTGGGGATCTTTACCCTCTTGATTGAAAAGACCTTCTAACAAAATGTTATTAGGTTTGTCTCTCAAGGGGAACCCAAGTTGACGACGAGCCAAAGCAGGGTTGTAGTTGATTCCTCCTTGTGTACCAATGAGAGGCACATTAGAGAATTCACCACAACTATCAATAATATCCAAACTGCTTAAGGACGGATCATACCAAACTATATCATCATTAGTGAGAGACATAAGTCTCTGAGACCACCTTAGACATTGTTTGTTCTCCACAAAAGCAGGCGTCTGAGGCAAGTGCGAAATAAACCACTTGTACAAAAGAGGAGCACAACAGACAATCGTTCCACCACCCTTAGAATTCCTTAGATGTAAATAGAAACACATATCACCCAACAAAGTAGGCACAAGATTCCCAATCAAGAAAAGCCTAATGGCGTTAACATCAACAAAACCGTCAATGTTAGGGAACAAAGCTAATCCATAGATGAGCAACACAAAGATAGCTTCAAAAGCATCCACACTACCAGCTTGAGCAAAAGTGGTAGCTTCCTTGATGAGGAAAACCGATGGCAATCCAAATAACCCTCCTTTCTTCACCCAATGAGCCTCTATCTCATACTTCTTCAAGTGAAGAGCTTCAGCAATAACACTAGACCGGGGAATCTCCTCCAATCCACTAAAGGGTACTCTACTAGAAACAGGTATCCCCAAAAGATGAGAATACTCCTCTAAGGTAGGCACAAGTTGAAAATCTGGGAAGGTGAAACAATGGTAAAGAGGATCATAGAACTTCACCAATACACTCAACAATCCTTCAACTACATCAGCAAACAAGATGGACAGAAGCTTCCCATGACGTTGTTTGAAGTCGAAGGGATCTAATACAAAAGATGCTAGCTTCCTTAACTCTTTCAAGTCGGGACATCTGAAACTGTACTTCTTAGTGTTCCTTCGTCCACATTCCATGGTCTGAAAATATTTGCAAATGATACCTTAGTTCGTTAAAGTTTTGTGTGATGAATGTTATGAAGCGCATGAAATGTATGAATTCAACAATCACAAGTAAGGGATCACACACAAGGAAAACAAAGGTCAAGGGATGAATCAAGTCATTGCCAAGATCAATCATCCATTTTGGTGGATTATGGTTTATGTAACACCCCGATAAAATAAGATAATTATTTAATTTAAGTTAATAATATATTTATTAATTTAATTAAATAATTGGAATATTATTATTGGAATTATTATTATTGGAATAATAAGTTGGAATATATATAAAGAGTTCCATTTGGTAAAAAGGGTTTTTCACGTGAAAACCAGAGAAGCGACAGAAAGTGAGAAAAGGGCAAAGAGGAAGAGGAGGAGAAGAAGGTTGAAGAAGGAAGAGCTTGAAGCTAAAGGATTGCCGGATTAACTCAGGTAAGGGGGTTTATCGTCGTTTAATGGGTATTATGGGTTAACATGTAATGGGTAGTGATAAGCCATTGATTTGACCCTAATTGGGATGTTGAATGCTGAAAAATTGAGATGAATAAGTTATGTTAAAGCTGTAATTGAATCTGTAATTGGATGAGTCTTGATTTTCCGAAAGTGTAGCTTTTTACGGAATTGGAATCGGAGGTCCGGAAGTCCTCCAACGGCGGAAAATACGGAGAATTCTGCATTCTGCTTCGTGTTAGCGCAGGAACAGCTTTCTATCTTGCGTTAACCGGTTAACCCAGGGTGTTAACCGGTTAACACTGTTAAAATGTGCCAGGAAGCGTGTTCTGTGTTGCGTTAACCGGTTAACCCAGGGCGTTAACCGGTTAACACTGTTTGAAAAGTAGAAAAACTGATATTTTAAATATGGTGAACAATTGATGATTGGCCTATATTGGTGTATGATATAGGAGGGATCAATTTCCCGTTGTTTTGAGCAGTGTAGGTATTAGTAGAGTGTGCTAATACTGTGATTGATTATGTGGCATGACATAATATGATTCTGTGATAATTGTATTGATAATGTATGATGGTGTGCATAATGTTGTGAATATATCCATTGTGTATGCAATTGTGGATGGACTGTTTATGGCTTAGAGTGTGAGCATATGTCCATTGTGGATTGTTGATGTTGCATGCTAGGTGATTTAGCGTGCATAGTATGGCCCTTATGGTGGTAGCTAATTCCCATGGTGAGGAATTAGTGATGAGTTATTGTGGATTGTTGTTGATGTTTGCATGCTAGGTGATTTAGCGTGCATAGCATAGCCCTTGGGGTGGTAGCTAATTCCCATGGTGAGGAATTAGTGATGTGAGTCACTAGGTCTCAAATGAGTGGGACTAGTGAGCTTGGTAGCCGTATCTGGATTTGATCGGTGAGGTTGAACTATGTGTTCACGAATAGTCGGTACCGCATGCATGGAGTCTCATTGCATAATGTATGTATGGCGTATAATATGAATGGATGTATTCCAATATTATACGTGTGTTTTGTGTTGGGTTGAGTATGATTATGATTTTGAGTTGATGTTGCCGTTGCTGAATGTATGATCTGATTTGGGTGATGAAATGTGTTAAATTACTTAGCATTACATGATATTTTATAATGCTTATTATATCGATTGAGGAACTCACCCTTACAACTATGTTTCAGGTAACGTGCAGTGATTGAGTAGAAGCTAGTCCTTGGAGTCTAGTGTAGTTCCTTAGTGAGTCATGCTCTGGTAGATGTAACATCGGGACGGGATGTTTTGCCTTGTTTTCGGTTTGGTTGTTGAATAACCTTACATGTAATGTGTTACATGTTTTGCATGTTGTTGTTAATTTCTATCCGCTGCGAATTATGCAAATGTTTATTTTGATGAATAAATGAGCATGACGAGTTAATTTGGAACATGGTGTGAAGTGTCAAGTGTGACACCCTTAAATTGCATAGATACTCTGATTTATGTTTGGTTGTTTTAATTATTTATTGGGGTATTTTAGAAGGGTGTTACATTAGTGGTATCAGAGCATAGTCGGTCGAGTCGAGTCGTAATTATTCTGTTTCCCTGTATGTGATAGGTGTTGTGTAACCCTATCCGTACTTATTGTTTTAGCTTGTTGGGTTTTCAGAATAGAGATGGCTGGAAGAGGTAGAGATGATGCTGCGATTGCTGAGGCTCTGGGTATGCTAGCTGGAGTACTTGGAGGAAATCTGAATGTTGTGGGACTGGGAGCTGCTCGTCAACTGAGTGAGTTCCAGAAGAACAATCCTCCAATGTTCAAGGGAGCATACGATCCAGATGGTGCACAGAAGTGGTTGAAGGAGATCGAGAGGATCTTCCGAGTGACTGAGTGTGCCGATAACCAGAAGGTCAGGTTCGGTACGCATATGCTGTCTGAGGAAGAAGATGATTGGTGGGTTGCTGCCCGCACTGAGTTGGAAGCTGCTGGGAGTGCTGAGATCACTTGGGCGGTGTTCAGAGAGAGATTCCTGAGGAAGTACTTTCCAGAGGATGTCAGAGGAAAGAAAGAGATAGAGTTCTTGGAATTGAAGCAGGGCAATCGGTCTGTTACTGAGTATGCTGCTAAGTTCACAGAGCTGTCGAAGTATTACACTCCCTATGATGAGGCTACTGGGGAATTTTCAAAATGTGTGAAGTTTGAGAACGGGTTACGTCCCGAGATCAAGCAGGCTATTGGGTATCAGCGGATCAGAGTGTTTCTGACCTGGTTGACTGTTGCAGGATCTTTGAACAGGATACCAAGGCCAGAGCGGAGAGCTATCAACAGAGGGTTGATAGGAAAGGCAAGAATCAGAATGATCGTGGGAAACCGTATGCAGCTGGCAAAGGTTTCCAGAGACAGAGTGGGATGAGGAGACCTAGTGGGGGAGACTCCAGTGCCCCTGCTAAGTGTTACAGATGTGGTCAGGCTGGACATCGTTTCCATGAGTGTACCAGTAATGAGAAGAAGTGTTTCAAGTGTGGCAAAGGTGGTCACTTGGCTGCAGAGTGCCGGTTGAAGACTATGACTTGTTTCAACTGTGGAGAGGTGGGTCATATTAGCCCACAGTGTCCTAAGCCGAAGAAAGAGAACCAGTCGGGAGGCAAGGTCTTTGCTTTATCGGGTTCTGAGACTTCTGCAGATGATCGTTTGATCTGAGGTACGTGTTATATTAATGGCTTTCCTCTTGTAGCTATTATTGACACAGGTGCGACTCATTCCTTTATATCTTTGGATTGTGCTGTGAAACTTAAATTAGAGATATCTGAGATGCATGGGAGTATGGTGATTGATACTCCTGTGAAGGGTTCAATGACTACTACTTCAGTTTGTTTAAATTGCCCTTTGAGTATTTTTGGTAGAGACTTTGGGATGGACCTCGTGTGTCTTCCACTAGTGCAGATTGATGTTATCCTGGGTATGAACTGGTTGGTGTTTAACCGAGTTTATATCAACTGTTTTGATAAGACTGTAATCTTTCCTGAGATTGAGGAAGGAAAGAGTTTGTTTCTATCGGCAAGGAAGGTGAATGAGGCAGTAGCAGATGGGGCAGAGTTGTTTATGCTATTAGCGACTTTGGAGGCTAAAGATAAACTGGTGATTTGCGATCTAGCCGTGGTGTGTGATTTTCCTGACGTGTTTCCTGAAGAAGTGCATGAATTACCGCCAGAGCGTGAAGTTGAGTTCTCGATTGATTTAGTACCTGGTACTAGGCCGGTGTCGATGGCTCCGTACCGTATGTCTGCTGTTGAGTTAACTGAATTGAAGAGTCAGCTGGAAGATCTGTTGGATAAGAAATTTATTCATCCGAGTGTGTCACCGTGGGGTGCACCAGTGTTATTGGTTAAGAAGAAAGAAGGTACTATGAGGTTGTGTGTGGACTACAGGCAACTGAATAAAGTGACGATCAAGAATCGGTATCCTTTGCCGAGGATTGATGATTTGATGGATCAGTTGGTTGGTGCGAGTGTGTTCAGTAAAATAGATTTGAGATCCGGGTATCATCAGATACGTGTGAAAACTGAGGATATTCAGAAGACTGCTTTCAGAACAAGGTATGGACATTATGAGTATTTTGTAATGCCTTTTGGTGTGACTAATGCGCCTGGGGTATTTATGGAGTATATGAATAGGATTTTCCATCCGTACCTAGACAAGTTTGTTGTGGTGTTTATTGACGATATTTTGGTGTATTCGAAATCTGAAGAAGAGCATGCTGAACATTTGAGAGTGGTTTTAGGAGTTCTACGAGAAAAGAAGTTATTTGCTAAACTGTCTAAGTGTGAATTTTGGTTAGAAGAGGTCAGTTTTCTTGGTCATGTGGTTTCAAGAGGTGGTATTGCTGTTGATCCTTCTAAGATAGAAGCGGTATCTAAGTGGGAAGCTCCGAAGTCAGTTTCTGAGATAAGGAGTTTTCTTGGACTTGCAGGTTATTATAGGAAATTCATTGAGGGATTTTCTAAGTTGGCGTTACCGTTGACGATGTTGACTAGAAAGGGGCAAGCGTTTGTTTGGGACTCAAAATGTGAAGAAGGTTTCCAAGAGTTAAAGAGAAGGTTAACTACTGCTCCTATTCTGATATTACCGAGTCCATCGGAACCATTTGAGGTTTACTGTGATGCTTCATTGTTGGGTTTGAGTGGTGTTTTGATGCAGAATAAGCAGGTTGTAGCTTATGCTTCGAGACAACTGAAGGTTCATGAGAGGAACTATCCGACACACGATTTAGAGTTGGCAGCTGTGGTATTTGTTCTGAAGCTATGGAGGCATTACTTGTACGGGTCAAGATTTGAGGTTTTCAGTGACCATAAAAGTTTAAAGTATTTGTTTGATCAGAAAGAGCTGAATATGAGACAGAGAAGATGGTTAGAGTTTCTGAAGGATTATGACTTTGGTTTGAATTACCATCCGGGTAAAGCAAACGTAGTGGCTGATGCATTGAGTCGGAAATCATTGCATATGTCTATGTTAATGGTTAAGGAATGGGATTTAATTGAGCAGTTTAGAGACTTGAGTTTGGTGTGTGAGAGTACTCACAATAGTGTTAAATTGGGAATGTTGAAGTTAACGAGTGGTATTCTGGATGAGATTAGAGAGGGTCAGAAATCCGATGTGCTTTTGGTTGATAAGTTGACTCTAGTGAATCAAGGTCAAGGTGGTGAATTCAGAGTTGATGAGAATGGTGTTTTGAAATTTGGTAATCGGGTGTGTATTCCGGATGTTACCGAACTTAAGAAGAGTATTCTTGAGGAAGGACATCGTAGTGGCCTGAGTATTCATCCTGGGGCTACGAAGATGTATCATGATTTGAAAAAGTTATTTTGGTGGCCGGGAATGAAAAGAGAAATTGCGAGTTTTGTTTATTCTTGTTTGACTTGTCAGAAGTCAAAGATTGAGCATCAGAAGCCGTCTGGGCTAATGCAACCGTTGGCTATTCCAGAGTGGAAGTGGGATAGTATTAGTATGGATTTTGTTTCTGGTTTACCGAGGACAATTAAGAATTTTGAAGCTATTTGGGTGATTGTTGACAGATTGACAAAATCGGCTCATTTCATTCCGATCAGAATAGATTATCCGTTAGAGAGATTAGCTGAGTTGTATATTGAGAAAATTGTAAGTTTGCATGGTATTCCGTCGAGTATTGTTTCGGACAGAGATCCTAGATTTACATCGAAGTTCTGGGAAGGTTTGCAGAGGGCTTTGGGAACTAAGCTGAGATTGAGTTCCGCATATCATCCGCAGACTGATGGTCAGACTGAGAGGACGATTCAGTCAATGGAGGATCTTTTGAGGGCTTGTGTTTTGGAAAAGGGAGGTGCTTGGGATTGTTATTTACCTTTGATTGAGTTTACCTACAACAATAGTTTTCATTCGAGCATTGGTATGGCACCGTTTGAAGCTTTGTATGGAAGGAGATGTCGGACACCTTTATGTTGGTATGAGTCCGGTGAGAGTGTTGTGGTTGGACCGGAGATTGTTCAACAAACTACGGAAAAGATTAAGATGATTCAGGAGAAGATGAGGATTGCTCAGAGTCGTCAGAAGAGTTATCACGACAAGAGGAGGAAGTCACTTGAGTTTCAAGAGGGAGATCATGTGTTTCTTCGTGTTACTCCGATAACTGGGGTTGGTCGAGCTTTGAAGTCGAAGAAGTTGACACCTCGATTTATTGGTCCTTATCAGATTCTGGAGAGGATAGGGGAGGTAGCTTATCGTATCGCTTTACCGCCGTCACTTGCGAATTTGCATGAGGTTTTTCATGTGTCTCAGTTGAGGAGGTACATTCCTGATCCGTCGCATGTGGTCCAAGTAGATGATGTACAGGTGAGAGATAACCTGACTGTTGAAACATCACCTATGAGGATAGAGGATCGAGAGTTGAAGTAGTTGCGGGGTAAAGAGATTGCTTTGGTAAAGGTAGCTTGGGGAGGACCAGCAGGTGGCAATGTGACTTGGGAACTTGAGAGTCAGATGAAGGAGTCTTATCCAGAGTTATTCGCTTGAGGTATGTTTTCGAGGACGAAAACTCTTTTAGTGGGGGAGAGTTGTAACACCCCGATAAAATAAGATAATTATTTAATTTAAGTTAATAATATATTTATTAATTTAATTAAATAATTGGAATATTATTATTGGAATAATAAGTTGGAATATATATAAAGAGTTCCATTTGGTAAAAAGGGTTTTTCACGTGAAAACCAGAGAAGCGACAGAAAGTGAGAAAAGGGCAAAGAGGAAGAGCAGGAGAAGAAGGTTGAAGAAGGAAGAGCTTGAAGCTAAAGGATTGCCGGATTAACTCAGGTAAGGGGGTTTATCGTCGTTTAATGGGTATTATGGGTTAACATGTAATGGGTAGTGATAAGCCATTGATTTGACCCTAATTGGGATGTTGAATGCTGAAAAATTGAGATGAATAAGTTATGTTAAAGCTGTAATTGAATATGTAATTGGATGAGTCTTGATTTTCCGAAAGTGTAGCTTTTTACGGAATTGGAATCGGAGGTCCGGAAGTCCTCCAACGGCGGAAAATGCGGAGAATTCTGCATTCTGCTTTGTGTTAGCGCAGGAACAGCTTTCTGTCTTGCGTTAACCGGTTAACCCAGGGTGTTAACCGGTTAACACTGTTAAAATGTGCCAGGAAGCGTGTTCTGTGTTGCGTTAACCGGTTAACCCAGGGCGTTAACCGGTTAACACTGTTTGAAAAGTAGAAAAACTGATATTTTAAATATGGTGAACAATTGATGATTGGCCTATATTGGTGTATGATATAGGAGGGATCAATTTCCCGTTGTTTTGAGCAGTGTAGGTATTAGTAGAGTGTGCTAATACTGTGATTGATTATGTGGCATGACATAATATGATTATGTGATAATTGTATTGATAATGTATGATGGTGTGCATAATGTTGTGAATATATCCATTGTGTATGCAATTGTGGATGGACTGTTTATGGCTTAGAGTGTGAGCATATGTCCATTGTGGATTGTTGATGTTGCATGCTAGGTGATTTAGCGTGCATAGTATGGCCCTTATGGTGGTAGCTAATTCCCATGGTGAGGAATTAGTGATGAGTTATTGTGGATTGTTGTTGATGTTTGCATGCTAGGTGATTTAGCGTGCATAGCATAGCCCTTGGGGTGGTAGCTAATTCCCATGGTGAGGAATTAGTGATGTGAGTCACTAGGTCTCAAATGAGTGGGACTAGTGAGCTTGGTAGCCGTATCTGGATTTGATCGGTGAGGTTGAACTATGTGTTCACGAATAGTCGGTACCGCATGCATGGAGTCTCATTGCATAATGTATGTATGGCGTATAATATGAATGGATGTATTCCAATATTATACGTGTGTTTTGTGTTGGGTTGAGTATGATTATGATTTTGAGTTGATGTTGCCGTTGCTGAATGTATGATCTGATTTGGGTGATGAAATGTGTTAAATTACTTAGCATTACATGATATTTTATAATGCTTATTATATCGATTGAGGAACTCACCCTTACAACTATGTTTCAGGTAACGTGCAGTGATTGAGTAGAAGCTAGTCCTTGGAGTCTAGTGTAGTTCCTTAGTGAGTCATGCTCTGGTAGATGTAACATCGGGACGGGATGTTTTGCCTTGTTTTCGGTTTGGTTGTTGAATAACCTTACATGTAATGTGTTACATGTTTTGCATGTTGTTGTTAATTTCTATCCGCTGCGAATTATGCAAATGTTTATTTTGATGAATAAATTAGCATGACGAGTTAATTTGGAACATGGTGTGAAGTGTCAAGTGTGACACCCTTAAATTGCATAGATACTCTGATTTATGTTTGGTTGTTTTAATTATTTATTGGGGTATTTTAGAAGGGTGTTACAGTTTACACCTTATCAACACCCAAGTTCCATTGATATTGACAAGACTTGATTGGATCAACCAAGAATCAAGGGTTTGTTGCAAATCACGAGCATGGAGTCTGGGTAAGAACCATCCCAAAGGAGTGAACTAAGGATAGAAACCTGTAGATCATGTTCTAAAAAGTTCCCAGAGTCTTAATTCCATCTATCGGATATTACAGGTTAAGATGACTGACTCATCGACCCATAATATTCTCAAGAGAAACTCGTCTGAGTGTAGTATCGCGTAACAACTGTTATCAAGTCTACACTTGAACAGTTTCCGCACTACGTCCTAAATAGGCCAAGATGGGTTAGGTGTTCTAAGGTCCTCAGCTTCTTAGACCCAATTAGAAATAGTCATGCCTAACCACAAATACTTGTGTGACATTTCCAAATCCAAAGGAGTCTCCACTGAGCGGATGGATCTCAAGCCAACTTGTTAAGGACTACTCCACACAAGTCGAACATGACTATACCATCCTCCTATCTTAATTGCACTCAAGTTCGGGTTAAAACTTATCTCACCACTCAGAGATCACCAAGCACAATAAGCAGATTATATCACACGTACACATATACAAACATCACATATATACAAATATATATTCACACAAAAAGTAGACTAAACCCACTGGAGACTACTCCCCAGCAGAGTCGCCACTTAATTTCTGTAGCGGGAAATTCATGACCATTAACCTATTGACAAGCTAAAGATCAATTAACAAGAGTCGCCACCGCGATTTTATTGTTTCCAAGGGAAAAGGGAAAAAATGCGAACAAAACTCAAATAGTAAGAAGTTTTCAAATAAAAACTAATAAAAATCAGAGATCACAAGTAAGGGGGTTGGTTACACAGAGGGAAGGTATTAGCATCCAAAGTGTCCTAGGGAGCCCTTTTTGTGTGCATATGTATTTTGTATAAAGTGATGTTTACAGACAAATAGAATGGGGGGATGAGAAAAGAATTGATTAATTATATTTATTTTTTACAAGACCCTCGGTCTTGTGCCTACGTACCAACATATAAATGAGGGATCAAAACCTCGTAATTTGTGTTATAAATTTCAAAGTGAGTATGTTGGTTTTTTAACAAAAATTAAGTTTGAAAGGCACAAGGGCCTAAAATGGTTTGAATGAGTTAGTCCTTTTTGGCTTTTTGAAAGTTTAAGTCAAGTATAGTTAAGTCTATTTACAGGTTTGATTTAAGAAAATAAGTTTGAAAATGCAAAGGCGTAAGGCCAAAGTTTCTACCTTTTTGAAAGTGGTCAAAGTTTAGAACAAAAAATAGTTCACACAAAGAAGTTGTTAAAAATGGAGGGAAAGATTTTGAAATTAAAGAAATGGGGAGAAGATGAAGAGACTACCCTAGATACAAGAAATTTAAAAGTTTAAAGTTGAAAAGATCTGACCAAATGGGAGCAATCTAATAGACAAATATGTCAATAGAAACCCAGAATTCCCTTAGACTTTTTAGAATCAAGCAACACACATATGCACGATTATATCAATCTTGAAGAGTAAATGCATCAAATAAAGATGGCCTCATCCAAGCTTCTCCACTTCAATGATCTTCTTCAAAATAGCCTATGTAGAAGATGAATTCCACAAGTCACAGGTTCAACATAACAGCTTAATAATGATCAATGTTGTAGATGCATTTGGAGAGATCTAGAATGATGTATCAGATGAATTCAAACTTGCAAGTTCTTGGTCTTTCAACAAATTGGCATTGGCCAAGTCCATTAGCAAAGGAATGTTGCCTAAATTCTAAGTCCAATTGGGGAGATCAAAACAACAGTCCATTCAAATTGTCTTTTAGGGTTTTTGTTATTATTATGTGCATTAATGGTCAAAGACCAATCAAACAAACAAAGCAACAAAGTATATCACACAATATGGTCCAAGAGGACAAAGTGAAAATTGCATAAACATAAACAATTAGAATGATATGTACAATGGCAAATGGTAATAGATCCATAAAAATAAATTGCATTCAAAGTAAAAGCTTGAAGGTAAAAGTTAATGGTTAGTAAGTTAATAGTTAGTTTTGTTTTGCTTTTGATTTCAAGACATTCTTTGGAGAACACTCAAACCACTTACCACAAGCATGGATCCTTGAACCAAAACATCTTCCAAAGGAAGGAAAGAAGGCCAAGTTTCCACACAATACCATGGAAGAGGGGAGACTTACAATCTCACTAACTAGAATACTTATGCCTTTGTATCACAAATTTAGCGCTATGTTAAGCAATCGTAATTGGACTTATGTAGAAGTCACAACTATTTGAGGTCGGGCAATAGAACTTTGGTGTTAATGCATGTTAGAGACATAGTATAATGGACTATGCTCATGAAACATACCACACACAAAAAAGATATGCAAAGGTGTGGCCTAATCTCATCCATACTCATGTTAATCTTTCAATCAACTAGCATTAGGACTTAGAGATGTCATTGGCCAATTGAAAATGAATGGATGAAGAAGGGGAATTAGATGAAGAGGGAAAGGGATGAATGAGATCACAAATTGGTCAAAGGAGGACTTTTACCAAATTATTATTATTCATTCATTTTGGGAGATGGAATGTACATTTCATCCATCCTCTAAATCCAATAATATTAATTTGACAAAGTCAAATCAATCTTGACCAAGGCCCAACAACAAATGAGAAACTCAAATAAGTCAATCCAAATGGTCAACACAATTAAAATGGCATTTATTCAATTAAAAGTATTAAAATAATGCATTAAATTCAAATATGTTTTGTCCAAATCCTAAAATCACATCAAAACACCAAATAAATGGCCATGTGATTTATCATAGCTCCAACAATGTCAAAGGACCTTGGATAAAAAATTTCATAATTTTTAGACACTTAAAAATATTTTTAAGCAATTAAAAACAAATGAAAAATCAATTAATTCATGAAAAATATTAATAATGATCCAAAAAATAATTTTAATTCAGAATATGAAAGAGAAAAATATTTGAGAATTTTTTGTGAAAGTCCCATATTTTTTGGATCAATATTGAATTTAATATGAATTATTGAAGAAAATGAAATTAAAAGAAAAATCAGAAATTGCAAAAATACGTGGACCATCAGATCTCCCTCATTAATTGAGGTGGCAGATCTGATGATCCACAGCGCACGTTCCACCAACACCTTAGTCAAGCGCGCTGTAAACATGGTAATCACAATGCACGGTCAAGATTAGAACGCAGGAGTTGGATCACACGGTCTATACTTGAGACAACTCATCACCGGAGCCATAGCTCCGGTTGTCTTCTCCGGCGAGCCTCGTCGGACTGGTCATCATCAACCATCACCAAAATTTCAAACAGGGACATGATTTTGAAGAGAAAACATCACTGAGCACGAATATCACCTCCATTTCTTCCAATTCCAACTATATTGAGAGATATGTGGAATTGAAAAATGAGGTTCATGATCTGAGTTGCTTCGATTCAGCATCAAAATAACTCAAACACCTTGCCTACATTGGTAGGACTTCATCCAACACAATAATCAAGGGAATTGAGCAAGAAACCAGGAGAATCGAAGAGATCAAATTTTTTGTAAAATACCTTCAATGGAGGTCTGAGCTTGCTAGATCTTGATCTGAATCGTGCTTTGCTTCACTCCAATTGCTTGCAGAAGAGGAATGGAATGGCTTAGAATAAAAGGACTCCTAGAGAATTGAATTCCAAAACAGTGGAGATTCAAGCTCAAATTCAACAGAATTTTTCAGGTTTATCCTCTCAATATGAAGGGTTTTCTGTGGGGAATCAAAGCTTGCACAGTGTGTGTCTTGATTATGAACAATTGAGCTTCAATTTATAGAGGATTCCAATGATAATTGCACACCCCTTTCAAGTTTCCAAAATTGGCAAAGTGATGTAAGCAGCTGCATGGGCGCACATAGGCCCATCAAATGATTGCTCATAAGTCCATAATGAAGTTCAGATATGTTGAAGCAAGCTTGGAATGCAAGGCAATTAAACATTGATACTTGAAGTTTGATCCATGACACATGATACCAGCCTGTTTATGCCATGTGCAGCCTATGCATTTCTCATCCAAAATGCATGAACTTTAGCTCTTTGGAAAGGTGAGATCAAGGGGAACAAGTTTGATGTTGAACACTTTTTCATTTGGAGCTTGTAACTTGGAGATATTTGAGGTGGAAGTTTGGAAAAAATTGACATATTGAAGATTTTCTACGTGTCAAGCCACATGTCTCAATATTCCACCTTGTTTAACTTTTTATGGGACCTTCAAATGAGAAACGTGTCTTTATCAAAGTTGTATCTATATCAAATACCTTAAAAATGGTAACCAACTTCATGTCATTTGGATTTGAAATGATAGTGTTATGCATTTTTGAAGTTTGGCAAAATCACTTGATCAATGGTCTAGGTCAAAAGTGACCTATAATGTAGCCTCATATCACATGTGCAAAGAAGTTGAATTAGCTCCCACTCCAAACATCAAAGTAGAAGTAGACACATTGAATTTGATTTTGAAACTTGGAAATCTTTCATCTTATAAAAATTGAGCAAGTTATGGCCTTGGGAAGTTGACTTTCAAATTAGGGTTTAGACAAAATGACCTATAATGTTTTAACATAGAAAATGATTTTCCAAGCAAAACTAGCTCTAGATCTCAACATTAAAGTTGTTCATAATGTTATTTAGAGTAAGTTTTCTCTTGGAATCATTTTCATATGGTGAAAATTGTAGGAGATAGGGTCTAGGGAGACCCAGTTTTGATCAGATGAACTCATCTGGCCAACCACCATCAACCAACTTGCTAATTTCCAATTCTCTTGACTTTCTTGGCTCATGGTAGATAATATATGCATAATATGATGAATTTTGAATTGTCCCTTGATAAATTTGATCAATTGGTGAGATAGCTTGTTGGAGAAGTTACTCCAGATACCCAATCAAATTAGGGTTTCCAAGGCAAATCACCCTCAAACTCTTGAAGCAAACTTGATCAATATAACATGTAGTAGCAATTGGGACTCATACATGATGCTCATAACCATTCTTGAATCAAATCTTGATGGTGATCTTTGTTCATGAGGGTCTCAAACCCTATATGTGATCAATGAATTAAGGAAATCATGTCCCTTACCTACAAAAGAGTTAGTCAACTACAAAGACATATATTTTGGTATTTTGGTTAGTAAAATGATAGTATACAAGTATGATATTATCACAAAGTGATTGGTGATCTCTCCCCAAACAAACCCCATGAATGAGGGGTAAGGAGGATACCAAGGTATGATCCTAATGCTAATGCTTATGATGGAATTGCATGAGGGATCTTAGGGTCAAAATTAGGGTCTTACACCCTCCACTGCGGAAACTCGGTTTCACATCTTCATCTTTGACATTGAAAGACCCTAGTTGAAAACCCAATCCGGCCATATTCTTGTTCTCAGTAATCTCTACCATGCGACCCCACTGATCAGTGCAACCAGCCTCAATAGCTTTCTGAGAATCCTTGAAAGAAGACTTGGGTGCCCCAACTTTCTTCACTTCAGAAATAGACAAGGCTTGGAACGGAGATCCAACCTCCTCCTCAGTTTCAACATATTAAAAGGATGATAGATGGCTCACTAAAAGCGCCCTTTATCCACCAAAAACGACAAGCTTGTCGTTCTTCACAAATTTGAGCTTCTGGTGTAGAGTAGATGTCACTGCTCCTTCTTCATGAATCCATGGCCTTCCTAATAAATAACTATAGGCTGGGTGGATGTCCATTACTTGAAAAGTAATTTTAAAATCACTCGGACCTATCTTGACTGGAAGGTCCACTTCTCCAATGACGGTTTTGTGAGAACCATCAAACGCTTTGATAATTACGTCACTATACCTCATCAGGGTGCCTTGGTAGGAAAGTCTGGACAGAGTTGACTTCGAAAGCACATTCAAAGAAGAACCAGTATCAACTAACACATTGGATAATGCATCCTCCTTACAATTCATCGAAATATGTAGCGCCAAATTATGATTTCTACCTTCCTCAGGTAGTTCTTCATCACAAAAGCTCAAGTTATTCCAAGAAGTAATGTTAGCCACAATTTGGTCAAATTGATCCACAGTAACATTGTGCTCAATGTAGGCTTGCTCTAGTACTTTTTGTAATGCTTCTCTGTGTGCTTCAGAATTCATCAGCAGAGACAACACTGAAATCTTTGACGGAGTTTGGAGCAGTTGCTCCACCACACTAAACTCGCTCCTCTTGATTAACCTCAATACCTCATCATCATTATTAGGCTTCAGCTTGCTAGATTCATCAGACTGACACACTGAAGCACCAACTTGGTTCATTATAGACACATCCACCTTCTTACTAGCCGAAACATCCTCTACTTCCTTCGAAAAGACCGAACCAAACATACGATCACTGCAGGTCACCTTTGCAATATCAGCTATATTCACCACAGAACTTGCTACCAGTAACGAAACCTCTTGACCATTCTCCACCATTGTAGCATTATACTGATAAGGCGCAACTTTATTGGATATGTACAGGATGAGGCCCGTTAACCGTATTACCAACGATGATACCGATCTATTGACGTTGTTGTTGCTGCTACTATCAAATTAAATTACTACCCGCTTCGGGGTCTTGAACACATGAATAATTATATTAATATCACCTATATCCCTTGATTGTTGAATATGGATTACATTCTCATCCATCAACCTCTGGATATCTCTCATGACAATCATACATCCACGGGGGTTTACGCTGCAGATTTGACAACCATCATGGTCGTGCTCAAAATCACTAATTGTACATAAGGTCCTATGCATCTCCACCAATGACCTACAGATACGTCGTACATCAAAGACTCATAAATTCCCCGGATAACCATCCACCATGTTAACTGAAGCATTACCATGAGCAGGCAACAGATTGGCCTTCACATTAGGCGCACGGTCCTCAAAGGACACCATTCCACTCTTCACGAGCTTTTGTACTTCATATTTTAGCAGGTAGCAATTCTCAATGTCGTGGCCAGGAGCTCCCTGGTGAAAGGCACAACGGAGTTCAGGTTTGAACCACCATGGAAGTGGCACGGGAATTTGAGGTGGATTTCTTGGTTGGAGTAGGTTCTTGAGAACCAAAGATGGATATAACTTTACATATGTCATAGGAATAGGGACAAAGGAGACCTTTTTCCTCTCAAAAATTTGTTGGTTATTATTGTTCTTGTTGTAGTTGGTTCTTTGTTGTGGTTGTTGTTGACGTTGTTGTTGTTGAATCGGAACTGATTGATTTTTGGAATTGTTGGAAAACACTGGAACTACAGAAGAAACTTGATGTTGATGCTGATGCGGTTGAGGATTCCTTATGACATGAGGCCTTCTCTGCCTCCTTACGGATACTGAATTAGTCTCTCCTTCCTTCCTTTTGGAAAAACCACTTCCATATTTCTTACTGGACGACACCTCTTGCTTGGACAGACGTCCTTCACGGACTCCCTCCTCTAACCTCATCCCCATGTTTACCATTTTAGTAAAGTCACTGGGGGCACTGGAGATCATGCGCTCGTAATAAAACGAACTCGGAGTCTTCAGGAAAATCTTTGTCATCTCTTTTTCTTCCAATGGAGGATTAACCTGAGCAACAAGTTCCCTCCACCTCTGAGCATACTCCTTAAATGTATCTTTATCCTTTTGAGAGATAGACCTTAGCTAGTCTCTATCAGGCGCCATATCCATATTATATTTGTACTGCTTAACAAAAGCGTCACCCAAATCGTTGAAAGTATGAACACTTGCACCGTCTAGCCCTACATACCATCTCAGAGCAGCACCAGTCAAACTGTCTTGAAAGTAGTGAATCAATAACTGATCATTATCAGTTTGAGTTGACATCTTTCCGGCATACATAACAAGGTGGCTCAACGGACAAGTGTTTCCCTTATACTTTTCAAAGTCAGGAACTTTGAACTTCATCGGGACCTTCACATTCGGTACCAGGCAGAGCTCAGCAACACTCTTACCAAACAAGTATTTTCCTCTCAAAGTTTTCAACTCCTTGTGCAGCTCAAGGAACTGATCCTCCATTTTATCCATATTCTCATAAACATTTAGGCCCTCAGATGGCTCAGAATGGTAGATGGTGTCCTCAACACGAGGCAAGGTATGAATAACTGGAGGTAGCACAGACATGACTGGGCTAGATGCCGGCATAGAACCAAAGGTGGGTGCAAACCCTTCAGGCATAAAATTTGGTGGCATTCCCCATGAGAATCCAGCAGGCATAGACGAACTAGATTGAGTAGCAGCAACAGGAATGGTTGAGGTAGCAACCTCGGAGATAACAGTCCTTCAGGGAGGAGTTGCAGGAGTTGGTGAAGACTGATTCTTCGCAGCAAGAACATACTCCATCATGGCAGTCAATTGGGCAATCTCATCCTTCATCTCTCTATTCTCTTGTTCCAAATGCTCAATAATTCTGGGTTGATTGGCACGAGTGTTGTATCAGTGAGTCAGCTTGGATGAAGCACAGAAGAATAACCGATAAGACATCTGGCAGAAGAAAACTTGTTATGCTAATGATGCATGAATTACAATGTTTTTTGATTGTTTTAATTTCAAGGAACATGTTGTTTCACTCGCAAACATATAATAATAATAATAATAATAATAATAATAATAATAATAATAATAATAATTTGATTGATCATAAAAATCTCTTTTATTCATAAATTTTGGAATGACTACACTGAGTACAATTTCAGAAACCAAAGTACAAATACAAGAGAAAAGGAAATTAATCATCCTAAGGATCCCTAAGCAACAGTCTCAGACGATTTGGCTGTTGGCGTGTACTTCCTTCGGATGCGTCGGATCTCAGACTCAAAAGATGTCTTCATCTTAGACTTCTCAAGGATAAGTTGATCACCAATCCTCTTCCAAGCACTGGAAGGCTGAGGCATACTAGAGGAAGATGGACCCTCTGGCTCTCTCTTCCTTTTCACTGCTCGGTCTTCAAGAAGTTCAATAAGCACATCTTTGTCCTTTGACTCAAGCTGCAACTCCTCATGCTTTCGGCTCAAAGCATGGAACCACTCTTCCCACATATCTTTCTCTTGCTTCATCTTGGCGAGTGCGTCTTCCAACTCTTCCACATATTGGTTAGGGAGAGTTGATGGCTCAGCCACAACCAAAGGCATAGGTCTCTCACAAGCATACGACATCTTCAATTTCAAAGCTCTCTTCTTCACCCAAGTAGTGTAAGCTTCCAAAGCTACACAATTGCACGGACCAAGCTCGGATCTTCCTTTCCTATGCACATTATGCCAAGCATGTACCATCTGCTGCTTCAAATGTTGGGGATCTTTACCCTCTTGATAGAAAAGACCTTCTAACTGAGTGTTATTGGGTTTGTCTCTCAAGGAGAACCCAAGTTGACGGCGAGCCAATGCAGGGTTGTAGTTGATTCCTCCTTGTGTACCAATGAGAGGCACATTAGATAGTTCACCACAACTATCAACAATATCCATACTACACAATGCAAAATCATACAAAACAATATTATCATTAGTGAGAGTCATAAGTCTCTAAGACCACCGTAGACATTGTTTGTTCTCCACAAAAGCAGACGTCTCAGGCAAGTGAGAAATAAACCACTTGTACAGGAGAGGAACACAACACACAATAGTCCCACCACCTTTAGAATTCCTCAAATGCAAATAGAAATACATATCACCCAACAGAGTAGGCACAAGATTCCCAATCAAGAATATTCTAGTGGCATTAACATCAACAAAATCGTCAATGTTAGGGAACAAAGCTAAACCATAGATAAGCAACACAAAGATGGCTTCAAAAGCATCCATACTACCAGCTTGAGCAAAGACAGTAGCTTTCCCAATGAGGAACTCAGAAGTCAACCCAAACATTCCTCATTTCTTCACCCAATGAGCCTCAATCTCATACTTCTTCAGATGAAGAGCTTCAGCTATGATATGAGATCTGGGAATCTCCTCCAATCCACTAAAAGGCACCTTTTCAGAAATAGGTATTCCCAAGAGATGGGCATACTCCTCTAACATAGGCATAAGCTGATAATCGGGAAAAGTGAAGCAACAGTTGAGAAGGTCATAAAACTGAACCAACACACTCAAGAGTCCTTCAACCACATCAGTAGAAGCTTCCCATGATGTTGCTTGAAGTCCAAGTGATCTAATGCAAAGGATGATAACTTCCTTAGCTCTTCCAAATCAGAACATCTGAAATTGTACTTCTTAGTGTTCCTTCGTCCATAATCCATGGTCTGAAAATATTTGCAAATAAGACCTTAGTTCCTTGAAATTTATTTTTCTGTTATGAATGTCATGATTCGCATGGATGCATGAATGCAACAATCACAAATAAGGGATCACACACAAGGCAAACAAACAAAGGTCAAGGGATGAATTAAGTCATTGTCAAGATCAATCATCCATTTTGGTGGATTATGGTTTTCACCTTATCAACACCCAATTTCCATTGATATTGACAAGACTTGATTAGATCAACCAAGAATCAAAGGGTTTGTTGTGAGTCACGAGCATGGAGTCAGGTTAAGAACCATCCCAAAGAAGTGTGCTAATGATAAAAAAAACCTATAGATCATGTTCTAAAAAGTTCCCATAGTCTTAATTCCATCTATCAGATATTATAGGTTAAGATGAATGACTCATCAACCCATAATATTCTAAAGAGAAACTCGTCTGAGTGTAGTATCGCGTAATAACTGTCATCAAGTTTACACCTGAACAGTCTCTACACTACGTCCTAAATAGGCAGAGTTGGGTTAATAACTTGTGTGACATTAATAGCTCCAAAAGGGTCTCCAATGAGTAGATGGGTCCCAAGCCAACTTGTTAAGGACTACTCCACACAAGTCGAACATGACTATATAATCCTCCTATCTTAATTGCACTCAAGTTCGATTTAGAACGTATCTCACCACTCAGAGATCACAAAGCATAACAAGAATATCATATCATACAAAACAAATATATAAACAATCAAATATACAATTATATACACATAAAAAAGTAGGCTAAACCCACGAAGGACTACTCCCCAGCAGAGTCACCACTTAATTTCTGTAGCGGTAAATTCATGACCATTAAGCTATGGATAAACTTAACGTCAATAAAACCAGAGTCACCACCGCGCTTTTATTGTTTCCAAAGGAAAAGGGAAAAGTACGAACAAAACCCAAAAATTATAAGTTTTCAAATCAAATCTAATAAAATGCCAGAGATTATAGGTAAGGGGGTTGGTTACACAGAGGGAAGGTGTTAGCACCTAAAGTGTTCTAGGTACTCCTAGGGAGCCCTTTTTTATGTGCGTACGTGTTTTTGGTATAAAATATGTTTGAAATAAATAGAGTGTGGGGATGAGAAAATAATTCATTGATTATATTTTTGTGTTTGACAAGACCTTCGGACTTGTGCCTATGTACCAACATAAAAATGAGGGATCAAAACCACGTAGTTCATGGTATCAATTTCAAAATGAGTGGATTATTTTTAACAAAAGTTTAAATTTAAAAGAGGCATAAAAGGCCCAAAAGTTTGAATAGGTGTTATTTCTTTTTGTCTTTTGAAATTTTAAGTCAATATGATTAGATTTATTTACAAGTTTGATTTAAGAAGAGAGTTTTAAAAATGCAATGGCATAAGGCCAAAGTTTCTAATTTGAAATAAGGTCTAAGTTTGAAATCACAAACAAAGAAAGTTTTTGAAAAGGGGGAGAGATTTTGAAATTTAAGAAGTGGGAGATGATGAAAAGACTAATCCTAAGCATACAATTAAAAGTTAAGAGTTGAAAAGATCTAACCAATGGGATGCAATCCAACAGACAAGAATGTCATATAGAAAACCCATTTTCCCTTTGGACTTTGAATCAAGCAATTATCACAAGTAAATAGCAATGTCAGGCATCATGAAGTCAAGGCATCAAATAAAGATGGCCACATCCATGCAAGCAAATCCCATAGCTAGCAGTCTTCTCTTGTCTTCTCATGAATTAGATGAAATACTCATTGATCAACTCAGAATAAGACATTAAGCACAAGAACAAAATAACAGTTGCATCAAGACCATGGAGCAGATGAACTCAAGTGGATCCAAATACTTGCATAAGATGAAAACCCAAATCACAATAACTTGGTCTCAGAAATGTTGGCATTAGCCAAGTCCCTTTTTGCATATGGAATGTTTCCTAATTCTAAGTCCAAAAAGCTCAGATCAAACCCAACAGTCCACACAAACATTTTTTTAGGGTTTTTGTTGTTTATTAAGTATTTTAAGGTCCTAAGACCACAAACACAAACAAAATACACAAAAAAATATATACAATCACAATATATGGCTCAAATGAGCAAAGTGAAAATGATATAAACATAAACAAGTTAAATGATGTGAAAATGGGAATGAATGGTAAATGACTTGAAATTAAATTGCATAAAGTAAATGACTTGAAAGTAAAGCAAAGTTAATAATTGTTAGTGTTAGTCAAAGTTAATTAGATGTCAGTGAAGTTTTGCTTTCTTATTGATTAAGTCATTCTTTGGAGAACACTCAACCATCTATTCACAAGCATGGATCCTTGAACCAAGACATCTTCCAAAGGAAGGAAAAAAGGCCAAGTTTCCATATAATACCATGAAATATGGGAGACTTACAATCTCACTTACTAGAATGCTATGCCTTTAGGGTCAAATTTAGCTCTATGTTAAGCAATCGTAATTGGACTTATGTAGAAGTCACAACTATCTAAGGCCGGAAAATAAAAATTTAGGTGCTAATGCATGTTAGAGATTTGGTATAATGAACTAAAGTCCTAAAACATACCACACACTAAAAGAAAAGAGATCAAAGGAGGGACCTATCTCATCCATACTTGTATTGGTTCATCTGACACAAAATCATTGATGAACCAATTAGCCTTAGCATATTGAGACTTCATTGGTCAATGGAAGGGATGGGAAAGAATGGGATTGAAGATGAAGAGGAAGGAGAGATGAGAGAAACACAAATTGGTCATGGGAGGAATTTTATCAAATTAAAATCATTCATTCATTTTGGGAGATGACAATGTATATTTTATCAATCCCCTAAATCCAATGATTTTAACTAAATAAAAGTCAAATCAACCTTGACCAAGGCCCAAACACATAGTCAAACATCACAAGTACTTAAAAATGACTCAACATAATTTTTACACAATTAAAATATCAAATTAAAAATGCATTTAAATTCAATTTAATTTGGTCAAAACCTAAAATCTATTCAAAACACCAAATAAATGGCCAAGAGATTTATCCTAGCTCAAACAAGGTCAAAGGACCTTAGACAAAAAAATTCATGATTTTTGAAAAGTCAGAAGTATTTTTAAACAATTAAAAATATGCACAAAAACAATTAATTCATGAAAAATATCAAAATTAATCCAAAAAAATAATTTTACTTCAGAATGAAAGAGGAAAATATTTAAAGATTTTTGGTGAAAGTCCCATATATTTTGGATAAAAAATGAAATTAATATGAATTAATCAAAATAAATGGATTAAGCATAAAATCAGAAATAAAAATAGAAAAAACAAGAGCCATCAGATCTCCCTCATTAAATGAGGTGGCAGATCTGATGGTTGTGCTTATGTCATCCATGGTACACCCTAGTCAACGCGCTGCAACAATGGTAGTTAAAACCAATGACTATGATTAAAACATTTAAACAAGATCTGATGGTTGAGAGGTCTGACAACACACCACGGAAGCTAGGGCTCCGATTTTCTTCTTCGGTGGACCTCACCGGACTGGTCCACCATCAACCATCACCAAAATGAAAAACAAGGACATAGATTCAAGAAAAAATGCTCAGGAGCTCGAATCTGGCCTCAATTTTCTCCAATTCTAAGTATATAGAAAGATACAGGGATTTGAATTTTAAGGATTATGAACTGAGTTGCTTCGATTTGACCTCAAAGCAACTCAATCTTCTTGCCTACATTGGTAGGACTTCAGCCAACCAAAAATCACAAAGAATAATGAATAATTGAGGGAGAATCAAAGAGATGAAAATTCTAGAAAATCACCTTCGAGGGAGCTTCAACCTTGCTTAATCTTGATTCTAATTGTGCTTGGCCTTATTTCAGAAGCTTGTAGGAAGTGATTAAGATCAGAAAATGGCTTGGACTCTTGGAGTTTCAATCTCAAAACAGAATGATATTTAAAGCTCAATTTTCAAATGAAAATCTTCAAGGTTATCCTTTAATGGTGAGGGTTGGGATTGCAGGTTCAAATCTTGGGCATGAGGTCCTTAACTCTGAGCAATGAGGGTTGTATTTATAGCCAAAGAGATTCATTTCCACACACTTCCAAAAATTGCCAAATTTAGCAATTCACCTTGCATGCTTGCATAGGCGTGTGATAGGCCCATCAAGTGATGTATCCAGGTCCAAAAATGAGTGAGAATCATGCTGAAATCATGTCATGTGGTCATGCACTTATGTTTGAAATATGGAATTGAAAATCATCCAAATGGTACCTCACATTGCACCCATGCGCAAGTCCTTTATTCTTTGGCCAAATGAGGTGATCTTGGACTTTTTAGAAATGTGAGATCAAGGGGAACAACTTTCATGTTAAACACTTTTTCATTTGAATCTTGGATCATGATGAATTTTGAGGTGGAAGTTTGGGAGATCAAACATATTTGAAAATTTTCTAAGTCCCAAGTCAAATGTTCACTTCTTCCACCTTGAATAACTTTTTCTATGGACTTCAAATGAAAACAGTTCCTTCATCAAAGTTATATCTACTTCAAACCTCTTAACTTTGTTCACAAATTTGACCTCATTTGGATTTGTCATGAAGGAGTTATGCATTTTAGAAGTTGAGGAAAATCACTTGTTCAATGATAATGGCCCAAAATGACCTATAATGTTTCCTCGTGGAACATGCATTTGCAAGTTGAATTTGAACTTCCTATAAACATAAAAGTTGAAGTAGACATCTTGAATTGTATTATGTAATTTTAATGGATTTAATATCATAAATATTGAGCAAGTTATGGTCTTGGGAAGTTGATCTCCAAACTAGGGTTCAAACAAAATGACCTATAATCTTTCACCATAAAAGATGACTTTCCAAGCAAAACTAGCTCTTGACTTAAAAATGAAAGTTGTTTAAAATGTCATTTTGAGTAACCTTTATCTTGGAATAATTTTCATATGACAAAAATTGTAGGAGATAGGATCTAGGGAACCCCAGTTTTGACTAGTTGACTTTCTCTGGTCAACCACCATGAACCACCTTGCTACCTTGATATTCTCTTGACTTTTGGGACTCATGGAGGATCATAAATGTGTATTGTGATGTAATATAAAGTATCCCTTGAAATATTTGATCAAATGTTGAATAAGCTTGTTGAGGAAGTCACACAAGTTACCCAGATGAATTAGGGTTTCCAAGGCAAACAAGCTTCAAACTCTTGATGATTTCTTGGTCAAAATGATATGTGAATACCATGGGGATCCATATATGATGTATAGAGTCATTGTGAACCATCTCTTGGTTGAACTCCTTACATTGAGGGTCTCAAACCCTAGATATGAGCTTGATAGAGCATGAGTGAACACACATACTACACACAAAGGTGTCGCAACCTACCTGTGAAAAAAAACAACAGGCGAAAAAGAAAAGACAGAAGAGTCGCCACCGTGCATTATTTATCCCAAAGGAGGGAAAGGAAAGGAAAAGACAAGGTCTCGCAACCAAATCTTGGGTTCGGGAGTCGATTATGCGAAGGGAAGGTATTAGCACCCCTACGCATCCGTAGTACTCTACAGGATCCACTCTTGTAGTTCTTGTCTAAAGGGTGTGAGTTTATCTAATGTACTATTTACTAAAAAAAAAGGGTCAAAAGGAAATGACACGCACGGATGTCGCATCCACTGCATATGTATCCCATCTGAATATGAGAATCAGAGTCTTCGTAGCTCGGCTTCCTAAGGGTTAGGGGGAGTGTGTGCTCACTAAGACGTCGCGTCTTATGCCTACGTATCTCATCTGGAATGAGAATCAGAGCAAGCCGTAGTTCGGCTAACTACGGGTTAAGGGTTGTGTTTTGGGGTGAACGATGTTACTACGCAATCTACCGGATGCTCGGCCTTTGGAGACTTACTCGCCTGTAGTAGAAGGAGATAACATGTTCTTAGGAGAAGAAAAATCAATGAGTTGTTGGTGTTTAGGAACACTCATGCAAAAGGGGTAATGAGGATAAGACCTCATAGCTCTTAACCCTGGACAGGGTGAGCTCATGACAAAAAGTGGGGGTTCAGAAAGGTGGAACCCTCTCCACTGACTGACCGGACAAAAGATCTGGGGTTTTTGTTCTAAAGCATCGACACGTAGTGTGATCTTAAAGAACGACGCACTGAATAACGGGGGATTGATTATTGATCCCTTTTATCCGTCAATTGCCTCTTCATGGAGGTCTTTAGGCAAAAAGTAGTAAAATGCGGGAAAGATAAAGGGGGTTAAGAGATCTACCACACGGATAAAGATCCGAAGCAACAGCAAATAAAGAGATAAGAAATCCAGAGATCTCTCAAGCTAGCACCATCAAAGAAAGCGAGTCAGTACAGGTAATCAGAATAAACCTCCAGGTGGTATCCCACAAATAAAGTGGAACACCAGGCAAGCCATCTCTGCAAGAGTCATATGAGCCCTCATAAAACAAAACTCAACAAACAGGTTAGAGAAACAAGATAGGGTAATTAAGAGTTGCCCCCAAATCAAAATGTAACCACATGAATCATGCCATTAAAATTCGCAAAAAGCTCACAAAAAGCAACCAAGGGTAGGAGGCCTAAACCTCTTGTCAAACACATGCATCCAAAGGGTATCAAATTCACCCATAATACCTCATACATTCAGAGCATTCAAATTAAAAACATAAAGTAATGGGAATAAGGCAAACCTGACTGGAGAGATTGAATTGCCCGGTTGGGTTTGCAAAGCAATCTTAGGGTTTATATGAGAGGGAATTGGTTCTTTGCAGATGAGTTCCCTTCAGTCTCTAGAGGTTGCTCTGAACTCTGTTAGCTCTTCTCTCACTATCTTTTTCCCAGCCAGGGTAATAGGAATAGAATGGCCTTTTGTTTCACTGAAACTCTGAATTTATAACTTGATTTTTGTGGACCTGTGGGCTCAAATGAGAGAGGCCCGAGTCCAAAATTTTTCTGTTATATTTTATTTATTTATTTTTATTTTGTTTTTTTTTCTCGTTTTTTTTTCGTTTATTATTTTTTTTTTCGTTTTTTTTTTCAAAACATGTGGGCTTCGCCTAGCGAGCATGACAGTTCAAGAAATTCCTCTAAGCGTAGGTGATTCTTATGGCTTTTCTTGGGACTCGCTAGGCGACCCATTCTACTCGCCTAGCGAGCATGACAGCTCATGAACAAACTTTTGCTCCTTCAAGATTAACGTTTTGACTGACGAATAGACCCCATTTGAACCTGTTGGAAGTAACTCAAGCCATTCCCTTGTGTTGACTGATCATCTAAATATAACTCACAAAGTGTCCTGGATGATGTTCAAGCTTCTTGAAGCTAATCCCGATTGACATGATGAAATGCAATGTATCTAATTCTGATTGATAATGATGAAATGCAATGTGAAATGTTAAATGACCTAAAAATGAATGCATGAATGAGGAGGGCAAATTTTGGGGTGTTACAGTTGCCCCTATTCAGTCATCACCTAACCCGAGCAGGATGAAAGCGAACAGCTTATCAGGCAAACAGGGTGAGTTGTGATTGAATACCAAAGACAGACCGAAAATTTACGCTCTGAGAACAC
Source organism: Lathyrus oleraceus (assembly GCF_024323335.1). Taxonomy (NCBI): domain Eukaryota; kingdom Viridiplantae; phylum Streptophyta; class Magnoliopsida; order Fabales; family Fabaceae; genus Lathyrus; species Lathyrus oleraceus. The sequence continues at coordinate 365,924,434 of NC_066580.1, forward strand.
CACAAAAATGCTGAAATACACCGCGCTGTTTATTTCTCTTCCGATCCTCTAGCTGAATCTGAATCAGTCTTCTGACTTAATCTGGAGTTTCGATCCTCTGGCTGAATCTATACTCAATTTAGTCCTCTGGTTGGATGTTAATTTTGATCCTCGGGCTGGATACGATTTTGATCCTCGGGCTGGATATGATTTCAATCTTCTGGCTAGATCTTCTTCGATCTTCTGGCTAGATCTGAATTGTTTCGATTCTCTGGCTGAATCTATTTCCGGTCTTCGGGCTAGACCTGACTTCGATCTTCTGGCTAGATCCACTTTGATCTTCTGGCTAGATCTTCTTCGATCTTCTGGCTAGATCTACTTTGTTTCGATTCTCTAGCTGAATCTATCTTCTTTGATTCTCTGGCTGAATCTATTTCCGGTCTTCGGGCTAGACCTGACTTCGATCTTCTGGCTAGATCTACTTCGATCTTCTGGCTAGATCTGGATTGTTTTGATGATAAATTCCCATCATCAGGATCTCGCATCTGAGGCATGCGCTGGTTGACCCCCTTTCGAAATCTACACTCAGTCTTCATGTTAGATATGCAGCTTCGAGAATATTCCACTTTTTGGGCTTCGTACATATTCTTCAGGCTAGAACATGCTGTAACGACCCTTCAATTAGACTTTTATTTTTAAATTGCGATCCACGGGCTGGATCCTCTTGTAAATTGATTTTCTGTTAAACTGTCAATCTACTCCTCTAGCTGGTTTGCTGGGGAAATAACGCTTGTAGGCGATTCTCTGGCTGAATCTTCAAATTGAACCTCAGGCTGGCTCATTGGAAAATGATTCTCAGGCTGAATCTTCGAGTTGACCCTCATGCTGGATCACACACACTTGATCCTCTGGCTGAATCTCATGACTTTGGTTGTAAAGTAATTCTTCAGTCTGCTTTGAAGAAACCGTTTATCAGCTTATGTGTATGCTTGATATGCATGCAAATGCAAATGCAAATGTTATGCATGGTGCAAAAAAGAAATCTGCTTGGGGAAGCAAGCTCCGGTAGGGAACGGATCGCTGTATCAATCCTTGAATGCGCTGTGGGGAACGATCCGTCTGCCGGGACCGGGGAGCCACCGAAAATAAATCGGCTTTTTTATGGAAAGTTGACCTTGCTGGGGAAGTATCAACTATGGAAACTTTATTTGGCGAGGCTCTATGAGGAGAGTCTGTGGGGAAAGCACTTCCTGGGGAAATATCGTAGGAATCGACCTTTGCTGGGGATATGAACTTGCTAAACGTCTTCAGGTTGAGGATCAAAATAAATCTGTTAAAAATAATCTGCTGGGGAATGAGATGAACACTGGGAACACCACCCTCTTGTCTGTTGGGTATGCAACTACTCCGCTGTTGCTGGGGATCTAGTTCCTGTGACCTGCAATCACACACGTATGTCCTGGGGGAATTATTCGGTTTGAATTCACCGTCCGGGATTAGGAACATTCAAAGCAATTTTAAATGTTTTCCTGTGCAAATCATCTGCAAAAGCCACCATTATATTCATATGCAATATGTTTCATCAAGAATTCAGACATCTTCTGCAAACAAACTGATAAATGAAAAATAAAGAGGCCCTTTAACTGAAAAATTTGTGCCAAGAATAGGCGAGTACATCGGGAAGCTGATCCCTGAAAAGAGGTGATCGCTATAAATTGAACGAAAGAAACTATCCTAATGGCAATGTGGATACGGGGTCCCACTGAGTTTCGGCTCTGCTATGGCTCGTATGACCTCAAGACGCTCTGCTCATCTTGCTTTCTGAAGTGGATGATTAGTCGATCTTTAACCTTTGAAGATTGCCAGGTTGAATGAAACGGTGATATAACACGGATGAACTCAGACTGCAGTCATTCGCTTATTCCCTCTTTTGCGTGGACCACCCTTTTGGGTTTTCAATCCACCGGGATACCCTTTTTTGCCTGAGCCGCCCTTTCGGGTTTTCGACTCACCGGGTGTACATTTTTTATTTTTATATCCCTAATTTTTTCCCGAACCTCTTTATTCTTTTTTTTGGTTCGTCGGGATGCCCTTTTTTGCCTGGACTATTCATTTTACTGTCCAGCGGGTCTATTTTATGCGAAGTATTTTTTAACTGCGTCTGAGTTGACAAGGGATGGGAAGTCTTCGCCATCCATGGTTGTTAGCATCAGAGCTCCGCCAGAGAAAACTCTTTTAACCACGTATGACCCTCATAGTTCGGTGTCCATTTTCCCCTGTGATCTGTGTTGGGAGGGAGAATTCTTTTGAGTACCAATTCACCGACTTGATACTCCCGAGGGCGCATTTTCTGATCAAATGCTCTCTTCATTCGTCTCTGATATAGTTGGCCATGGCATATAGCTGCTAGTCTCTTTTCCTCAACTACATCCAGGGTTTTAATCCGTAGGTTGATGGCTTCCTCAAGTCCTATGATACAAGCTTCGTATCCGGCTTCATTGTTGGTGCAGGGAAAAGTTATTCTGGCACAAAATGGCATATGAACCCCCTCCGGCGTGATCAACACTGCACCAACTCCGCGACCATTGACGTTGACCTCCCCATCAAACATCATAATCCATTTGGATTCAGGATCGTCGAGCAGCCCACGCCAAAGCGCAGCAAGTTTTCTCGAGCAGTGAGTATTTTTGTTCACAGTCGGTAAACTTATTGCTAAGGTAGTATATTGCATGCTCTTTTCGACCTGACTCGTCATGCTGACCGAGCACACAACCCATTGACCTTTCTAACACAGTTAAGTACATGATCAACGGTCTTCCCTCTACTGGAGGCATTAGAATCGGAGGCTCCTGCAAATACTCTTTTATTCTTTCAAAGGCCTTCTGACGATCATCATTCCAAGTGACCTCTTGCTCTTTTCTCAGTCATTTTGAACAATGGCTCGCATGTGGCTGTAAGATTAGATATGAACCTTGAAATGTAGTTCAATTTGCCCCTGAAGCCACGAAACTCTCTTTCTGTCGTCTTCGGTACCAATGTTGATAGTCTCAATCACCTCCTGATAAGGTGTAAAAGCTCGGTCCTCCTGTTTCAACAACCTGGCTAACTCCTCAGGCTATTCACAATCTTCCTCAACCCCTTCTTCGGCTTGATAGATAGGATTGTCGAAGTCATACTTGGCCATAGCAGTGTCGTTAGCAGTGAGATCCGGGTGATCGTCTATGCATGATGGAGGATCATGCTTTACCTTAGAGCGAGATTTTTTTTTTGGGAAGAAAAACGGGAAAGAAACATTGCCATTTTTATCGTAAAAGTAAAAGATAATTGAAAGAAAGAGAACACAAAATTGTTTGCAAAAGCTGTCCTTTATTGATGATGAAAATAATTGTGAAATGTGAATAAATGGATGGCCCTACAGATGAGTCATTACACCTTGGGCAAAGTGTAAGACTTTATTATGCATGTAATAAAAGGAAAACAATAAAAATTACTCTTTCAGTAGAGTAACCCGGACGACTTTTTTGAACGACCAATTGTTGAGCTTTTCTCCCGGGACACACAGGCGAATCCAGCTATCTAAGTCACAGTCGCTGTCAGCCTTGTCTTCATCTGCAGCATTGGCGACGTGGGGAGAAACCAAATCCCCGCTGGAGAAAGTACCGACTTCATTATTCTGAGACCCCGGAGTATACCCCAATCCAAACTTGTCATCTTTGATGATTGGCTCCACAAATTTGCCCCAGCCTTGGGCATTACCAGCTTTAACCACTTCGACAGCCTTCTTGTATGAAGAGATAGAAGTCCCGACCTCCTTGGACTTAGGTGAAAAGACAGCTTCGGGCGCGACCTCACTGATGTTTATGGCTTCGAAGCCCTGACTCATGCATCTCGCCATCCATCTCCACATACTTAAATGTAGACAGGTGGCTAACAAAAATATCCTCTTCACCACAGAAAGTGACGACCTGACCTTCTAGTTCGTATTTGAGCTTCTGGTGAAGAGTAGAAGTAACAGCACCGGCAGCATGAATCCAGGGCCGACCTAGCAGACAGCTACAGGCAGGCTGGATATCCATCACGTAAAAGGCGCTCTTGAACACCTGCGGTCCAATCTTAACTGGCAACTCAACTTCGCCAAAGACAGATCTCTTAGAGCCATCAAAAGCCCTCACAACTAAGTTACTTGGCTTCAGGATGATGCCATCGCAATCTAACTTCATTAAGGCTTTCTTTGGAAGAACATTCAGAGAAGAGCCTGTATCAACCAACACATGGGAAAGCACCACCCCTTTGCATTCCATTATGATATGCAAGGCTTTGTTGTGATTCCTGCCCTCAGATGTCAGGTCATAGTCGGTGAAACCTAGCCCATGGCTAGCGTTTACATTTGAAACTACCGACTCCAGCTGGTTAACAGTTATCTCTGGTGGAACATAGGCCATATTCAGTACTTTCAACAAGGCTGCTCTGTGAGCCTCATAGCACATCAATAATGAGAGAATGGAGATCTTTGAGGGTGTCTGATTTAGCTGGTCGACTACCTTGTAGTCACTTTTCTTGATAATCCTCATAAACTCGTCCACTTCTTTCTCGAATGCGGTCTTAGGAGGAGCCTCCTCAGTAGTAACCTCTTCGGTGGCTACCTGTTTTCCTTTAGCCTTGGAAGCTGCCTTAGCTTCAGTATTCGCGCGCAATGTTGATGGTGCAAATAGGCGTCCACTGCGGGTGAAGCCACCAACTCCTCCAACATTGTCTACAGCGGAGCTACCAATGTCAATGTCTTCATCGTTAACTTTCTGCCCCTGGTAGTAGACATCAGCCCCATAGTGCCACGGGATAACACTGTCTTTCTCATATGGAACAGGTCCTGGTACCGTGATGGTGACCGGACTAACCAAAGCCGGTTGAGGGCTGTCAGAGTAAATTGTAACTGGTGCTGGACTTTCTGGGAAATATATTGTTGTCGGAGCGGGTCTCGCGGGAACATATATTTCTTCAGGAGTGAAATAAATCGTCACTGTTGACACATCATTCTTCATTGGACGGGTCTGATCGAACTGAAGACAACCTTCATCTATCAGTTGCTGAATACCCCTTCTCAAATTGTCACATCCGTTCTCGGCAGCTTGACAATTCTGCACTCTCCCCCACAGCCCGGGAAAATCTGTCCTTTCAAAAGTCGGTCTTTGACTACCGATAGCAAAGTCTTCACTTTAGTCACATCAGAAACCAAATTCAAAGTTTCCCCACTATCAACAGCATTAATCCTCTGCCCGCCGTGGGCTGGCATCAGGTTTTGGATAACATTAGGCACCGGAGAAAAATTGATAGCCTTGGCGTCTCTCAAATCTTGCACCTTTAGGTGGAGAGCCTTGCAATTATCTATAGTATGGCTAGGTGCGTTGGAGTGAAAAGCACATCTAGCGTTGACATCATAACCTCAAGGCAAATTATTGGGGTCGATTGGTGGGGGCCAGAGTTCTCAACGTAACCAGATTCATGTCAATCAGCCTGGGAAGTAACACAGAATAAGGCATTGGGATTGGCTCAATGACCCGGTCCGTTTGCCTTGGACGTTGTTGATAGTGTCTCTGCTGACCCGGGTTACCTCCTTGATGTTGATTGTTGTACCTGGGTTGCGGTTGATACTGCGGTTGTTGTTGCTATTGAGGAACAGGTGTTGGAATAGTGACTGCGGCGACTTGATCTTGATAATAATTAGGGCGTCCTCTGCCCCTGCCTTTGCCGGCATACACAATGCTTGTCTCGCATTCTCTTCTTCGTTGACCGTTACCAGCAAACGGTTTCTTGGAAGCACTATTGTCTTGAATTCGGCCCATCTTCAACAGACTCTCAATTCTTTCTCCAGCAATTACTATCTCTGCAAAGCTGATTGACGGGCAAGCAGCCAATCTCTCAATATAATTGCCTTGAAGAGTGTTCATGAACATGTCCGCCATCTCCCTTTCAGACATAGAGGGTTGGACGGACGCATCAATTTGTCTCCAACGCTGAGCATATTCTCTAAAGGTCTCCTTGGCAGTCTGAGACATTCCTTGCAACAAGGTCCGATTCGGAGCCAAGTCCAAGTTGTATTGATATTGCTTGACAAAAGCCTCTGCCAAGTCTTTCCAGCTCTTGATGGTAGTACGAGACAAATGAGAATACCATTCACGAGAAGCTCCAGTTAGACTGTCTTCAAAATAGTACATCCACAGCTTTTCATCTTCAGTGTGAGCTCCCAACCTTCCCAAATAAGATTGGAGATGAGTGCGTGGGCAAGAAGCCCCGTTGTATTTCTCAAAAGTAGGGGGTTTGAACTTGTGAGGGATCCTTACTCCCTGAACCAGACCAAGATTTGTGACATCAAAACCTAAGGAATTTTGAGACTCCAAAGATTTGAGCTTCTCAGCAAGCTCATCCATACGGCGAGTGGTCTCGTGAGCTTCGTCGTGCACAGAGAATTGATCATACTGATAATCTTCAGTAATGGGGCGCCCGTTAATCCGAATTCCTTGATTCACATTGTACCTTCCGCCAATACCATTTCCGACATTCCCCGTGTTGCCAACATCACCCGGGTTTCCATCAGCATTTGCGTTACCCGCGTTACCAGTGTTCACAGGGTTATCAGCATTCCCAGGGTTACCAGGGTTCCCCTCAACATTTGGTATCTCCACCTCTGGATCGGGCCTCGGTTGCTCAACCAATTCCCTCAGCTTTTCCTGGCCTTCTGCCATACCAGTCATCAGTGTCATGAATCGATCCATCCTTTCACGCATATCAGCCAGCTCTTTCTGTACCTGGTCCATCGCTAGTTGCGGGCGATTTTCCTTTGTCGGGTACCTATGGACTCGCTTGGGACCAATAATGCCTGAAATAGGGAACAAACTTTAGACACTGCGGTGACACCTGCAAAACAAACAAGGGTTAATATGCATGGTATGCGATGCGCTGCTTATTCAATTTTAAGGCACCGCCCTTTTGAAAGGGAATACCCTGCAAATGAATAAGCATGAGATGTTGGATGCAAATATGCAGATGATGTTATGCAATGCAAAGGTATGTCAATCAGGATTGCTGGATCCGCTTGAACATCTGTCAGGTTGCACTTCCTGGAGAGAAACCCACTGAGTAATATAATACAGGATCAGCACTTCGGCATGAACTCGGAACCGGGAACCATAGAACACAGTCATCAACTCAGAACCCATACTTCAGAACCAACGGTCACCAACAAGAACCAAACAATAGTCACCAACAGAACAAGTCACCATCAGTACCTGTAAATGATTCATTCCCGCCCCACTCACGGGTGTAATCTAGGCCAGGGTAAGGTCAAGAGAAACGCAGGATAAACAATCCTTTCAAGAATACCATCATATACACACCAGGTGTATGCAACGATAATACCCTATCAGAATCTAAACTGCTCGTGATGCCATGTTCCGCTAAGTGGCGCCATACCACCCGCTTCCCATGAATCACTCTATTCCTAGGTGTCCTAAAGTTTGCTCATAGCCTGTGTATTGGGCCTTTTACCTCTCATAGAACATACCATCCCAACAAACAGAACCAGCAGATATATCAATCATACGTACACAATGCAATAAAGCAAGTAAATGCTGAAAAATAAGTAATTGTACAAAAGCATGAACACCCAATAAACAAGCAACCTATAAAAGCTAGGAGGGACTCGCTTAGGGAAACCGGGTCCCCAGCAGAGTCGCCAGCTGTCGCAACCTACCTGCGAAAAAAAAACAACCGGCGAAAAAGAAAAGACAGAAGAGTCGCCATCGTGCGTTATTTATCCCAAAGGAGGGAAAGGAAACGCTCGAAGTAAACCTAGAAAAAGGAAAGGAAAAGACAAGGTCTCGCAACCAAATCTTGGGTTCGGGAGTCGATTATGCGAAGGGAAGGTATTAGCACCCCTACGCATCCGTAGTACTCTACGGGATCCACTCTTGTAGTTCTTGTCTAAAGGGTGTGAGTTTATCTAATGTACTATTTACTAAAAAAAAGGGTCAAAAGGAAATGACTCGCACGGATGTCGCATCCACTGCATACGTATCCCATCTAAATATGAGAATCAGAGTCTCCGTAGCACGGCTGCCTAAGGGTTAGGGGGGAGTGTGTGCTCGCTAAGACGTCGCGTCTTATGCCTACGTATCTCATCTGGAATGAGAATCAGAGCAAGTCGTAGTTCGGCTAACTACGGGTTAAGGGTTGTGTTTTGGGGTGAACGATGTTACTATGCAATCTACCGGATGCTCGACCTTTGGAGACTTACTCGCCTGTAGTAGAAGGAGATAACGTGTTCTTAGGAGAAGAAAAATCAATGATTTGTTGGTGTTTAGGAACGCTCATGCAAAAGGGGTAATGAGGATAAGACCTCATAGCTCTTAACCCTGGACAGGGTGAGCTCATGATAAAAAGTGGGGGTTCATAAAGGTGGAACCCTCTCCACTGACTGACCGGACAAAAGATCTGGGGTTTTTGTTCTGAAGCATCGACACGTAGTGTGATCTTAAAGAACGACGCACTGAATAATGGGGATTGATTATTGATCCCTTTTATCCGTCAATTGCCTCTTCATGGAGGTCTTTAGGCAAAAAGTAGTAAAATGCGGGAAAGATAAAGGGGGTTAAGAGATCTACCACACGGATAAAGATCCGAAGCAACAGCAAATAAAGAGATAAGAAATCCAGAGATCTCTCAAGCTAGCACCATCAAAGAAAGCGAGTCAGTACAGGTAATCAGAATAAACCTCCAGGTGGTATCCCACAAATAAAGTGGAACACCAGGCAAGCCATCTCTGCAAGAGTCATATGAGCCCTCATAAAACAAAACTCAACAAACAGGTTAGAGAAACAAGATAGGGTAATTAAGAGTTGCCCCCAAATCAAAATGTAACCACATGAATCATGCCATTAAAATTCGCAAAAAGCTCACAAAAAGCAACCAAGGGTAGGAGGCCTAAACCTCTTGTCAAACACATGCATCCAAAGGGTATCAAATTCACCCATAATACCTCATACATTCAGAGCATTCAAATTAAAAACATAAAGTAATGGGAATAAGGCAAACCTGACTGGAGAGATTGAATTGCCCGGTTGGGTTTGCAAAGCAATCTTAGGGTTTATATGAGAGGGAATTGGTTCTTTGCAGATGAGTTCCCTTCAGTCTCTAGAGGTTGCTCTGAACTCTGTTAGCTCTTCTCTCACTATCTTTTTCCCAGCCAGGGTAATAGGAATAGAATGGCCTTTTGTTTCACTGAAACTCTGAATTTATAACCTGATTTTTGTGGACCTGTGGGCTCAAATGAGAGAGGCCCAAGTCCAAAAAATTTATGTTATATTTTATTTATTTATTATTTATTTATTTATTTATTTATTTATTTATTTTCGTTTTTTTTTCAAAACACGTGGGCTTCGCCTAGCGAGCATGACAGTTCAAGAAATTCCTCTGGGCGTAGGTGATTCTGGTGGCTTTTCTTGGGACTCGCTAGGCGACCCATTCTGCTCGCCTAGCGAGCATGACAGCTCATGAACAAACTTTTGCTCCTTCAAGATTAACGTTTTGACTGACGAATAGACCCCATTTGAACCTGTTGGAAGTAACTCAAGCCATTCCCTTGTGTTGACTGATCATCTAAATAGAATCCACAAAGTGTCCTAGATGATGTTCAAGCTTCTTGGAGCTAATCCCGATTGACATAATGAAATGCAATGTATCTAATTCTGATTGATAATGATGAAATGCAATGTGAAATGTTAAATGACCTAAAAATGAATGCATGAATGAGGAGGGCAAATTTTGGGGTGTTACAAAAGGTAACAAGCTATACATTGGCATATTTTTGGTATTTTGGTTAGTAAAATGATGAAAAAAAAGTATGATACAATCAAAAGTGTGCTTGCTGATCTCTCCCAATGCTAACCCCAATGAATGAGGGGTAAGGAGACTACCAAGGTGTGATCCCAATGATAATGCATGTGATGAGATAACATGGGGGATCTTAGGGTCAAAATTGGTGTCTTACAAACACCAAATAAATGGCTAAGGGATTTATCCTAGGTCAAATAAGGTCAAAGGACCTTGGACAAAAAATTTCACTATTTCTGAAAAGTCAAAAGTATTTTTAAACAATTAAAAATATGCACAAAAACATTTAATTCATAAATAATATCAAAATTAATCCAAAAAATAATTTTAATTCAGAATATGAAAGAGAAAAACATTTAAAGATTTTTCGTGAAAGTCTCATATTTTTTGGATTGAAAATGAAATTTCTATAAATTAAACAAAATAAAAGGATTAAACATAAAATCAGAAATTAAAATAAAATAAGAAAAAAATAGGGTCATCAGATCTCCCTCATTATTTGAGGTGGCATATCTGATGGTCACGCGCATGCAATCCATGGTGGACTCAAGTCAATGCAACACACACTTGGTAATCAAACGCAATGGCTCAGATTAAAACACCCAAACATGATTAGATGGCCAGGAGGTGTGCCAACACACCACCAGAGCTAGGGCTCCTGTTATCTTCTCTGGTGACTTCCACTAGACTGGCCCAACTTCATCTCAATGGAAAATGAAAATTAATGACACTAGTTCAAAGAGAAAATGCTAAAGATCACGAATCTGGCCTCAATTTTCTCCAATTCCAAGTATATAGAGAGACACGGGGATTTGAGTTTTGAGGATCATGAACTGAGTTGCTTCGATTTGACCTCAAAGCAACTCAATCTTGTTGCCTACATTGGTAGGACTTCAACCAACCAAAAATCAAAGAGAATGGTGAAGAATTGAGAGAGAATCGAAGAGATGAAAATTCTGGAAAATCACCTTCGAGGGAGCTTGAATCTTGCTTGATCTTGCTTCCAATTGGCATTGCCTTGACTTCATATGCTTGCAGGAAGTGAAATGGATCAAGGAAGGGCTTGGATTCTTGGAGTTTCAACTTCAAAACTGAAGTGAAATTGAAACTCGATTTTCAATTGAAAACCTTCAATATTATCCTCTAATGGTTAGGGTTAGGATTGCAGGTTCAAATCTTGGGCAAGATGTCCATAATTCTGAGCATGAAGGGTCTTATTTATATGCAATGCAATTGGTTTTCACACCCTTCCATCAAAATTCCAAAAATAGCAATTCACTGTTACATGGTTGCAAGGGCGTGTGATAGGCCCATGAAATGATGTAATCAGGTCCAAATTTCATCATGTGCAATGTTGAAAGTGTGTCATGTGATCATGCAATAGAAATTGGAATGTGAACATGAGATCCGTCCTAATGGAGCCTTGAAGAGAAACGATGCGCAAGTCATCCAATTCTTGGCCAAATGAGATGATTTTGGACTTTTTGGAAAGGTGAGATCGAGGGGAACAACTTTAATGTTGAACACTTTTCCATTTGAAGCTTGGATCCTAATGAATTTTTAGGTGGAAGTTTGGAAAATCAAATATAAATGAAAATTTTCTAAGTACCAAACCAAATGTTCACTTCTTCCACCTTGAATAACTTTTACTATGGGCTTCAAATGGAAAATGTTCCTTCACCAAAGTTGTATCTATTTCAAACCTCTTAAATTTGGTCACAAATTTGACCTCATTTGGATTTGGTGTAGGAGAATTGCCATCCAAGGCGCAGCGGAATTTAAAAATTTCTCCATTTAGTGATCCTTACGAATGGGCATGATCAGTGATAGAATCGTTACCTCTTGTGGCGATTCAAACCTTTGGTGCAGATCTCTGATAATGATCAAAACCTTTGATACAGATCCACGGGGCGATCACGAACGTTGAACGATGACAACGTCTCTACTCAGTCCACACGAACGGATTCCTTCAATCGCAGTGCTAGCTGTTATGAATGAAAGCTTTGAGCGAGAGAAAGAGGGAAACAAAATTCCAAGTCTCTACTTGAATTTCTGTCTGAGTGGATGGGAGAGTGACAATGCTTCTACCCAAGGGGTTCTATTTATAGAACCACTTGTGTGGGCTTCAAGCTAAAAAGCCCACTTAAGTGTATTTTGGCCCATATCTTATAATATGCCCAAAATCACTTAAGTATTTGGTACCTTACCATATTTCTTCTCCCACTTAAGTGCACCGTACCTTACGGTGTTCCTTAGTTACTCTATCTCTCATCAATTCGTCCTTTGTGTGTGATCCTATAGGTTTTCGCGGCGTTGGCAATTATATTAAATCACGCATTTAACATAATAAACAGTGAGCGGTATCTAGCAACACATCACTGCTATCCAAGTCACGAAAATGTCATGTGATCTGACAAAACCTTCTGTGATAATAATTATGTGTATAATTACCCCTTTGCCCTTATGTTTATATTGAACACAAGGTATAGACTGTGTCACCCTTGTCCAGTTCAATATTGGGCCCATAGACATTTATCCTGTTACGCAGGATGGGCAAATTCCATCTAGGACACTCATGTCCCTCAGCATGCTTTGTGGAGTACCCATCAACTGTCTTTATGGTTATCCAGTTACGGACAATGTTGGATCAGCAACAAAGCACTCGACTCTACATCTAGGATCCATAGTGGTTTCAGGTCGAAGAGTGGTATACACTATTATCACCATGAGAATAACTTATGACACTTTGCATAACTTTCTATATAGTATTCTCATAGCGGGTCAATCCGGTATAAATATTACTCCTAATATTCATACCTATGTTTAAGACTTGATAACTCTTTATCCATGATCCATGAGATGTGATCATCAGTCTACAAACATAATAGTCTTAATGCTTTAATGTTATCCCACTTCACATTAAAGCTCGACTACGGATACTTTAAGAACAGTGCCCTTATATTTAATGTGTTCTCATGATTAAGTCACACTTAATATATTAAACGGACTATCTATTCTAGGGACTTTATTAACCAACCATAATAAAGAAAATGCCTTTTATTATTAATAAATAATTCGATACAAGTACCAAAAGTATTGGCCTCTAGGGCTTACACCAACAATCTCCCACTAGCACTAGAGCCATCCAGGCATACCCCGTATGCCCATTGATCTAGTATGGCCATCATGCTTCTGCTACGCAAGAGGCTTTGTCAGTGGGTTAGCAACATTGTCAAGTGTAGGTACTTTACATATTTTCACACAACGCCTAAGTATGTGTTTGGATCGTTGGTGAGATCTAGGCTCCTTAGCTTGTGCGATAACACCATTGTTATCATAATAGAGACCAATGGGATCCACAATGCTAGGGACTATGCCAAGTTTATTGATCCAAACAGCTTCCTTTGCTGCACTTAAGGCAGCAATATACTCGGCCTCAGTTGTAGAATCAACAACTGCATCTTGCGTTGAACTTTTCAAGCTCACAGTGCCACCATTTAAGCAAAACACATAACTAGATTGGAATCATTCGTATTAAAGCGTCTCAGCACTTTGTCTATGTATGTACTCTGACTTAAGCAGTTTTGTGATCTATCTCTATAGATTCTGATTCCTAATATATAGGCTGCTTCGCCTAGGTCCTTTATAGAAAAGCATTTCCCCAACCAAGACTTTACTTGTTGCAGGGTAGGGATATCGATTCCAATGAGTAATATGTCATCTACATATAATACCAGGAATACGATCATGCTCCCACTAACCTTCTTGTAGACATAAGGCTCATCTTCGTTCTTGATGAATTCATACAGTTTTACTGTTTCATCAGAATGAAGATTCCATGAGTAGGTCATAGGCTCATCTTGATCCATGAGTAATACATCACCTTGATCAGATATCCATATATCTCAGGTAGGTGACGTATCCTGCCTGACCTACGCTGGTCTTGTTCTACTTGAGCAGGTTGCTCTTCCACAACCACTTGTGTTTCCTGCTCTAATTCCTCCATAGGTGTATCGATGCATTGTGATTCTTGAATTTCTTCAAGCTCTACTTTCCTCCCACTGGTTCCTTTGGAATTAAAATCCTTTTCTAGGAAAACTCCAGTTCGAGCGACAAACACTTTGCCCTCCGAAGGATTGTAGAAGTAATATCCTCTTATTTCTTTAGGATACCCTACAAATAAGCATTTGTCAGATTTGGGCTCAAGCTTAGTTGAAATTTGTCGTTTCACATAAACTTTGCAACCCCAAATCTTCATGTAAGACATATGTGGTCTCTTACCACTCCATATCTCATATGGTGTCTTTTCAACCTTTTGGATGGAACACGGTTAAGTGTGTAAGCTGATGTCAATGGTGTATGTCCTCAAAAGGAGTTTGGAAGATTGGTGTAACTCATCATGGATCGGACCATGTCCAACAGGGTTCGATTTCTTCTCTCAGATACACCCTTCCATTGGGATGTGCCAGGAGGAGTAAGTTGGGATAGGATCCCACACTCTTTCAGATGGTCATCAAACTCTAGGATTAAATATTCACCACTTCGATCTGATCGAAGAGTTTTAATATTCTTACCTAGTTGGTTTTAACTCATTAGGTTTCACCCTTTTGTATTAATGTTATTAATAGGCATTTCAAGATCAAGGACATATAGTCCATTATTCATTTGTGCAGTAGCATAGAATATATCATTCAAATAAATTGAGCAACAATTGTTCTTTATTATAAATGAAAAACCAAACTTGTCCAAACAAGCAATGGAAATAATATTCCTGCTAATTGCAGGTACATAATAACAGTTCTCTAACTGAATTATTAAACCACTAGGTAAAGTCAATACAAAAGTTCCTACGGCTAAAGCAGCAACCTTTGCTCCATAGCCAACTCGTAGGTCGACTTTACCTTTTTCCAAATCTCTACTCCTTTTTAGTTCCTGCACATTTGTACAAATGTGAGAACTGCATCCAGTATCTAATACCCATGATGCAGAAGTAGATAAATTAATAACAAAAATACCTGAAGTTGAAGTCTCTACTCCATTCTTCTTATCTTCCAGGTACTTTGGGCAGTTCCTCTTCCAGTGTCCGGTCTTACCGCAATGGAAGCAGGTGCCTTCTTTTGCTATGCCTCCACTAGGCTTCAAAACAGCAGTGGGTCTGGGATTGGCAACTTCCTTGCCCTTCCCCTTATCACTCTGCTTAGCGGGCCTTTTGTTCTGTCTCTTTCCATTTCCGATCATCAGAATGGACTTCCCTTTTGACTTCAGATTCTGCTCGGCAGTTCTCAACATGGCGAGCAGTTCAGGAAGAGATTTGTCCATATCAATCATATTGAAATTTAGGACAAATTGACTGAAACTATCTGGCAACGATTGCAAGATCAAATCAGTCGCAAGTTCCTTTCCGACGGGAAAACCCAATCTCTCAAGGTTTTCCACATACCCAATCATCTTGAGTACATGGGGACCTACAGGGGCTCCCTCAGCTAACTTGCCTTGAAAAAGGGCTTTTGAAATTTCAAACCTCTCATGCCTTGCTTGCTCTTGATAGAGCAACTTTAGGTGTTCGATCATATCGAACGCTGACATGTTCTCATGTTGCTTTTGTAATTCTGAGTTCATGGTAGCTAGCATGAGACAAGCAGTTTCATTGGCATCATCGACATGCTTCTTATAAGCATCTCTTTCTGCCTTAGGTGCAGAACTAGGAGGTTCCTCTTCAGGAACAGGTGTCTCCAAGACATACAACTTTTTATCATGTTTGAGGACAATCCTCAGGTTTCGGTGCCAATCCAGGAAATTTGTCCCAGACAATTTTTCCTTATCAAGGATTGATCGCAGGATGTTGTTAGAGGTGTTTGCTGTCATGGTAATCTACATAAGGATTAATGAAAATATAAGTATCATTGACATATTCAATTAGGTCTTTAAATAAATATGCTCCCACTATTTTACTCAAAACAAATGACCCTCATCACTTGATTCGGAAAATCCCGTTGGAAGATTTTCTAGTGGGTCGAGATCCATATTTCACTTCGTTCTAAGTCCGCGTAGGCGGATTACACAAAACTAGGTTATTTAGGTAGGAACTCCTTCCAATTGTATCTCATACAACTCTCGAAAATTTCAGTTGGGTGAATAACTCCTTATTTCAATCCATCATATGGATCATTCCCAACTCTTGCTTCTAAACATATATATAATCTTATTATAATTTGTTTAGTTAAGTTTGACCCATTGTTTTAACAGTTGGATATTACAATTATCCCATCGCACCTTACTAATATATAGATCATGCACCTCGCGTAGGCGAAACCTACATTATCCATTACTAGTCTTGATGAGTGTTAAAACTTGGAAAGCATAAACTTAATATTTAATTTGAGGGAATTGCAATTTTTCTGATCTCACCGGCTTGTTTATCATATAAACCATCTCTCACATGCATCAACATACATTCACATGCATCAACATACATACAAACAAAAATGAAACAGTTATGGCCCCTAGCGCAATTGTTCTCCCAAGCCAATGAGAGAACCTAAGCTAACCTAACACGATCTAAGCTTCTCCAAGCAAGATCTTCAAGGTTGTCCTCCTTTGGCACTGACTTCTTTGCTTTCTTCATATCATTACATTACATGAAAGAAACTCGTTTTACATACGAGGGAGTGAGATGAGAAAAGAAGTTACATTTGGGAGATTAAGAGAGAGGCACGACACGCAGGTCGTATTTTAAAAACCCAAAACAAAACAAAGGAAAACTAAGGCCATAACCGATCACCACAAGACAATAATAAACACTTTATTATTATTATTATTAATTCCTTTAATTAATTAAAATCAAATTAAATTTCGACGACTGATCACACTACGCAGAGTTAGCTGGGTGTTCAGCGAACAGGGGTCAAGGGGGCAGCGCCCCTTGCGGGGTCGAAGGGGCAGCGCCCCTGCTCGAAAATTTTAATGAACAATTCATTTAAATTGACGTCGTTTTTCGTATCAACACTTGATACTTCAAAGCACTTTTTCTAGCCGAACGGGTGAATTTTTCCTTGCGTTAACCGGTTAACCATATGCGTTAATCGGTTAACACTGTTTGAAAACTTTTAGAAAATTCTTTTCTGTCTTGCGTTAACCGATTAACCAAATGCGTTAACTGGTTAACACTGTTTGAAAATGTCTTAGAAAACTGTTTTCCGCCTTGCGTTAACCGGTTAACCATATGCGTTAACCGGTTAACACTGTTAAAAACTCAAAAAAAAAATCGCATTGCGTTAACCGGTTAACCATACGCGTTAACCGGTTAACACTGTTCGGAAAAGTGTTTAGAATGCACAACTCTTGTGCAGTCAAACCCCAATCGCATAACTCTCTGACAACACAACCCTTGTGTCGTCACTAACCCTGATGCACCAATTTCAGACCGTCAAACACATCTCGATTGTTAATTCAGTATGATTGATCAACACGTCATTGCTTCACCATACTAATGTCGGATCAAGAAGCAAATGACCATTGATCGCTCAAAGGAAAACAATCATCGAGGGTTTGAATGAACGAAACGAGAACACTATATCATATATAATGTATTTTGCATCAGGATTACATATATTACATATATGTAACTTGATCGATCTCAATTTAACCTTTGATTCATTCTGTCTTTAATCATATTATTACATAACAAAAACAGTTATCAGATTCATGGTTTCGTAAGTGGCTCTGATACCACTGTAGGAGAATTGCCATCCAAGGCGCAGCGGAATTTAAAAATTTCTCCATTTAGTGATCCTTACGAATGGGCATGATCAGTGATAGAATCGTTACCTCTTGTGGCGATTCAAACCTTTGGTGCAGATCTCTGATAATGATCAAAACCTTTGATACAGATCCACGGGGCAATCACGAACGTTGAACGATGACAACGTCTCTACTCAGTCCACACGAACGGATTCCTTCAATCGCAGTGCTAGCTGTTATGAATGAAGGCTTTGAGCGAGAGAAAGAGGGAAACAAAATTCCAAGTCTCTACTTGAATTTCTGTCTGAGTGGATGGGAGAGTGACAATGCTTCTGCCCAAGGGGTTCTATTTATAGAACCACTTGTGTGGGCTTCAAGCTAAAAAGCCCACTTAAGTGTATTTTGGCCCATATCTTATAATATGCCCAAAATCACTTAAGTATTTGGTACCTTACCATATTTCGTTTCCCACTTAAGTGCACCGTACCTTACGGTGTTCCTTAGTTACTCTATCTCTCATCAATCCGTCCTTTGTGTGTGACCCTATAGGTTTTCGCGGCGTTGGCAATTATATTAAATCACGCATTTAACATAATAAACAGTGAGCGGTATCTAGCAACACATCACTGCTATCCAAGTCACGAAAATGTCATGTGATCTGACAAAACCTCCTGTGATAATAATTATGTGTATAATTACCCCTTTGCCCTTATGTCTATATTGAACACAAGGTATAGACTGTGTCACCCTTGTCTAGTTCAATATTGGGCCCATAGACATTTATCCTGTTACGCAGGATGGGCAAATTCCATCTAGGACACTCATGTCCCTCAGCATGCTTTGTGGAGTACCCATCAACTGTCTTTATGGTTATCCAGTTACGGACAACGTTGGATCAGCAACAAAGCACTCGACTCTACATCTAGGATCCATAGTGGTTTCAGGTCGAAGAGTGGTATACAATATTATCACCATGAGAATAACTTATGACACTTTGCATAACTTTCTATATAGTATTCTCATAGCGGGTCAATCCGGTATAAATATTACTCATAATATTCATACCTATGTTTAAGACTTGATAACTCTTTATCCATGATCCATGAGATGTGATCATCAGTCTACAAACATAATAGTCTTAATGCTTTAATGTTATCCCACTTCACATTAAAGCTCGACTACGGATACTTTAAGAACAGTGCCCTTATGTTTAATGTGTTCTCATGATTAAGTCACACTTAATACATTAAACGGACTATCTATTCTAGGGACTTTATTAATCAACCATAATAAAGAAAATGCCTTTTATTATTAATAAATAATTCGATACAAGTACCAAAAGTATTGGCCTCTAGGGCTTACACCAACATTTGGCATAAAGGAGTTATTCATTTTAGAAGTTGAGAAAAATCACTTGTTCAATGGTAATGGCCCAAAATGACCTATAATGTTTCCTCTTGGCACATGCATTTGCAAGTTGAATTTGAATTTCTTACAAGAATAAAAGTTGGATAGGACATATTTAATTTGATCATGAAACTTGAATGGATTTTATATCACAAATACTAAGCAAGTTATGGTCCTTGAAAGTTGACCTCCTAACTAGGGTTCAGACAAAATGACCTATAATCTTTCACCATACAAAATGACTTTACAAGTAGAAATAGCTCTTGACTTCAACATGAAAGTTGTTTGGAATGTCATAAAGAGTAACTTTGTTCTTGGAATCATTTTTATAGGATAAAAAATTTAGGAGATAGGGTCTAGGGAACCCCAGTTTTGACTAGTTGACTTTCTCTGGTCAACCACGATGAACCAACTAGCAAACTTGAAATTCTCTTGATATTTTGGACTCATGGAGGATCATATATGCATAATATAGTGTAATATGAAGTACACCTTGAAATATTTGATCAAATGATGAAGAAACTTGCTGAGGAAGTCACACAAGATGCCCAGATGAGTTAGGGCTTCCAAGGCAAACAAGCTTCAAATTCTTGATGAATTCTTGATCAAAATGATAAATGGAGATCATGGGGATCCATATATCATTACTAGAGTCAATGTGCACCATATCTTTATTAGTCTACTTTCATTGAGGGTCTCAAACCCTATATATGAGCTTGATGAGGCATATGTGAACACACACACTACCTACAAAAGAAATAAACTATACATTGACATATTTTTGGTATTTGGGTTAGTAAAAAAAAACAAAGTAGGATACAATCAAATATGCTTGATGATCTCTCCCAATGCAAACCCAATGAATTAGGCGTAAGGATGATGCCAAAGTGTGATCCCAAAGCCAATGCATATGATGGGATAACATGAGGGATCTTAGGGTCAAAATTGGGGTATTACAAAAGCAATACCTTGGGATCATTAGTTTCTTGTTCTTTGATTGGAAGACCTTTGGGCTCATGCTACACTTGGTCATCAGTAATAGACAAGTCTTATTTTACTTTTACTTTATTAAAGGGAGCAACAGTCGAGGTCGTAATGTCTTTTGGAGGAACAACTTTTTGAGTAGAGCCTTTTTTGTTGATGATTGGTTTGGAAGGAGTCTTAGGCTTAGGTCTTGAGAAGATCAGAGTTTTTTTTGCTATGTTCTGAGCTTTCAACTTCATCCAAATATTGGTTAGTTTTGCTGAGTTATTGAAGCCATCAAAAGAGGAACCAAATGTATACTTGTGTCGAGGTAATCTTTTTGGGTTTCTTCTTTTTCTTGGTTTTTGTGGTTGTCGGAGAGTCTGGATCAAGTTTTCGATTCTTAAGAAAAAGGCAATGTTAGAGTCATTTCAAAGATTAGCTAAATATAAAGAAGGAAAAACATGCATTTTTCTTTTGGGGTTCTTCTTCTTTCCTGGTTTCCCTAGAATCAGAAGGGTCTTCGACATTTGTGTCACCCTTTGATTCAGTTCCATCTGCAATGAAAATGTGTGATAAATCGAAGGTATTAATGAAAAGAATGTGAATAAACGAATATATACTTGTTTTCTTCTCTAGATTCTCTTGTAAGTTAGAAAAGGAGGTCAACAACCTCTTGTAGAAGTTTTGTTCAGAAAAGTGGCCTTGGAAGTAGCTTGTCCACCAGTTGTTAAATTCCACTGTCATAAAGAAAGATGGATGGAAATGGAAAGTAGGTAATTCAAGGACTTGCTGACGAGTGAATGTCGTGCAGTCTCTATATTCTGTTGGAGTAAGTTTCCTTTCCGACCAACAAATGTCATTCTCCCAAGAATAAAGCGAGCTTGGCAACATTTGACTAAAACCAAGTTGTCTAGCCACTAGATTGGGCTGATAGCCAATAAAGCCAAAATTAGCAGTTCTAGTTTTGATACGAATGAAAAGGAGCATTGGAGTCAAAAAGGTTGCCCTGATAGAGTTCGACAATATAACAGCTGAAGGGGTTACACTGGGAAACCTATTTTGAAACCAAATGGACCAAAACACATATCCGCAAAAGGATCCATGGTTGAAACAAAGATTTCCGATTTGAGGAATAAGTTGATGTATTTCATATAATTTATCTCTGAGGGGGTATCATAGGGGGTGACTAAGGCAAGCCTCGTGCCTTCGATACTCTTGCAGTCAGTTTCTTCTAGCAAAGTTTTTGACTGAGTTACATACAACTTGGGTTCAAATGTAGCAATTAACCAGAGTTGTAAAAGACACAAAGGGCCAGAGATAAGATATGATTTTTTGGTTTCAGGAAGGTGTTTCAATCTATAAGAAGCATTTCCAAGTGATTGATATAGATTGGTGTCGCACCCCAAAATTTGACTTTGGCTTTGTTGACCACATCTTGATTAATCTCGTTGTCTCGTATTCATCTCAATTTCTTAAACTTCGCGTGACAACTGGTTTGATTAGGTTTTGTGTGTTTTCGTTGCTTACCGTGTTGTATTTCGTTGTTTTAGCAAAACCTGGCCGATATCGTTGCCTCGTATTTATCTCGCTTATCTCTGTTGTGCGTGGCATCGCTTCGATTAGGTTTTGTGCGTTTTTATCTATTTAATTGTTTGTTTGTCGGTATTTTGATTGTATTTCGAATATATTAGAGTTTTCGTATTGTCCGATTATTTGTGATTGTGTTTGTCAGCGTTTTCGTGATGTCGTGTTGATTTTATTATTGCCTAGGGTTGTTTATTTAATTACGTGTTGTGCCGTGTGATTTAATCGAGTCTGTTTGAGTCGTGTTGTTGATTTTACTGGTTTACCGGTTTACTGGTTTATTGGTTTTATCAATTTGTCTGTTTTGCTGTGCAAATTGTCATCGTTTTTATCGCGTTCGTGTCGCTCGATTTTATCGTATTTTAATCGTGTGCCGTTTAATATTATTTGTGCTTAATATTAATTATGTTTAGTTGTTAATTAGTTTATTTAATTAGGATTAATAGTATATTAGTTTATTATTATTATTATTATATAATATATATAAATATATATTATTAATTTATGTTAGATATTTTTTAGGTTTCTTATTGTTTAAGTAATCTAAATATATATTATTAATTTATGTTAGATATTTTTTAGGTTTTTTTATTGTTTAAGTAATCTAAATATATATTATTAATTTATGTTAGATATTTTTTAGGTTTCTTATTGTTTAAGTAATCTAAATATATATTATTAATTTATGTTAGATATTTTTTAGGTTTCTTATTGTTTAAGTAATCTAAATATATATTATTAATTTATGTTAGATATTTTTTAGGTTTCTTATTGTTTAAGTAATCTAAATATATATATATAGATGTGGTTAGTAAGAAAAGGAGAAAAAAAGAAGAAGACGGGATCAGTAAGGAAAAAACGTGTGGTGAGAGAAACAGAGAATTGAAAAGAAATATTTTTTCAAAAGCATTACCGTATTTCACTTGTTCCTCATTTTCGGTAACCCAAAATCGTCCCGATTATTCACCGAAACACAAAACCGATTTCATATCTTTGAAGTTCGTTGAGTCCAGGTCACAAATATCCAAGGTTCATTTCATTCCGGCGTCGTTTCACCGATCAAAAGCGACGTTGAAGTCAGGTACTCACGAAGGCAGCCAGCACTGCGTCGGTGACGGTTTCCAGCTTTCGGTCGATCATTTGGACGATCAGAAGTTCATCCTCTTCAGACAAGGTAATATTCTTCACTTATCTCTGAAATCGACAAAGTTTCGGCTTGCCGACATGTGTTTTAATATATTATTTATCTATATATATATATATATATATATATATATATATATATATATATAATATATATATTATTTTTGTCTATTATATATCTAAATTTATATATATATATATATATATATATATATATATATATATATATATATATATAATATATATATATATATATATATATATATATATATATATATATATATATATATATATATATATATATATATTATCTTTGTCTATTATATATTATTTGTCTAAATGTACATATATATTATTTTTGTCTACTATATATTTATTGTCTAAAAATATATATATATATATATATATATATATATATATATATATATATATATATATATATATATATTACTTTTGTTTACTAAATATTGTTTATCTTTTATTATTATTTTGCATATATGTTTTATTTAAATGTTAGTTAAATTAATTATTTGTTTAAATGTTTATTTTAATTAAATGTTTATTTATATCAAATGTTTATTTTGTCTAAAGTAAATGTTTATATTGTTTTTTTATATTTGTTTATGTTGTTACTAACCGTTTCGTTTCAGTTTCAGCTCGATTAACTCCACTAACTATTCGTAATACTAACTATTCATAGCTAACTGTGTTGTAATAATTTACTTTCTCGCATTTTTTATTTTCTGTATTGTGTGTTTAATCGTATTGTTCACGTTTTATGTTAAAAAAATCGAAAAATCCAAAAAAGAGAAACCCGATCCGATTCCAACGGTCGCCGTTTAAGAAACCCTTTTCACACACTCATAAGCTTACTCTTGGGCTTTCCTGTAATGAGCCCATTTATCTATTTCTTTAGGGTTTAGGCTCATTCAAATCTTTTGCCAGCTTTGGCCTTTCAGTTTAAAAACATTTTCAAAAGGACGTGTCAGTCTCGAAGCCTCCCGCCTAGGTCGAGCAAGAGATGGCAAGACACGCCAATCTAAAATCAACAAAACAGACTTTCCCCTTTTCTTTTGGGAGAAATACGTGGATTCTGATTTCTCCATTGCGCCTTGGAGATACGTAGGCATGAAGTCTACGACTTTCTCGAGTCCAAAAACAATAAAATCAAGTTCTTTTCTCATCTCCCCAATCAAACGATCAAAGCGAAAAAAGCAAAGCATTCACATAAACATAAGCAAAAAGGTTCCTGTGGAGTACCACAGATGTAGAGGGTGCTAATACCTTCCCTTTGCATAACCAACCCCCGAACCCGTAACTCTAAAGGGATTTATTGTTATTTTTCCCTTCCTCTTTTTGGATAAAATAAAAGACGGTGGCGACTCTTGCATTTAAAATATTTTTCAAACGGGTTAAGTTCAATCAATACTTAATCTCGTGAAAAATCCCGCCGCGACAGAATGGCGACTCTGCTGGGGATTATTACATGATTAAACTTATTTGAGGGTTTAGCCTATCTTTGCTTGTTTATATGTTTGCTTTGTGAATATTTGCTGAATTGTATTGTTTGTAATGTTTGTTATTTTGGGTTTTGGGGGATACTTGTGATAAATCCTATACCTGGATTTGGGGCACATTTGAGATAGGATGGATGATAATTCAGGTTGACTTGATAGGAGACAATCCTTACCGAGTTGACTTGAGCCTTTGTCCGCTTGGTGGAGGCCTCTTTGAGGGTGATAGTGCTAAACAAGTCATTTGTGAGGCATTGTTGCTTTCGACGGGCCCGTGAAGCCAAGGACCTTAGTTTACCTTTACCCCATCTTGGCCTTACTTAGGATGTGATGCGGTGACCACTTCGGACCAAAAGTCTGGTTTGGTTGATACGCGATATCACACTCAAGCGAGATTCTTTTGAGAATAATATTGGAAAGCGAGCAGTTGCTTAACCCGGTATTATCCGAAGAAGGATCCATAACCTTGGGAACTTTTAGAACCCGTTTGGCAGGTGAACCTTAGAACTTATCTTGGGGCTTTGTCCTAAACTCCATGCTGGTGATGAACTTTGAGCCTTGTATTGTTTGACCATGTTTGTGTTTGTTGCATTCATGCATGACATGCATTCATTCCCATCATTTCAACCTTTTTCCAAGGAACTTAAAGTGAGGATTGCAAATATTGCAGGAAACATGGATTTTGGACGGAGAAGTGTGAAAAAGTACAATCTCATCAATCCAAAGATAGATGAACTAAAGAAACTGGTTTCTTCGATCGCAGATCCTATTGGTTTCAGAGACAGATATGGGGCACTTATATCTTTATTGACACTTAGGATGGAAGAAGGGTTATTGCAGACATTAGTACAGTTCTATGATCCAGTCTATCATTGTTTCACATTCCCAGACTATCAACTCATGCCTACATTGGAAGAGTATGCCCAGTTGCTTCACATCCCAGTTGCTGATACAGTACCTTTCTCTGGTTCAGAAAAGTTACCCGAGCACAGTTCTCTTGCAAAAGTGTTGTACATGAAGAAGTCAGAATTCAAGAATAACTTCACCACCAAAGGAGGACTTCCAGGTTTCACTGCCAAGTTCTTAATGGGGAAGATTTCTTATTTTGCCAGTCAAGGTTGTGATATTATTGTGGAGCATCTGTTCGCCTTGTTGATCTACGGTTTGTTACTATTTCCTAATATTGAAGGTTTTGTGGATTCATATGCTATACGCATCTTCCTAAGTGGTAATCCTGTTCCAACTTTGCTCGGAGACACCTATCATTCCATCCATTACCGTACTTTGAAAGGAGGAGGAACCATAGTCTGCTGTATACCGTTACTCTACAAATGGTTTGTCTCTCATCTTCCTAAGTCAGCTACTTTTTGGGATCGCAAGTCAGGACTTCAGTGGTCACAGAGGATTATGTCTCTTACCCAGTCAGATATTGCATGGTATAGTAGAGTTTTAGACGATGCGAAGATCATTGATAGTTGCGGGGAGTTCCCCAATGTGCCCCTCATGGGCACAAAGGGAATCATTTCTTATAATCCAGTACTTGCTAGGAGACAACTCGGTTACCCTATGAAGGACAAGCCTCCTAACATTCTTTTAGAAGGTATTTTCTTGAGGGATAACGAGGAGGACCCTACCATGAAAGAGAGAGTAGTAAGAGCTTGGCATCGTGTTTGTCGCAAAGGGAGACTTGAATTGGGTAAGAAAGATTGTACCTCCTATGAGCCGTACCTCCAGTGGATCAGAGCCAGAGCTATACAGTTGAAAATGCCATACCCACATCATGATCCTATCAAACCCGCTCCGTTGAAAACCCCCTACCTTCCGCTAGATGACAAAGAAGAACTCCAAGCCACTTTGGAGAGGGTCAAGAAAGAGAGAGACGCTTGGAAGGATAAGGCCCAGGTGCTCGAAATGGAAAATGAAGAACTTCAGAGACAGTTAAAGGAGCAGAGTGGAGAAGATCGTGCAGGTAAACGTCCAAGGGTGCAAGAGGATTTATTTTCCTCAGGCACAACAGATTACTCCCAGATTCCACAGTCCTCAGGTGCATGGAAAGGTCTTGTAGACAGTTTGGTGAAGGAGAAAGCTTTTATGCAGAAGGCCTATGAAGAAAGAATTGAGAGACTTGAAGGACAACTCCTACTTGTTTATGCTCGTCCTGATGACACATATATTTTGATAAAAATGCTTAAAATGAAAAATTTTGTTTTGTTATCAAAAATGTTTGCAATTCTATCTTTTCCTTCACTTAGAGTTCCTTGGAAAATCATTCATTTTGCATATCCATGCATCACGTGCATACAGGTTGTCTGTCTTGGTCCAGTCTTCTAACAGTTGCTTCCCGCCAGCAGATCCATTTCAAGCTGACGCATAATTACAACACAAGAGCCAACTACAAAAGAAGGCCCCAGATTTGTGACGCCAAGAGTAGTTATGAAGAACTGGACCGCAGTTGACATCCCACATTGTGTCCACATATCAAAGTAATTAAGCTTTTCAGTTTTCAAAAATCTTCCGCTTTAGCCCAAAGCGCGAAGCATTAATTTTGTAAAATGGGCACTTTTGTCAAAAACGTACTATCCATGAAAAAGATCTTTTGTGTTCCTATACACTTGTGTCCTTTTATCTTTTCAACTTTTTCGGAAAATGGTAACACAAAAAACCTTAAAAATAACACATTTTTGCATGTCATGGTCAGTCCTCTAAAAACAATTGTTTGTACAGGTTACTTAAACCCGTTGAACACAATGACATCATGCCCTCTCCCAACTTTGAACATTCTGTATTCGAAGCTGAAGAGGAAGAGTGGGATGAGATTCCAGAAGAGGTCGCCCGCCAGCTTGAAAATGAAGAAGACACTATTCAGCCATACAAGGAGCCTTTGGAAACAGTCAACTTGGGTTCGGAAGAAAATGTGAAAGAAGTCAAAATTGGAGCATTGTTATCCCCACAGGTCAAGGAGAAATTGATCAGCCTGTTGAAAGAGTATGTAGATGTGTTTGCTTGGTCTTATCAAGATATGCCTGGTCTCGACACTGACATCGTAGAGCACAAGCTACCTTTGAAGCCAGAATGTCCACCGGTCAAACAGAAATTAAGAAGAACACATCCAGATATGGCCGTCAAGATTAAAGAAGAAGTTCTGAAGCAAATAGATGTTGGTTTTCTTGCCACTTCAGTGTATCCAGAGTGGATAGCAAATATTGTGCCAGTTCCTAAGAAGGACGGGAAGGTACGAATGTGTGTCGACTATCGTGACTTAAATAGAGCAAGCCCAAAGGATGATTTCCCCCTGCCTCACATTGACATATTGGTAGACAATACAGCAAAGTTTGACATATTCTCCTTCATGGACGGATTCTCCGGGTATAACCAGATCAAAATGGCTCCCGAAGACATGGAAAAAACTACATTCATAACACCATGGGGAACATTCTGTTATCAAGTGATGCCGTTTGGGTTGAAGAACGCAGGTGCTACTTACCAGCGAGCCATGACAACGCTCTTTCACGACATGATGCACAAAGAGATTGAGGTTTATGTGGATGACATGATCGCGAAGTCTCGTTCAGAAGAAGGTCACTTAGTAGATCTATTGAAGTTGTTTCAACGATTGAGGAAGTTCCGTCTTCGCCTCAATCCGAACAAATGCACATTTGGCGTCAGGTCAGGTAAACTCTTGGGCTTCATTGTCAGCCAAAAAGGCATTGAAGTTGATCCAGATAAAGTAAAAGCTATCCAAGAGATGCCCGCACCAAAAACAGAAAGGCAAGTGAGAGGTTTTCTAGGACGATTGAATTACATATCCCGGTTTATTTCTCACATGACTGCCACTTGTGAACCTATCTTTAAATTGCTGAGAAAGAGTTAGAATTGTGATTGGATAGAGGATTGTCAGAAAGCATTTGACAGTATCAAAGAGTACCTCATGGAGCCTCCTATCTTGTTACCACCTGTTGCTGGAAGACCGTTGGTTATGTATTTGACAGTGCTTGAGAATTCTATGGGCTGTATTCTGGGTCAACAAGACGAAACTGGAAAGAAAGAGCATGCCATTTACTACTTAAGCAAGAAATTTACTGACTGTGAATCACGATACTCCTTACTCGAGAAGACATGTTGTGCATTGGCTTGGGCTGCTAAGAGATTGAGGCAGTATATGTTAAGTCACACCACTTGGTTGATATCCAAAATGGATCCAATCAAGTACATTTTTGAGAAGCCTGCACTCACTGGTAAGATTGCCAGATGGCAGATGCTGTTATCAGAATACGACATTGAGTATCATACCCAGAAAGCTATCAAGAGCAGTGTGTTGGCTGAGTACCTTGCTCACCAATCCGTTGAAGATCACGATGATAATGAGGATGAGTTTCCTGATGAAGATGTCATGTTCCTAAAATCCAGAGATTGTAAAGAGCCACTTCCTGAAGAAGGACCTGAACCAGATTCTCAATGGGGTTTAGTATTTGATGGAGCTTCCAACGTTTATGGACATGGAGTAGGTGCATCATTATCACTCCAGAAGGTTCTCATATTCCTTTCACGGCAAGAATTTGCTTTGAATGTACAAACAACATTGCTGAATATGAAGCCTGTATCATGGGTCTTGAAGAAGCCATTGACCTCCGCATCAAAAATCTTACTGTTTATGGTGACTCAGCGTTAGTTATCAATCAGATCAAAGGAGAATGGGAAACACGCCACCCTGGCTTGATCCCATACAAAGACTATGCAAGAAGATTGTTGACTTTCTTCACCAAGGTTGAATTGCATCACATTCCTCGGGATGAGAATCATATGGCGGATGCTCTAGCTACGTTGTCTTCAATGTATCAAGTGGGTTTTCCAAACGAAGTACCCAGAATTGTGATCAAGCGACTTGATCGACCAGCACATGTGTTTACAGCTGAGGCCAGTTTTGATGATAAACCATGGTACCACGATATCAAGCATTTCCTTCAGACTCAGGAGTATCCTCTTGGAGCAACAGAAAAAGATAAAAAGACTTTGAGAAGATTGTCAGGCAGTTTCTTCCTTAATCAGAATGTGCTCTATAAGAGGAATTATGACATGGTCTTACTCAGATGTGTTGACAAAAAGGAAGCAGAAATGTTGATGAAAGAAGTTCACGAAGGGTCCTTTGGTACTCATGCAAACGGCCACTCTATGTCAAGAAAGATGTTGAGAGCTGGTTACTACTGGTTGACCATGGAATCAGATTGCTGCAAATTTGTAAAGAAGTGTCACAAATGTCAGATCTACGCTGATAAGGTTCATGTACCACCAACCTTTTTGAATGTGATTTCTGCTCCTTGGCCATTCTCAATGTGGGGCATTGACATGATCGGTATGATTGAACCCAAAGCTTCCAACGGACACCGTTTCATTCTCGTGGCAATTGATTACTTCACCAAATGGGTGGAAGCAGCTTCGTATGCAAAGGTGACAAAGCAAGTGGTGGTCAGATTCATCAAAAATAATCTCATTTGCCGATATGGCATTCCAAACAAGATCATCACTGACAATGGCTCCAATCTGAACAACAAAATGATGGATGAATTATGTGAAAGTTTCAGGATCGAGCATCACAACTCTTCTCCTTACCATCCCAAGATGAATGGGGCAGTTGAAGCTGCAAATAAGAATATCAAGAAGATCATTCAAAAGATGGTTGTTACCTACAAAGATTGGCATGAAATGCTGCCTTTTGCACTACACGGATATAGAACATCAGTCCGTACTTCAACTGGGGCAACCCCATTTTCACTTGTATACGGTATGGAAGTTGTGTTACCGATAGAGGTTGAAATTCCATCAATGAGGATATTAATGGAAGCTCAGTTATCAAAGGCTGAATGGTGTCAAAGCAGATACGATCAGTTGAATTTGATTGAAGAAAAAAGAATGACTGCCTTGTGCCATGGACAGTTATATCAAAAGAGAATGAAGCAGGCATTTGATAGGAAGGTTAAGCCGAGAGAATTCAAAGAGGGTGACCTTGTGCTCAAGAAGATGATACTATTTCACAATGATTCTAGGGGCAAGTGGACTCCTAACTATGAAGGACCCTATGTTGTCAAGAAAGCCTTCTCAGGCGGTGCTTTAATTCTTACAAACATGGATGGTGAAGAGCTTCCACGTCCCGTGAATACAGATGCAGTCAAGAAATACTTCGCCTAAAAAATGAAAAGAACAACTCGCTAAGTTGAAAACCCGAAAGGGCGGCTTAGGCAAAAATGAGCGTCTCGGTGGACTGAAAACCTGAAAGGGCGGTCCAAGCAGAAATTAGAGACATAAAAAAACAAAGAGAATATTATCCCGGTAGATTGAAAACCCGAAAGGGCAATCTAGGCAAAAGTTAGGGATTTCAGAAAAGTAACTGCATAACAGAGATAAGATCATTGAAGTATCAGAATATTTTCAACAGTTCTCCAACTTTCTCAAGGCTGCAATACAGGTCAAAAGTGGAAGAGAGAATGATGTCATTGTAGTTCAACGTACCCTTTTTTCCACGAAATTACCATTTTCCAATTTGTAAAGATCTATGGAATCACGCTGTTGGCTGATTACCATCCTATCAAATCAATTTGAGCCTTTCTATATTTCTTGGCACTCTTAATTTTCATTTCAATTTACGAAAGTTCTTTTACTTTGACAAATATGTTTTGAAACAAAAGTTTTGAATTAAAAACAGTTTTTGAAAAATATAAAGATTATTTATTTTGATTTGTGGACATCAATAAAAGGATTGAGACATGTGGTCCCAGTAATTCTGAAATCATGTGATTCCAACTAGACATGTTCATGTTACTATCCTCATATGCATATGATGAAAAGATCTCCACAGGTGTCTTGGCAGTAATATTTCTCCAGCAGAGGTTGTGATTCTGGATATCCCCAGTTTTGCTTCCTAGTTTTCCTCAAGAGATCATGCAAGAAATATTTCAAGAAGATTGTTCCCTTCACTTGGGGCATGAAGACTCCCTGGTTAATTGATCATGAAGACTTTGATCCAGGTTTTAAGTTACAGATTTGGCCTATGGGATTACTACAGGTATTTCCCCAGTAATTTATTAAGGAGGGATCAACAATGTCCCCAGCAGAGGATGAGAAGGAAGCTTTGATTTCCCCGAGCAGGAGTAATACAGAGGTCTCCATCCCTCAGCGAGTGAAGAAAGTTGATATTCAGAAACTACAGGGAATCTCCTGTTGTGCTCTGTCCATTCAATAGAAGGATATGTCTCCTCCTCAGTAATGTTTTGTAGTAAAAGAAGAGTGTGTTATGCATTTTAAGCAAATTCAAGAATTGCAGGATTTCTCCTGAATTCTCATTTATATTCAAAGGTCAGACATCACTGTTCCCCGGCAGAGTCTCCTAGAGGAAAGATCTCGTAACCAGATATCAGACACCATAATCCCCTGCAGAGTCTTCAGATACAGAAAGTCTCCATGATAATTAAAGCAAAAAAATCAAGGATAGATTTCCCCTATATTCTTATTCCCTGGAAAGATACCACCTATCCCCAGCGGACTTTATCCCCAGCGGAGTCTTCCAGAAGAATAATCCCTTCTGCATTATCAGCAAATTCAAGAATTGCAGGACTTCTCTTACAATATCATCTTATTTCCAGAGGATAACACCTTGTATCCCCAGCGGAGTCCTCAGAAAGGTCCAATCCTCATATACCTCACAAATTCAAGAACCACAGGGAATCTCCTGCATTTTTGAAGTAGAAGGCATCTCCATTCTTCTACGGAATCCTCAGCAGAGACAGACTTTTAAAGAAACCTGGATATGGTGCTCTTGTACCAATTCCCCAGCGAGTCTTTGTACTACTCCCTAGCGAGTCTCAGTGCAAATCTCCAGCAAGTCCTTATGCAGCTGTTAACATTTTTAGTTATTCCTAGTTTTGTCTGTCCATCATGCATTCATTACTAAATATTCATGCATATCTATGACATATCATGCTTGCATTCATATGCACCTTGTTTCCTTGTTTATATTGTGGGTTGAGTCAATCTCTCCATATAGAGTATCCTCATAAGCAGCAAAATACCTTTTATTGGTCATGTTCCCCACAGAGATCTATGCCTCGTGGAAGATGGTTGTTTCAGTTGTAAATCCTGATGAGTTCATTCCTCTTCAGTTGAAGTCTTGTTTGACCGTTTCATTCTAGTTCTATCCTAGTTTGAACCTCGTGTCTCCAGATAAAGCTCAGAAATTGCCAGTAAAAGAAGGCAACAATATAGTCTTTGTGACTCTCATTCAGTAAAACAGACATGACAGATATTGTGTCCAAGTCCTTTATACCTTCATCTTTGAGTTGGTACCCGTTACAAACTTGAGTTACCTACATCCATGAGTGGTAACCTTTGTTATCCCTCGGATAAATTAATTACTATCTCCATCTATGAGTTGATAACATCCTCACAGAAAGTTCCATGGTTCTACCTGCAACTTTGAGCTGGTAGCGTGCTTTCGTCTTTGAGTTTAGCACAAATTCCTTTTGATTCCACCTTCGTCTTTGAGTTGGTGAAGTACCTGCAACTTTGAGCTGGTAATATGCATTCATCTTTGAGTTCGCACATTTTCCTGTGATTCCATCTTCGTCTTTGAGTTGATGGAGTACCTTCATCTATGAGTAGGGTATGTTTGATCCTTGTTGAACTGATAGTGTGCTTTCATCTTTGAGTCTGCACAGATAACTTCTGATTCCATCTTCGTCTTTGAGTTGATGGAGTACCTTCATCTATGAGTTAGGTACATTTTGTCCTTCCACCGTCATCTTTGAGTCGGTAATGATAAACATCTCCAGGAGAATATGTTATAAATTCTTTTAAACACCTTTGTCAATGAATCGGTGGTTGCCTTCAACTTTGAGTCGGCGTTTCTCTGTCTACCTCATCAATGAGTTGGTAGTGTGCATTCAACTGTAAGTCTGCACAATGATCCTTAGATCTGATTCTTCATCTACACCATCATCAATGAGTTGGAATTTGATTTCCCTAGCAGTGTTATTATCAATCTTTTGAAGCTTGCCTTCAACTTTGAGTTGGCATGTCCTGTTTACCTCATCAATGAGTGGGTAGTGAGCTGTCAACCATGAGTTAACGCAGTTCGATTCTTATTATGCCCTTGTTATACCTTCATCCTTGAGTTGGTATTCATCTTTTCTGTTACCTCCATCTTTGAGTTGGTAATGTACTGTCACATCAGTACTCTTGTTATATTGATCTTTTCCCACTTTCATCTATGAGATAGTGATGTATCGTCAACATTGAGTCGATATCTCTTTTCCTCCTATTTTCCATCTATGAATAGGTAGTGAATCTTCCCCAACTGAGTATTCTCAATGTTTACCTTCATGCATTGAGTCGGTGTATGTCCTTCCCCAGTAGAGTTTGCACTCCTGTGTCTCTGTGTCTGTCTGTCTTTTGCATCATGCATACATGCATTTGCGGTCAAATTTTGTGGCGTTTGTCATATTTAATTACCTTACGCCATTCGATAGCCTCCGGCTATCTGGCCTAAGTTAATTAAATAGGGGCATCTGTCGCACCCCAAAATTTGACTTTGGCTTTGTTGACCACATCTTGATTAATCTCGTTGTCTCGTATTCATCTCAATTTCTTAAACTTCGCGTGACAACTGGTTTGATTAGGTTTTGTGTGTTTTCGTTGCTTACCGTGTTGTATTTCGTTGTTTTAGCAAAACCTGGCCGATATCGTTGCCTCGTATTTATCTCGCTTATCTCTGTTGTGTGTGGCATCGCTTCGATTAGGTTTTGTGCGTTTTTATCTATTTAATTGTTTGTTTGTCGGTATTTTGACTGTATTTCGAATATATTAGAGTTTTCGTATTGTCCGATTATTTGTGATTGTGTTTGTCAGCGTTTTCGTGATGTCGTGTTGATTTTATTATTGCCTAGGGTTGTTTATTTAATTACGTGTTGTGCCGTGTGATTTAATCGAGTCTGTTTGAGTCGTGTTGTTGATTTTACTGGTTTACCGGTTTACTGGTTTATTGGTTTTATCAATTTGTCTGTTTTGCTGTGCAAATTGTCATCGTTTTTATCGCGTTCGTGTCGCTCGATTTTATCGTATTTTAATCGTGTGTCGTTTAATATTATTTGTGCTTAATATTAATTGTGTTTAGTTGTTAATTAGTTTATTTAATTAGGATTAATAGTATATTAGTTTATTATTATTATTATTATTATATAATATATAAATATATATTATTAATTTATGTTAGATATTTTTTAGGTTTCTTATTGTTTAAGTAATCTAAATATATATTATTAATTTATGTTAGATATTTTTTAGGTTTCTTATTGTTTAAGTAATCTAAATATATATTATTAATTTATATTAGATATTTTTTAGGTTTCTTATTGTTTAAGTAATCTAAATATATATATATATAGATGTGGTTAGTAAGAAAAGGAGAAAAAAAGAAGAAGAGGGGATCAGTAAGGAAAAAACGTGTGGTGAGAGAAACAGAGAATTGAAAAGAAATATTTTTCCAAAAGCATTACCGTATTTCACTTGTTCCTCATTTTCGGTAACCCAAAATCGTCCCGATTATTCACCGAAACACAAAACCGATTTCATATCTTTGAAGTTCGTTGAGTCCAGGTCACAAATATCCAAGGTTCATTTCATTCCGGCGTCGTTTCACCGATCAAAAGCGACGTCGAAGTCAGGTACTCACGAAGGCAGCCAGCACTGCGTCGGTGACGGTTTCCAGCTTTCGGTCGATCATTTGGACGATCAGAAGTTCATCCTCTTCACACAAGGTAATATTCTTCACTTATCTCTGAAATTGGCAAAGTTCCGGCTTACCGACATGTGTTTTAATATATTATTTATATATATATATATATATATATATATATATATATATATATATTATTTTTGTCTATTATATATCTAAATAAATATATATATATATATATATATATATATATATATATATATATATATATATATATATATATATATATATATATATATATATATATTATCTTTGTCTATTATATATTATTTGTCTAAATGTACATATATATTATTTTTGTCTACTATATATTTATTGTCTAAAAATAAATAAATAAATATATATATATATATATATATTATATATATATATATATATATATATATATATATATATATATATATATATATATATATATATATATATATATATATATATATATATATATATATATATATATATTATCTTTGTCTATTATATATTATTTGTCTAAATGTACATATATATTATTTTTGTCTACTATATATTTATTGTCTAAAAATAAATATATATATATATATATATATATATATTATATATATATATATATATATATATATATATATATATATATATATATATATATATATATATATATATATATATATATATATATATATATATATATATATTACTTTTGTTTACTAAATATTATTTATCTTTTATTATTATTTTGCATATATGTTTTATTTAAATGTTAGTTAAATTAATTATTTGTTTAAATGTTTATTTTAATTAAATGTTTATTTATATCAAATGTTTATTTTGTCTAAAGTAAATGTTTATATTATTTTTTTATATTTGTTTATGTTGTTACTAACCGTTTCGTTTCAGTTTCAGCTCGATTAACTCCACTAACTATTCGTAATACTAACTATTCATAGCTAACTGTGTTGTAATAATTTACTTTCTCGCATTTTTTATTTTCTGTATTGTGTGTTTAATCGTATTGTTCACGTTTTATGTTAAAAAAATCGAAAAATCCAAAAAAGAGAAACCCGATGCGATTCCAACGGTCGTCGTTTAAGAAACCCTTTTCACACACTCATAAGCTTACTCTTGGGCTTTCCTGTAATGAGCCCATTTATCTATTTCTTTAGGGTTTAGGCTCATTCAAATCTTTTGCCAGCTTTGGCTTTTCAGTTTAAAAACATTTCAAAAGGACGTGTCAGTCTCGAAGCCTCCCGCCTAGGTCGAGCAAGAGATGGCAAGACACGCCAATCTAAAATCAACAAAACAGACTTTCCCCTTTTCTTTTGGGAGAACTACGTGGATTCTGATTTCTCCATTGCGCCTTGGAGATACGTAGGCATGAAGTCTACGACTTTATCGAGTCCAAAAACAATAAAATCAAGTTCTTTTCTCATCTCCCCAATCAAACGATCAAAGCGAAAAAAGCAAAGCATTCACATAAACATAAGCAAAAAGGTTCCTGTGGAGTACCACAGATGTAGAGGGTGCTAATACCTTCCCTTTGCATAACCAACCCCCGAACCCGTAACTCTAAAGGGATTTATCGTTATTTTTCCCTTCCTCTTTTTGGATAAAATAAAAGACGGTGGCGACTCTTGCATTTAAAATATTTTTCAAACGGGTTAAGTTCAATCAATACTTAATCTC
The DNA here is from genome assembly GCF_024323335.1 of Lathyrus oleraceus. Taxonomy (NCBI): domain Eukaryota; kingdom Viridiplantae; phylum Streptophyta; class Magnoliopsida; order Fabales; family Fabaceae; genus Lathyrus; species Lathyrus oleraceus. The sequence continues at coordinate 365,961,091 of NC_066580.1, forward strand.
GTGAAAAATCCCGCCGCGACAATTGGCTAAGAGCCGCTTGAATAAAGAAATATTTCAACCCTTATGAAGTTTGCTTTTTAGAGGAATGTATTTCTTAGCTATTTGTAGAGAGACTGAATAGAAACATAATAGGAGAGCCAAAGGGTCAAGAAGGAGATGTGTTCTTGGGCGGAAAGTTATTCAGTTGTCTTATCATGGTGGTCGATAATGATGTTTTTGAAGCTAAAGCGTTCGAAAATGAACTCACGATCGGTTTCTATGGAGGGGGTGAAAGTTTCGCCAACAGGGTTAAGTCCTATGATGGTTGTTACATCAAATAAAGTCAGCGTAAGCATTCGATAAGGGAACTGAAAAGTGTTAGTCGAACCTTCTCAAAAGAAGATTGATGGGAGTAACATGGTTGGGTCATACCTAGGGCCAGTTCTGGAAATTTGAATCTTGTCGAAGATGCATAGGTTTTCTTCCCATTGTTTTTGTCTTTTGCCTTGGACTTTGTTGAGCCAGGAAAGGTATTGTTTGTTTTGAGCAGGAGGTGCAGATTGAAAGATACACACATGTGTTTCTATAAAAGATAAATTGAGGGATCATTCTTCAAACACAGAGGGCATGGTTGTAGAGTAACATGGGAAGAAGTTCTTCACCTTCCCAGGTTGTGTCTTAGCCGTAAAAAACGATCCTAAGAATGCTAAAAGTTTACCAGAAAGTGTAAAAGGGATGAGTACCTATTTTTTCCAAATGGGGATTTTTTATTTAGTCATTGGTGGTTCAGGTACGAAGTCCCTTCCTTCATCACCTTCTGATGGAAGAGTCGTGAATTCCATAGGAATTTTCCCAGTATCAAATTTGGAAGATGAAGTTGATGCTGCCATTGTTAAAGTTTGAAGTTTTTTTTTGCAAAAAAAGGGTTTTTTGGTGTGGAATACTGAGAGTGAAAATGAAGAAGATGAGAAGAGGATATTGAGTGACTATTTATAGAGTCATTTTCATTGTCAATGGTGGACACTTAGCTTACACGTGTTGACACGAAACATTTCATGTTTCAAAAAGTGGGAAAGTTGATGTGAGTGGAACAATTAATGAAACGTGCAAATGCATGATCTCCTAGAAAATAGGAGTAATGCTAGAATTTTGAGAAAATCTTTTGGAAAACGAAAATGTGCATTAAAGTGATAATGATGACAATAACGTTAGCGAAAGAGTTTGAATAGTGTCAAAAATATGTTAAAAAGTGCCACCTTTCTACATTTGATTCAAAATCGACATTTTGGGAGGCAATTTGTCATCTCGGATTTTCGACACTAGCATTAATTATAAAAAAAATATGATAAGGATCATGTAATAATGGTTTTGCTGAAAAGTAAAAATTATCAGTTATGGCTATGAAGATCTCGACGATTTTGATTTTCCGAAAAGTAGTATTAACTTTGGTCGAAATTGCAATTAGACAGAGACCAGGAAGTTTGTTAGTTTTCGGGACTTAGTGAAATTCAGAGTTTTGAAGTTGTTTACTCTATGCAGTCAAATGAGGTGTAAATGAATAAGATCAGAAAGTTACTTAAGGACAAGTGGGAGTCTGTCGAATACGAAGGCTGCATGGAGACGAAACATGACATATTTTGCTTAGTCGATTGTTGTAGATTGTTAACTTAATAAGTGGTTACTTTGAGTTTTAGGGGTCCACAATTGTACACAAATTCTGCAAAACTCAAAGTATCTGTGTGTTTGTGAGAAAATGGTCAATAATGTACGTACATGCGTTCCACTTTTAAATTAAAGTCTTTATTTTCAAATCATTTACTGCATTGAATTTAATTTCAGTCATTTTTTAAGTTTCTTTGCATTTCGATTTTATAGTTTAATTTGTTACTATTCTTAAACTTTACATTTTCGATTTTGATGTTGTAGCGATAAATTCATGACCATCAAGCTATGGATAAACTCGACGTCAATAAAACCAGAGTCGCCACCACGCTTTTATTGTTTCAAAAGAAAAAGGGAAAAATTACGAACAAAACCAAAGATAAGAATTTTTCAAATCAAAACTAATAAAATGTCAGAGATTACAGGTAAGAGGGTTGGTTACATAGAGGGAAGGTGTTAGCACCCAAAGTGTCATAGGTACTCCTAGGGAGCCCTTTTTTGTGTGCAAGTGTTTTGGTCAAAATGATGTTTGATAAAAATATAGAGTGGGGGGATGATAAAAGAATTCATTAATTATATTTTTGTGTTTGACAAGACCTTAGGTCTTATTCCTACGTACCAACATAAAAATGAGGGATCAAAACCCCGTAGTTCGTGGTAAATTTTTTAAAGAAGTTGGTGAAATGATTTTAATCAAAAGTTTAATCAGAGGAAGGCACAAAAGGCCAAAGACTTGAATGGGGTTATTAGTTCTTTTTGTCTTTTTAAAATTAAAGTCAATATGGTTAAATTCATTCATAAGGCCAAAGTTTCTAACCATTACAACATGTCCAAGTTGAAAAAACACAAGCAAAGGAAGTTTTGAAAAGAGGGAGAGATTTTTTTGAAATTTAAGAAGTGGAAGGAGATGAAGGGACTATCCTAGACAAAAATTAAAAGTTAAGGATTGAAAAGATTTGACCAATGGGATGCAATCCAACAGATAAGAATGTCATATAGAAACCCATTTTCCTTTGGACTTTAGCAAGCAACAAGCTTAAGCAATATCCAAGCAAACCATATGAAGACCAATGCATCAAATAAAGATAGACACAATGTTCAAGCAAGCACTCAAATAACTAGCAGTCTTCAATGTCTTCCAATGTATCAGATGGAAATATTCCTTGGTCAACTCAGAATAATCATCAAACATAAACAACAATAACATCATAACAATCAAACATAGAGACAAGGTGACAGATGAATTAGGAGCACTCAAGGATTGCCTCAAATGAAAGGCACAATCAAGGATAACTCGGTCTCAGATAGTGGCTTTGGCCAAGTCCTTAAAGCATAGGGGAGTTGCATATTCTAAGTCCAAAAGTTCAGATCAAGCCCAATAGTCCACCATGATATTTTTTAGGGTTTTTGTTGTTATTAGGTATTTTAAGGTCCTAAGACCATAAAAAAACAAAATCACAAGCAAACAATATATACAATCACAAGATATGGCTCAAGTGAACAAAGTGAAAAGGACTTGAAACATAAACAAGTTGCATGAAATGTAAATGGCAATGAATGATAAAGGTATTAAAATTTAAATTGCATTAAGTAAATGACTTGAAAGTAAAGCAAAATTAATAAGAAGTTAGTCAAAGGTTAGTGAAGAATTTTGATTGTTTAAGTCATTCCTTGGAGAACACTCAACCATTCATTCACAAGTATGAATACATGAACCAAGACATCATCCATGAGAAGGGATCCAACTTGGATAAATCAACAAGTATGCCACTAGCTCTCATGAAAGGAAAAAAAAGGTCAAGTTTTCACACAATGCCATGAAGAATGGGAGATTTACAATCTCACTTACAAGAATGTTATACCTTTTTGGACAAATTTAGCTCTATGTTAAGCAATCGTAATTTGACTTATGTAGAAGTCACAACTATCTGAGGTCGGGCAATAAAAATATAGGTGTTAATGCATGTTATAGATTTGCTACAAAGAACCAAACTCCTAAAACATATCACACACTAAAATAAAGGGAGGGACACATCTCAGTCAGGCTCATGTTGATTCATCTGACACAAGGTCATTGATGAATCAACTAGCATTAGACCTGAAGAGAATTCATTGGTCAATGATGGATTGGGGAAGAATAGGGATGAAGATGAAGAGGGAAGGGGAAATAGAAACCCAAATTGATCATAGGAGGAATTTCATCTGATCAATACTATCCATTCATTTTGGAGGATGAAATGTACATTTCATCAACCCCCTAAATCCAATAGTATTGGTCAAACAAAAGTCAAATCAACCATGACCAAGGCCAAAAAAAAGTTAAACATCACAAGATCAAATAAATGGCTCAACACAATTTTTAAACAGTTATTCAATTAAAAATCAAATTAAAAATGAATTAAAATGTATTTTTAAATGGACAAAACCTCAAATCCCTTTAAAACACCAAATAAATGGTCAAGGGATTTATCCTAGGTCAAACAAGGTCAAAGGACCTTAAACAATTTTTTTTAGAATTTTTGGAAAGTCAGAAGTATTTTAAAATATTTAAAAATAAGTCCAAAATCATTTAATTCACAAAAAATATCAAAATTAATCCAAAAAATAATTTTAATTCAGAATATGGAAGAGAAAAATATTTAAAGACTTTTGGTGAAAGTTCCATATTTTTTGGATTAAAAATAAAATTTATATGAATTAAATAAAATAGGAGCAATTAAAATAAAATCAGAAATTAAAATTAAAAAAAATAAGGGCCATCAGATCTCCCTTATTAATTGAGGTGGCAGATCACATGGTCACACGCTTAAGTACCACCATGTGCCAAGTCAAACACGTGGGAACTATGGTAATTCAAACCTGAAGGTGAGAAAAACAAGAAAGGGGGGGTTTGAATTGTTTGAAAAATAAGCGCTTTTGCAAAAAGAAATCACACAATGATTTTATACTGGTTCGCTTATAACACAAAGCTACTCCAGTCCACCCGGCCAAGGTTATTTCGCCTTCAACAAGGACTTAATCCACTAATCTTGAAAGATTACAAACAACCCCTAAGAGAGAAGAAAATCTCTTAGTCCTCTCAAGTCTACAGACTACAAAGAGTCACTTGAGGAAATCAAACAAATAAAAGATACAAGATATGTAATCTAGAGTGCTTCTAGTTAAGCAAGTATTACAAACTTAAGAACAAATTTTTCACTTGATAAGCAAAAGCTTAGTGAAAATCTTTGAAGAACAAAGATGTTTTTCTTGAGCGTGATATAATTTCAGTATAGTTTTGGCTAGTGATTTCTTGCTTACTGAATGTTGATTTCTTCTCTATTTATATAGGAGTTGAAGTAGTGTTGAAATAGAGTTGAAGTAGAGTTAAATCTGCTGGATAATGAGATGTAATTACGCCATTCCATAAATAGCTTCTGCAGGAGACTTTTTCTCTTAGAAGTGACTACTTACCACAAGTAGTATCTTCTCTCTTGGAAGTGGAGATTAACGTCTCTTTCTAATTGAGGAAATCCATTTGCAGAACTTTAACTTGGCTTAAACGTTACTTCATCATGATTAACAATTCTGATTAGAGTCTTCGTGTATCTGGGAATCTGGCTTCTGATGTTATCTCTTGAGAGTTCAGATGGCGCTGATAACTTCCAGAGTTTACAGAAGGCATTTGTTCAGAATCAGAGCTTCTAGACTTTACTTTATGTTCAGATGCTTCTGATACTCTGCAGTTTTGTCCAGAGTCAGAGCTTCTTGAAACGAGATTCCACTTTAGATGCTTCTGATACTTGATAATTTGTATCTGATCTTGTTGTGCATCTGATGACATCATCAGATTTATTTCTTCTTTCTTTAGAACCCTGCACACTTAGAAACTTTTCGTTAGGGTGCCATTTTTGGTTGCAGCCTTTGTTATCATCAAAATCATGGAATCTGTTGTAGAACAATTTTTGTTCTTACAATCTCCCCCTTTTTGATGATGACAAAACAAATAAAATTATCAGATGAAACATGAAAAATATTAGATCAGATAGACAAAAGCTCCCCCTGAGTTAGCGCTAGGGAGTTCAGAAGTTCTTACCAGAGCTTTCCAAGTGATTAGGTTTCTGAAAACTTTCTGTAAATGCTTAAATTTTATGTTAGATAAAATTATTTAAACAATTGTTGCAGAGTGCTTTAAGGTTTTAGACATAATTTTTCATCAGAGCTATTTAATAATTTCTCCCCCTTTTTGGCATAATCAAAAAGGCATAAAAAATAAAAAGAAAAATAAAGAGAAAAACACTTCATTAAAAAGCACAAAGGCAAACAACAGTCAAAAACATCAGATTCAAGGAAGAATATCAGAGCTAAAAAAAAGTCAGAAGCAAAAACACTAGGCAAGCAAACAAAATAAATCCTAAGTGCCTAAGGGTTCGGAGGTTGAGGAAGTCTCTGAAGCAACATGGCAAACATGTTCTGGATGTTTTCATTCAAAGCATCTTGCTTGTCCATCCTGGCACGGAGCTCATTCTGATCTTTCTTGATCTCTTGCTGATCTTGCTTTATCTCTTTCAGGGTGTTAAGAATCAGAGGGATCGCAGAGGAAGACTCCCCCTGAATCAGAGCCTGCTGAGCTTCAGCTTCAGCAGCAGCTTGGGCTTCGGCATCCGCCTGAGCCTTGGCTTCAGCTTCCTGAATCCTTAGAAGTTCTGCTTCCTTAGCAAGTCGTTCTTCTTCTAACCTCTTTGCTTCTTCTTCAGCTTCTTTAGCCAATCTTTCCTCCTCTAATCTTTTGGCCTCAGCTTCTCTGGCCAATCTCTCTTGGAGCCTTTCCTCAGCATCTCTGATGTAGCCATTTCTGACTTGTTCAGAGATACTCTTCAGCCTATAAGACTCAGAGGTCATCCAACTAATGACTCTGTTCCAGTGTGTCCTAACAGATTTAGGATCATCACTAACTTCAGAGTTTTTAGCCAGAGACTTGACCTTCTGGACTGAAGCTTCTGCAACCTGTATAATGGCCTCCTCAAGGGTAGGTATGGTAAGTTCAGGTTCAAGTTCAGGTGAATGAGGTGGAGAGTTTTGAGGGCTGAGATTTAGAGGTTGAGGTTCAGATTCTGCTTCTGGTTGAAGTTCAGAATCTGCGTCTGGTTGAAGACTAGGGGATGAAGCATATAGTGGATTTAGGTCTAATGGGTCAGAGTCTGGTCCAGGTACAGCGGGAATAATTGGTGGAGTGATGTAAGGATCGGATGGTCGAATTACAGATGGTTGAGTTTCAGAGGGTGTGGTGGTTGTTTGTGGTGGAAGGGAAGTTTGATTTTCAGAGGAGATGGTTGTTGTTTGTTGTGGAATAGAAGTTCGGAGGGTTGAGGTTACTTCAGTTTGTGTTTGAGTTTGTGGGGCGAATTTTCTAGCATAAATTTCAGCTATTGTTGGGGATTTTGGGTCAGAAGGTTCTGTGGATGATGATGAAGAAACACTAAAGTATGGGGGTGTTTCTGGTTCAGAGGATGAGGAAGAGGAAGTGCTGTGGTGATATAGTTGATTAGGGTCAGAGGTTGTTGTGAAATTACGAGCAACTTTTAGAACAGGTGGAGGTTGAGAGGTTCTGATGGTTGAAGGAGGGATTTCAGAGGTTGTAAATAAGGGAGGTGTTGGGAGAGGAGTAGAAGAGGCCATCATAGGTATTACAGAAGTAACAGGAGGAATAGACTTACCAGAAGAAGAGATTTTCAGAGGAGCTGGAGCTTTGGTTCCAGAAGATTCTTCAAGTCTGGGTTTCTTTGCCTTCCTTGCTTCCTCAGCTATCTTCTTCTCAGAAAGACCTCTTTTGTATCTGACCAAATCTTCTTCTGAATCCAAAAGGTCTTCAATTCTGAAATCAGAAATATCAATACCTTCATCCAGCAGACGCTGAAGGTAGATAGCAATGGCATCTCTGGGTTCATTCTTGAAGAACCTTTCAAGGCCATGAGGCATCTTCCTCTGATCTTTCAGAGCTTCCCAGGACACATCCATAGTGGGCTTGACTCTGATCTCCTTGATGATTCCCATGCTTTTGAGATTTTTGGCATTCAGAGGCCTTCCAGTTTCTATAGCCAGATCATCCATCAGCTTGGCCTTTTCCAGCTGGTCAACCAATCCATGCTCAATGAAGACATCAGAAAGCAGTCTTCCCAGAGGGATGTAAGATCTTGGCTTCAAGCTGTTTCTGGAGTCTTTGACAGAATCCCTTAGATATTTGAAAAGAAGAACAGGGAGATTGATCTTGATACCTTTCTGAATGCAATATAAAATGAGTTTCTGATCAGCATTAATATAATCAGAGGAGTTGGAGGCTGGGCGATGGTGAATGGTTCCCAGAATTATTTTCAACCATACTCTCAGGTTCTGATGCAATTCCTTGTTCTTAGAGGGATTTCCTTCAGCGTTTGCTTTGAAGATAGTTGGGTTGATAACCTCAGTGATGCGTTTTGACCTAGGAGGAATGTTGTAAATCCTCTTTCCTCCAGTAGTCTCCATGTTCAGCAAGGAAGCAATTGATGCTTCAGTGATGACAATCTTTACTCCCAGAACAAAAGAAACAATGAACTGGTCATCTGCATCAGCATGTCTCCAAAATTCTTTGACAAGAAGGGGGTAAATGGGACCATAAAGCCTGTTGAAGTAGTTCTCCCAACCTTGCTTGTGAAGATCTTCAGTAAGATCAACACCGTTTCTTCTCAAATTCTCAAAATCTACCAGCGATTCACACAGTACATCCAAATTCTCAAAGGAGGTTGCAAGATGAATGTGGCGTTCACGTTCCAAAATATGAGGTTCTTGATAAACAGGGGTTGTGGTAACGCCTGTAACAGTGGGTGTTTGAGTGTTTGAGGTTTGGGGATTAGAAGCGGATTCCATTTGTTGGGAGAAGTTAAAAACTTCTTGCTCTTGAGCATTCATGAAGAAGATTGATGAAGAAGGTGAAGAACTGAGAGAGTTGCAGAGAAAACTTCGAGAGAGGGTTTAGGGTTTAAGAGTGAGTGAGAGTGATAAGTGTGTGAAATGTGAGAAAAGTGTTTATATACCTAAGTGAAAACGCATGCAAAACGACACACATACCAGCGTTAGACACAAAACTCAAAATGGCACGCTTGGGGGGAAAAATGATTACAGCTCATAAATGAATGTCTAATCCCACAGTTTGCACACTGCTCGAGGAAAACTCAAACGTCTGCCTTTTGAATTTCTTGACAGCTGTCTAGAAGTTCTAAGGTTTGACGCTTCAGAGTTCCACGTGTTGATGTATCTGATCTTCAGGAATACCAAGAGATTGGTTCTGAAGATTTCTAACTCAGATATCTTCTTAACAATGTAGAAGTATCAGAGTCAGAGGCAGAATCATATTTGTTTTTATCAGAATCTTATTTTATATTTTTCAGAGCCATACTTCATTCAGGACAATTTTTAATGTTCAGATTTTCTAAGATGAAAAGAAATCTATCTTCAGCTAGAGGCTTAGTAAAGATATCTGCCCATTGATGTTCTGTATCAATGAACTTCAGTGTTACTATTCCTTTCTGAACATAGTCTCTAATAAAATGATGTTTAATTTCTATGTGTTTGGCTCTGGAATGTAAAATAGGATTCTTACTCAAACAAATAGCAGCAGTATTATCACAAAGGATAGGAATGTTACTCTCAAAGATTTGTAGATCTTCTAGCTGATGTTTCATCCAGAGCATCTGAGTTGTGCACAGTGATGCTGAGATATATTCTGCTTCTGCAGTTGATAGAGCGATTGTTGACTGTCTTTTGCTAGCCCAGGAGATTAGATTGTTTCCCAGAAGCTGGCAATTTCCAGATGTGCTTTTTCGTTCTATTCTATCTCCTGCATAGTCTGCATCACAATAACCAGAAAGCCTATACTCTGATGTTTTCTCATACATCAGGCCCAGGTAGGAGTTCCTTTCAGATACTTAAGAATTCTCTTAACAGTTGTTAAATGAGATTCTCTAGGATCTGATTGGAATCTGGCACAAAGACAGACGCTAAAGAGAATATCAGGACGAGTAGCAGTCAGATAGAGAAGAGAGCCTATCATACCTCGATAGAGCTTCTGACAAACCTTGTTGCTTACCTCTTCCTTTTCCAGAATGCAAGTTGGGTGCATAGGAGTCTTTGCAGAGTTGCATTCAGTCATGTCAAACTTCTTCAGAACATCTTTAATGTACTTGCTTTGATGAATGTACGTGACTTCTGGAGTTTGATTGATTTGAATTCCCAGAAAGAACTTTAGTTCTTGCATTAGACTCATTTCAAATTCTGCCTGCATTAACTTAGAAAATTCTTGGCAAACAGAGATATTAGCAGAACCAAAAATAATGTCATCAACATAAATCTGGCATATCACGAGATCATTTTTATGGTTTTTACAGAAGAGTGTAGAATCAACTTTCCCTCTGATAAAATTTTGTTCCAGAAGAAAATTGCTTAGACGTTCATACCAAGCTCTGGGGGCTTGTTTTAGTCCATATAAAGATTTTTTAAGTTTGAAAACATGTTCTGGAAAGTTTGAATTTTCAAAACCTGGAGGTTGATTTACATACACTTCTTCTGAAATATAACCATTTAGAAATGCACTCTTGACATCCATTTGGTATAATTTGATAGAATGATTAATAGCAAAAGATACAAGAAGACGAATAGATTCTAACCTCGCGACTGGAGCAAAGGTTTCATTATAATCAATACCTTCTTGTTGACTATAACCTTGAGCTACCAGTCGTGCTTTGTTTCTGACAACTTCTCCTTTCTCGTTCAGTTTGTTTCTGAAAACCCATCTGGTTCCAATGACATGAGTGCCTCTGGGTTTAGGAACGAGATCCCAGACATCATTCTTGGAGAATTGATCTAACTCTTCTTGCATAGCTGCCACCCAATCGTTATCTTGAAGAGCTTCATCACAGGACGTAGGCTCAATCAGAGACACTAGTCCCAGAGGAATATCTTCAGAAGTTCTGAAAGTAGATCTGGTTCTAACAGGTTCATCTTTGTTTCCCAAAATCAAATCTTCAGATACGTTAATACGACTTTTAACTTTCCTTGGAATGTCTGGAGATTTAATTTCTTCAGAGTCTGGAGTGACAGTTGCTTCTGGAGTTTTCTCAGATTCTACCAGAGTGATCTCTAAATCTGCAAACTTTTCAACTAGCTTTGACTTTTCAGGGTCAAGCTTATCATCAAATCTAACATGAATTGATTCCTCCACAATTTTGGTTTCTGTGTTGTATACTCTATAGCCTTTAGAGCGTTCTGAGTATCCTAACATGATTCCTTTCTGTGCTTTGGAATCAAACTTGTTTAGATGTTCTTTAGTATTTAATATAAAACAAATGCATCCAAAAGGATGAAAATAAGAAATGTTGGGTTTTCTTCCCTTACACAGTTCATAGGGAGTCTTTTCCAGAATAGGTCTAATAGAGATTCTATTCTGAATGTAACACGCTGTATTTACAGCTTCTGCCCAAAAGTGCTTTGCTACATTTGTTTCATTGATCATGGTTCTGGCCATTTCTTGGAGTGTCCTATTCTTCCTCTCTACAACTCCATTTTGTTGTGGAGTTCTAGGGCAGGAGAAATCATGGGATATTCCATTAGAATCAAATAGTTCTTCAAAATCTTTATTTTGAATTGTTTGAAAAATAAGCGCTTTTGCAAAAAGAAATCACACAATGATTTTATACTGGTTCGCTTATAACACAAAGCTACTCCAGTCCACCCGGCCAAGGTGATTTCGCCTTCAACAAGGACTTAATCCACTAATCTTGAAAGATTACAAACAACCCCTAAGAGAGAAGAAAATCTCTTAGTCCTCTCAAGTCTACAGACTACAAAGAGTCACTTGAGGAAATCAAACAAATAAAAGATACAAGATATGTAATCTAGAGTGCTTCTAGTTAAGCAAGTATTACAAACTTAAGAACAAATTTTTCACTTGATAAGCAAAAGCTTAGTGAAAATCTTTGAAGAACAAAGATGTTTTTCTTGAGCGTGATATAATTTCAGTATAGTTTTGGCTAGTGATTTCTTGCTTACTGAATGTTGATTTCTTCTCTATTTATATAGGAGTTGAAGTAGTGTTGAAATAGAGTTGAAGTAGAGTTAAATCTGCTGGATAATGAGATGTAATTACGCCATTCCATAAATAGCTTCTGCAGGAGACTTTTTCTCTTAGAAGTGACTACTTACCACAAGTAGTATCTTCTCTCTTGGAAGTGGAGATTAACGTCTCTTTCTAATTGAGGAAATCCATTTGCAGAACTTTAACTTGGCTTAAACGTTACTTCATCATGATTAACAATTCTGATTAGAGTCTTCGTGTATCTGGGAATCTGGCTTCTGATGTTATCTCTTGAGAGTTCAGATGGCGCTGATAACTTCCAGAGTTTACAGAAGGCATTTGTTCAGAATCAGAGCTTCTAGACTTTACTTTATGTTCAGATGCTTCTGATACTCTGCAGTTTTGTCCAGAGTCAGAGCTTCTTGAAACGAGATTCCACTTTAGATGCTTCTGATACTTGATAATTTGTATCTGATCTTGTTGTGCATCTGATGACATCATCAGATTTATTTCTTCTTTCTTTAGAACCCTGCACACTTAGAAACTTTTCGTTAGGGTGCCATTTTTGGTTTCAGCCTTTGTTATCATCAAAATCATGGAATCTGTTGTAGAACAATTTTTGTTCTTACAAAACCGAGGGTCAAGATTAAAATGCAAGGCAAGGATCAGATGGCTGGGACTGATGCCAGCACACCACCGGAGATAAGGCTCCGATCATCTTCTCTGGTGGATCTCACCGAACTGGTCTGTAGCATTAAATTCATGACTATTAAGCTATGGATAAGCTTAACGTCAATAAAACCAGAGTCGCCACCGCGCTTTTATTGTTTCCAAAGGAAAAGGGAAAAGTACAAACAAAACCCAAAGATAAGAAGTTTTCAAATCAAAACTAATAAAATGTCCGAGATTACATGTAAGGGGGTTGGTTACACAGAGGTAAGGTGTTAGCACCCAAAGTGTCCTAGGTACTCCTAGGGAGCCCTTTTTATCTATGCATATGTTTTGGTATAGAAGATGTTTGAGAAAAATAGAGTGTGGGAATTTAGAAAAGAATTCATTGATTATATTTTTGTGTTTGACAAGACCTTCGGTCTTGTGCCTACGTACCAACATAAAAATGAGGGATTAAAACCTCGTAGTTCGTGGTAAGAATTTCAAATGAATAAGGGGTAAGGAGGATGCCAAGGTATGATCCCAAAGCCAATGCATATGATGAGATAACATAAGAGATCTTAGGGTCAAAATTGGGTCTTACATGGTCCACCACCAACTTCCATAAAAATGACAAATAAATACACTATCTAAAAGGAAAAATGCTCAGGAGCTCGAACCCGACCTCAATTTCTCCCAATTCCAAGTATATTAAAAGATACGTGGATTTGAAATTTGAGGTGCATGATCTAAGTTGCTACGATTTGGCCTCAAAGCAACTTAATCTTGTTGCCTACATTGGTAGGTCTTCAGACAACTAAAAATCAAGCAAAATAGTTGAGAATTGAGGGAGAATCGAAGAAGAGAAAATCCGGAAAATTCAGCTTCGGTTTGCTTCAATTGAGCTTGATCTTGTTTCCAATTTCCCTTGGCTCGCCTCTAACAACTTGTAGGAAGTGAAATGGATGATTAAGAAGCTTGAATTCTTGGAGTTTCAATTCAAAAACAGAATGTGAATTGAAACTCGATTTCAAATGAAATCTTCAAGTTTATCCTTTAATGGAGGTTAGGGAAGCAACAATGCAAAGCTTGGCCAGGTGGATCCCTTTTCTGATCAGCAAGGGCATGTATTTATAGTCTAAACATTGCTTTTCACACCTTTTCACAAAATGTCAAAAATATAAACCTTTGGTTGCATACTTGCATGGGCGTGTGATAAGCCCATTAAATGATGCCAAAAGTTCTAACATCATGTGCTAATCAACCTGAAATGATAACATGTGATCATGCATTAGGGAAATGGAAATTGGACATTGAACTTACCAAATGAGGCCAAATATTACACCATGCGCAAGCCACTAAAAAATGCTCCAAATGCCATGATCTTGGATGTTTTGGAAAGCTAACATAAAGGGAAGAAATTTTGATGTTGAAGAATTTTCCATTTGGAACTTGGATCATGATTAATTTTGAGGTGGAAGTTGGAGAAATCAAACATGGTTGAAAAATTTCTAAGTATAAAGTCAAATGACCACTTCTTCCACCTTGAATAACTTTTGCTATGAGCTTCAAATAAAAATTGTTCATTCATTAACGTTGTAGCCCTTTCAACCCTTTTTAATTTGGTCATAAATTTGACATCATTTGGATCTTGCATGAGGGAGTTATGGATTTTAGAAGTTGAGGAAAATTGCTTGTTCAATGGTAATGACCCAAAATGACCTATAATGTTTTCTCTTGGCACATGCACTTGCAAGTAGAATTTGACATTTATCAAAGAATAAAAGTTGGAGAATAGATCTTTAAATTTATCATGAAACTTAAATGGCCTTCATATCATAAAAATTGAGCAAGTTATGGTTCTTGGAAGTTGAGGTCCTAACTAGGGCACATACAAAATGACCTATAATCTTTCACCATAATAAATAACCTTACAAGCAAAATTAGCTCTTGATACCAACATGAAAGTTATTTGGAATGTCATAAAGAGTAATTTTTCTCTTGGTATCATTTTCATATGACAAAAATTGTAGGAGATAGGGTCTAGGGAACCCTAGATTTGACCAGTTGACTTTCTCTGGTCAACCTCCTTGAACCAACTTGCAAACTTAAGGTTCCTTTGATATTTGGGGCTCATGGATAATAATATATACATAAGATGATGTGTAATGAAGTATACATTGATATATTTGACCAAATGATGAAGAAATTTGTTGAGGAAGTCACACAAGATACCTAGATGAATTAGGGCTTCAAAGGCAAACAAGCTTCAAACTCTTGATGAATTCTTGATCAAAATGATAAATAAAGAACACGGGGATCCATATATGATGCTTAAAACCATTGTGAACCTTTCCTTGATTGATCTCTTGCATTGAGGGTCTCAAACCCTATATATGAACTTGGTGGGGCACAAATGGACACACACACATACAAAGCCACACATAGACATACTTTTGGTATTTTGGTTAGTAAACAAAAGAAAATAAAGTATGGTACAATCAAAAGTGATTGGTAATCTCTTCCAATACAAACCTAATGAATGATGGATAAGGAGGATACCAAGGTGTGATTCCAAAGTCAATGCAAATGATGGGATAACATGAGGGATCTTAGGGTCAAAATTGGGGTCTTACAAATGTCAAACTTGTTTAAAACTCATGATTCAACAAATATGTCCTGAAATCTTTTCGAGTTTAATCCCTTAAGTAAAATGAAACTTGTTTTTATTTACTAAATTTCATAGTAAATAGCATGCTGACTTATTCACGGCATAAAGGTATTTCACTTTGACTTCCTAGAATTCTCCATTAACACATTATTCCCTTGATTTGCTCAATGAGGTATACTTTGAGAATCTGGACCAAGGTCCCTTGTTCATCTCCTTATCCCAATTTTCACGGTTTTTGTTATCTCCTTGTTTTATGGCTGTCTTACTATTCTCACTGTCTTCACCCAACAATTTCTCTTTGCAATTGATGTAAGGTTGAGATCGAGCAAGTAGATTGCTCATCTATGTGGTTCCTCTAATCCTAATGTCTCTCTTAAGCCTTTATAAAAAATCTAACATTTCAGTTTGTCATTAGTTCCTCCCTCTTTTATAATTTTATAGCTTCCTCAGTGAATATATTAATGTACTACATTAACATCTCTTTTTTCTTTGTTGAAAGCCATTGAGCTCGAACACTGTACTCCCTTAAACTCGTTGCCCAACGTTCTCCAGGAAGCGATATGACAAAAGTACGAAGTGATACAATGATAGTAAGAATCAATATAATGCCAAGATGAAACATTATAGTGGAGATATTAAGCGATACAACAAATATACAATACATAAGATATACATAAATATCGACAAAGAAATGACAAGATGAAAGATAATACATCAGAGAGGCAATACAAAAACAACTAAAAAGAAAATGCAAGATGAAGGAGATCACATCAGAGAAACAATAAGACGAATATACAACAACAAAAATAGAAAAATGAAGGAGAAATTAAAGAGACATAAAAAAAACTAGTACATTTGATATTCTAATTTAGGTTTATTTAAATTTCTAATCTCAACCGTTGATAATTAAATTACCACTTGTCATGCATAGAACTCCTCTAGACCAATCACCACTCCATTTCTTTCTAACCAAACACACCCTAATACGTCACTTCATCGGCGTCCAGCCAACAAAACAAGCAACACACGATTTTCTGAATTTCCGACAGTTGACTTAAAGTTGGTTGAAATGTGGAGCCTTGGATTCATTGATTTGATTAGGGTTTCTATTTTGTTGGCTTTTGCGACTGTGATCTCTTCTCTGGAACCCCATCTGGGATCAACCCGCGTCGTTTTTCAGGTTTTCTAGATCAGAATTACCGTTTTTATCTTTTTACTTATATAATTCTTTGAATTTGTAGTAAAAGATCAAAGCTTGAACTGAGTTTAATCCATTTCGATTGCTTCCATGGTTATTGCTGTGAATGTATTTATCTGTACTCTGTTGTGTCTTTGAGTGATTAGAAAGCTCAAACAGTGGGCCCCATTTTGTTGATTTAGAAGATTTCAGTTAGTTAAGTTCTGGGTATGAGTGAAAAATTTGAATCAAGTAATTTAGTCAGTGAAAAATCCTGTCTTTCTATGGAACTTTTGCTCGCTTTGTAGAATAGCTAACTTGTTTCTTTAAATTGATATCAAGTTTTTATTGTGTTGGCACACTTTGGATATGTAGCTTAATTAAATACTTATCACATTAGCAGTTATCATATAAGTTCTCATGAATAAACAGTTCTATAACAAGAGCTATAAGCTGTTTCCATAGATTATCATCCATAAGCTAACCTGTATAGTTTATGAAAATAAGTTAAAAAAAAACTTATAGGCACGTCATAAGCTATTTTCATAAGTCCTGTGTTTATGTTAGTAGATATTCTAATAGCAAATCAAAACAGACAGTTTGTTTGATTTTCCATGGTGTATAATCAGGTTCTTGTGTTTGTGAATGCAGACAAATTACGGAGACATTGAATTTGGTTTCTATCCAACTGTTGCACCCAAAACTGTTGACCACATTTTTAAGCTTGTGAGACTTGGCGGCTATAACACCAATCACTTCTTTCGGGTATTGTTCTTTTGAAAACAATTACAAAGCAAGTGAGCGTTGATTATTGTTGAAGTTATTAAGTGTAACTGTAGTATTGATGTTGCAGTGCAAGTGAATGGTTTTGGTTAATTCAATGCTCAGGTGGATAAGGGTTTTGTAGCCCAAGTAGCTGATGTTGCAAATGGAAGATCTGCCCCCATGAATGAGGAACAAAGAAGAGTAGCTGAAAAGAACGTTGTTGGTGAATTTAGTGATGTCAAGCATGTTCGAGGCATTCTTTCCATGGGAAGGTTAGGTCTTTTATGATGACGGTTCATGGTTGGAAGCTTATTTCTTTTCAAATTATTGGTTTCATGTCGTTCTTTCTCGTTCGTTTGTCATTAAGTTGCAAATATTTGGTTCTATGATTGAATGTAAAATCAACATATTTTCAGCTACTAGTTGCTTAATTTTGACGTGAATGTGATGTACTTGCTTTATTGCATCGAGTCATTTTCAATAAACTGCTGAGAGTTTGTTTGAGCTTCACATTGACTCACCTTTAATGCCATTACACGTAGTTTTCATAAACAATTTTCACGGTTTGTTCAATTGTTGGAAGACCTAATGAATGCATTTGTTTTGACAGGCATGACGATCCAGATAGTGGCGGATCCTCTTTTTCAATGTTACTTGGAGATTCTCCTCATCTTGATGGGAAGGTTAGGTAACTATAACCTCGAAACATAATTGTAAAGATTCACTTTCGTGATGTTTTCAATTGATATGTTGGTGTAAGCCCTTTTTCAGTATGCAATATTTGGAAAAGTTACAAAAGGCGACGATACATTGGCGAAGCTTGAGCAACTACCTACTCGTAAAGAGGGAATATTTGTAATGGTATCTTCGAAAATCTTATCCTTCTTGTGCATTGCTCTTTTTTCCCCTTCATTTAATTTTCCATCATTGATCAAATAAATTTACATCTCTTTCAAGTTAGTAGATGATAGGTTTTACATGCTTTGATTGCTTTACTTTGAGGTGAAGCTCGGGGAAGAGATCGAGAGACTTATGGTTATGGCAAAAATGAATTGATCTGTTGGCTAAATTGTATCTTAGTTTAGCTGGCTTTCTAGTACAACAAATGTGCACATTCTTAATTATCTTTTGATATTTTGTTTTAAATTAAGCTTTTAGTGTTAAGTTCAAAACCACACTACGCGTTTTTTCCTCAGTACTTAGATCATATTGTTTTACCTTTTCCAGCCAACGGAGCGCATCACCATCCTCTCATCATATTACTATGGTAAGAATCTTCCAATCACAAGTCTTTTACTTTTCTTTTTTTGTATTTATGGAAAACTAAAATAGTTATCTTTGTTACTTTAATGTTGAACTAAACATTTAATCCATATAGTTTCACCTGTTTTGAAATTTTCTGCCTAATGGTTTTTTTCTTTGGGTATTAGCAAATCTAAGCACATTTCCACTATTTACTGAATCGCTAAACTTTTGAAAATTCAAGCACTACCTCATTTAAGAAATCACTTGTGAAACCCAACCACTCGAATATGGTCTGTCAAATGGTTCTAAACACTATATCTCGCAATATTCCTCCAAAATTGTGACCCTGCCCTTAGATTCCACCCTCTCCAAATTATGGGCAGTCTGTCGTTAAGTAGTCTCCACATAAATTATTCCATAACTTTTAAGGGAACAATTTTACTCAATATAGCTGAACCGATTGTGATTAAGTCACCACCAACATTAACTTTCATGCTATGCATAGCCGGTCTCAAGTCCGGATAAAAAGAGAATTGTGTTAGACAGTCGACGACTAACGTAAAATTTTGTTGAATCTCTATGGCATAGATCAAATACGTAATAATGTGAATACTAGGTCGTTATCTATAAGCAACACACTGTATGACTCGAGTACAATGTCAAATGAGTATGGGTCCCTGTATCGCTGCGTAGATGTGGTGAAAAATAAGTAAGGGTATCCACAACAAGTCTGGGTAAAGAAGTTAGTTCACGAGAATAAAATTTATTTTGGAACCTAGAATTTAGACACACTTATTGGAAAATATATGGAAATAGTGAACATTATGGTTTGGAGGAAGATCAATTTTATGTGCCTTCAAGAGACTAAGTGGACAGGTGAAAAAGTGAAAGAATTAAAGAACTCAGGATTTAAGCTTTGGTACAACGACAAAGTTAGATTGAGAAACAAGTGAGAATTATTGTAGACAAGGAGTGGAAAAAGGATATTGTAGATGTAAAAAGAGTAAGAGATTAGATCAAAGCCCTTAAGTTTGTAGTGGAACAAGACACCTTTAATGTTATTAGTGCTTACGCACATAGGTTTGGTTTGCACAATGCCTTAAAGTAAAATTTTGGGAGGATTTAAAGGCTTATTTCAAGAAATACCCCAAAGAGAGAAGATTTTTCTAGGAGGAGATCTAAATGGACATGTAGGGAGGTAAATGTAGAGGGTAAATTTAGTCTAGATTTTTCGTCGGCTTTGATCTTACTATAGTTAATACATGATTTAGAAAAAAAATTAGCATCTTATCACATATATATAAGAGTGGGGTGACATCTTCTCAGACAGATTTATTTTTTATTAGAAAATTAGATAGAAAGATATGCTTGGATTGTGAATTTATATTTGGAAAGAACTTGACTATCCAACATAAAATATTTATTGTGGATGTAAGAGTCAAGAAGAGAGAGTGATCAGAAGAAGTCACACGGAATCTCAAAGAATCAAGTGGTGTCATTTGAAGAATGAAAAATAAGTTTTCAATACAAGATCTTGAAGGGGTCTCAGACACACAAGAAAGTGGAAATGATATGTGGTACAAGATGACACAAAGAGATTAGAAAAGTGGCTAAAGAGACGTTATGGGAATAAAAAAGTTTTGAACCTAGAGGAAAAAAATCGTGGTGGTGGAACGAAAATGTTCAGAGTAAAATTGAATAAAAAAAATGGTGGAAAATACACTTAGGAGATTTGAGTTTGTAGATTTTGTTGTAAGGAGAATAAATCATACAAAGAGGAGACTAGTTCCTTGTTATTCAATGGGTTTTGAATCTTGAATTTTCTAAAGCCTATTATTAATAGATATGATCTCCCAATCATTGCCAACCATTTCCAAGTACAACTAAGTTCCTATCACACGACCCTTGGGAACTCCTTTAAAGCAGTGGGAGACAAACTCTCACAAATAGATGGAAACAATGTCTCTACTGTTCAAAATGAGCTCAGTAGAACCATTATTTCACTTACATATCTAAACTAACTTGAGCATTAGAGTTAGAGTGTTGTTGCATATACCCAGACCTTTTTGGTTTTGCCGTTCATGATAGATAGATGAAATACTAACATGATTTCTAACATTCTGACGTATAGCGATTGAAAAACATAATATCGAGGTTGCTTGTTTTTGTTTAGTGATCGTTCTTTTAATTTTTATCAAAACTCTAATAGTTGTGTGTTGGATAGTTTCTGTTTTTGAATATTGTTGACTGCATTTATTGTCAGATACGGAGATAGAAAATTGTGAGCAAGACAGATCGATTTTGAAGCTCAGGTTAGCTGCATCGGCTGTTGAAGTTGAAAGACAGGTAATAAACGGTTACCCTTAATTGACGAGGCTTCATGTTTTTTGTATCGGTTAACACATTCGATTTCACTGGTGACTTTGCAGAGAATGAAATGCTTCCCCTAATAGAAGCGAGCTGGGAATGGAATGGAATGGAGTTGGAATGAAAGTGTTTGAGTCAGTCAAGAGCAAAAATTGTTGACGCCTTACTTTTGTTTTTTGATTTTTTTCCCGGAGTTTTGTGTAATGTATTGGATTTTTTAAAAAAATTGGTATAAAAGTATATCATTTATTTTTGATGTAATTATATCATTTAACTTTTACTTAATATGGATTTTACTTAATCAACAATGTAAACATGTAATTAAACATATAAATAATTGTTTCGTTCCTTCTCTAGCTTATCCACTCGAGGTCGACGGCAAGCGGCAGTTTGACACTCGAGTATTAGTTTTTAAAATGCCGAGATCTAAAAATAAAAAATTTAAAATAGAGGTTAAAATTATGTTTAAGCTTAAATCTTTAATCTCAATGATTGATAATTAAATTTCCACTTCTCATTCATCTAAAAGGATAAAGGGAAAAGATCAAACTTTTTATATGTACTAGTATGTAATTGAATCATAAAAGATAATATGATTTCAATGTTTGGATTTTGAAGTGAAATGAATCATAAATCCATTCTATTTTATTCCATCCTTCATTTTTTATTTATTTCATTCAATTTAAAATATATAGTAAAATAAAATATTATTAATAAAATATTCCAACAATTATCCAAACAAAGATAGACTCACTTCATCAGCGTCCAGGCAACACAATTTTTTATTTTCAGATTTCTGAATTTCCGACCGTTGGCGAAGTGTGTTGAAATGTGGAGCCTTGAGATTAGGGTTTGTATTTTGCTGGCTTTTGCGTTTGTTATTTCTTCTCTCGAACCCAAACTCGGATCAACCCGCGTCGTCTTTCAGGTTTTCTACATCAAAATTTCTACACTTTTTGTTTGTTACTTATGATTCTTTGAATTTGTAGTAAAAGTTCAAAGCTTGAACAAGGTTTAATCCATTTCGATTGCTGCCATGGTTATTGATGTGAATGTATTTATCTGTACTCTGTTATGTCTTTGAGTGCTGTTGATTGAGAAGATCTCAGTTAGTTAAGTTCACTCAGTGAAAATCCCGTCTTGCTTGGATATACAGCTTAATTAAGTACTTATGGCATTAGCTCTTATCATTTAAGTGCTTATGCATAAACAGTATATATAACAAAAGCTATAAGCTGTTTCAATGAATTATCATCCATAAGCTATAACCTGTATAGCTTAGGTAAATAAGTTAAAAAAACTTATGGAGAAAAGATAAACTATTTTCATAAGTCCCGTGCTTATAGTAGTAGATAAGCTCAAATAAGCGAATCAAAACAGAAACAGACCGTTTTCCATGGTGTATAATCAGGTTCTTGTGTTTGTAAATGCAGACAAATTACGGAGACATTGAATTTGGTTTCTATCCAACTGTTGCACCCAAAACGGTTGACCACATTTTTAAGCTTGTGAGACTTGGAGGCTATAACACCAATCACTTCTTTCGGGTATTGCTCTTTTGGAAACAATTACAAAGCAAGTGAGCGTTGAGTAATTATGAAGTTGTTGGCTGTAACCGTAGTATTGCTGTTGCAGTGCAAGTGAATGGTTTTGGTTAATTCAATGCTCAGGTGGATAAGGGGTTTGTAGCCCAAGTAGATGATATTACAAATGGAAGATCTGCTCCCATGAATGAGGAACAAAGAAGAGTAGCTGAAAAGACTGTTGTTGGTGAATTTAGTGATGTCAAACATGTTCGCGGCATTCTTTCCATGGGAAGGTTAGGTCTCTTATGATGGAAATTCTTGGTTTTAAGCTTATTTCCTTTCAAATTCTTGGTTTCATGTCGTTTTTTCTCTTTTGTTTGTAATTCAGTTGCATGTATGGTTTTCCAATTCGTTTTTTCTCTTTTGTTTGTAATTCTGTACTAGAGTTAGCTTCGGTTCAAGTATTTAATTCTATGCTTGATTGTAAAATAAAATCAACATATTTTCAGCTACTAGTTGCTCAATTTTGATGTGAATGTTATGTTCTGGCTTTATTGCATCAAGTCATTTTTAATAAACTGCTGAGAGTTTGTTTGAGCTTCACACTGACTCACTTTTAATACTATAATACGTCTGCTCACACATACACAAACACACATAAGCTGTTTTTGCTCTAGTTTTCTGAAGTCGTTTTCACCTTTGGTTTGATCAATTGTTGGAAGACCAAATGAATGCAATTTTTTCTTACAGGTTTGACGACCCTGATAGTGGTGGATCCTCTTTTTCAATGTTACTTGGAAATTCTCCTCATCTTGATGGGAAGGTGAGGTAACTATAACCTCGAAACATAATTGTGAAGATTTGTGATGTTTTCAATTGATAAGTTGCTGTAAGTCCTTTTTCAGTATGCAATATTTGGAAAAGTTACAAAAGGCGACGATACTTTGACAAAGCTTGAGCAGCTACCTACTCGTAAAGAGGGAATATTTGTAATGGTATTTTCAAAAATCTTATCCTTCTTGTTTATTGGTCAAATAACTTCACATTTCTTTAAAGTTCATAGATGATATGTTTTTATGTGCTTAGATTGTTTTACTTTGAGGTGAAACTTGGGGCAGATGAAAATGGAGATAGGGTTGGCTGGAAATCCTCAAAACTTGAATGCATATATGTGTTTTTGTGTGTGTTAGAAAAAGTTCTACTCCATCTAGTCTCAAATATAAGCAACAAAATCCAACTCTGGTGATCCAAATTATAAGCAAGTCTTAACTCTTTGTATTATTTATTGATTTCTTTCCAATAATACCCTTAAACTATTTTTGAATTTAATATTCACATAACCTTTTATTCTCTTAAGATAAGTTCCAATGAAGGGTAGTTTGGACAATGCAACTAGTTTTTGTTTATATCAAGAAACATTAATGATATTAACTAGTTTTCTTAAAGGGTGCGTGTCAGTTATTTATTTTTGTTTATATTCAGAGTGGTGTGGTGGAGTATATAAGTAAATGTAACTGAAATTGATCCTGGTTTATGTAAGATTATTTCATAAAACTATAAACAGATGACAGTTAATGTTTGTTTGTCTGAGCCGGAGGGAGTAACTTTAAATCGATATATGAGTAATTATAAACCCTTGAAACTTTACTGTTACATTTTGACAAGAGCATGAAGGGGCATCTCACTTCTGTCTCTTTAGTTGTTATCTGTTTCATGGATTAATCTATTGACTAAATTGTATCTTCTTAGTTTAGCTGGCTTTCTAATACAACATATGTGCACATCCTTATCTTTTGATATATTTTTTTTAATTAAGCTTTTAGTGTTAAGTTCAAAATCACACTACATATTTTGTGTTTTTTTCCTCCATACTTATATCATATTGTTTTACCTTTCCAGCCAAAGGAGCGCATCACCATCCTCTCATCATATTACTATGGTAAGAATCTTTCAATCACAAGTCTTTTACTTTTTTGCTTCGTTTATGGAAAAACAAAAATAGTTATATTTGTTGCTTTTATGTTGAATTAATCCCTAGAGTTTCATATGTTTTGAAATTTTCTGTCTGATAGTTATTTTATTTGGGTATTAGCAAATCTTAGCACAGAGAAATTAATCCCTAATAGTTCACTCTAAAGAAGGGACTACCATAGAAATTTACTCTAAGCCCTGATACCAATGGGGACATGGGATTGCCATGTCTAAGTCCTATACCCATGGGATTGCCATGGAATTTTAACGTCTAAGTTCTGTTAGTTTGACACAAAGTTGTTGTTAAGCTAATACATTCCATCATTCAATCCCTCAATTTTTATTTTTGGAAAATTCATTCTTCTTTAGGATCAAGTCCAAATAATCCTACTCTACCGGGGCCTACCGGGGCAAGGTTGTTTTAACTTTAAAAAAATGGATTTTTTCTTTGTATATTGGGCCCGTTTGTTTTGATTTTTTTTAAAAATGATTTTTATAGTGTTACATATTTTAGTGTAAAAAAATTTTACAAAGAAACTTTTCATATAAGCTTCAAATGAAAATTTGGTTTGAATAGTTATTCTTAAAATGTTATTTTAGATATTTCATCATTTTATCGAAACTTTTTTTGGATATCAAATTTTCAAAAAATCACTTAATTTTGAAGCTATTTCAAATAGCTTTTCATAAAAATCATTTTTAAGATACAACTTTTCAAAAAATTTGTGATTTTGATTATGTTTTGATCTTCAATAATGTATATTTATGTTATAAAATGAATAATTCAATCTTTTAATTTATAAAAAACAAATTTAGAAAAATTTATAATATTTTGAAAAACATTTTTTAAGAATCCATTTTCAAAAATACAAAGAAAAAATTCATTTTTTTAAAGTTAAAACAAACTGGCCCATTATAATTTTTTTTTAAATTTGTTTTTTATAAATTAAAAGATTAATTTTGATATATTATAACATAAACCTATATTATTGAAGATCAAAGTATATTTAAAATCACAATTTTTTCAAAAAGTTCTATTTTAAAAATGATTTTTATGAAATGCTATTTAAAATATTTACCAAACTCCATGTTTCTTCTTACACGCCTTTGTGAGTTTCTTTGTTTTAATTATTTTTTTGTGACTTTAATATTTTGATTGATTCATGAATGTTATAAAACCAATAATCCACTTTATTTTCAAAATAAAATCAAACTTATTTTCATAATTAAATTAGGATTATTTGCAATTTGAATCAAAATCTTTTTCGTAATTAAATTGGATTGAAAAAGAAAAATCGGGTGCAAACTCTTTTTATCTTCGAGTAGTCGGACACAAGACCTTGTTCAAATCGATTATTCGTCTTTCGCCAAAACTTAATAAAAAAAATTGAATTAAAAAAGGAAAATTGAGTGCACCCTTTTTATCCTCGAGTAGTCGAACACAAGGTGCACACCTTGTCTAAATCAATTACTCGTTTTCCACCAAATAATTTTTAATAAATAAATGGATTAAAAAAGAAAAATTGGATGCATATCCTTTTAGCCTCAAATATTTGAAAACTCGATGTACACCTCAAGTTGATTATTTGTCTTCCAAAAATAACTCCCACCAATCAAACCTATTTTTTTCGCCTTAGCGCGACCAAAAACTTTTCAAAAACGAAAGATGTTTTATTCATTCAGACGCAAAGCACAAACAACGCTTCATTCCTTCCATGTGCGGGTAAAAATAATGTTTTCCACTTGAATGCGTTCAAAACATAATCCAATGGGTTTCTAAATCATGTTTTATCCATTCTAAAATAAAATAATCATAATCATGCAGGATAATAAACCAATCCAAACACCACTACTATAGTCCCTCATAACTTTGAACTCCCCATTACTCATGCTGAAGAAGAGTGTAAGGATGGTTGTCTGCTGGAGCATGGGTCTAAAATGATTCAACCGCATCAAGAGTCAGTAGGAGTAATCAACTTAACAAAGCACGAGAAAAAGAAGTCAAGATCAGAGTATCTCTGGAAGAAAGTGTGGGAGAAAAGTTGGTCAAACTCTTGCAAGAATACGTGGATGTGTTTGCGTGGTCATACCAAGTTGGTCAAACTCTTGCAACAATATGTAGACACAAACATAGTCGAGCACAAGTTACCATTTAAACGCGAATGCACTCCGATAAAGCAAACGCTAAGAAGAACCAGACACGACATGTCACTCAAGATCAGAGAAGAGGTCAAGAAACAGTTCAATGTAGATTTCTTAGCTCTAGCAAAGTATCCACAGTGGGTTACTAACATTGTGTCAGTCCAAAAGAAAGATGGCAAAGTGCGGATGTGTGTCGATTACTGTGATTTGAACAAAGTGAGCCCAAATGATGATTTTCCTTTATCACATTGATGTATTGGTAGATAACACTGCTCAATTCTTGATCTTTTCTTTTATGGGTTGGTTCTTCGGTTACAACCATATCAAAATGGCGCCGGATGACATGGAGAAAACCACATTCATAACCCCATGGGGAGTTTTCTGTTACAAGGTGATGCCTTTCGATTTAAAGAATGTTGGGGCAACCGATTAAAGGGCGATGGTGACTCTCTTTCATGGCATGATATAGAAGTTTATGTTGATGACATGATTGCCAAATCTCAGACTAAGGAGGATCACATTGTCCACTTGCAAAAGTCGTTCGCATGCTTGAGAAATTTCAAACTACGGTTGAATCTTGCCAAGTCCACTTTTGGTGTCAAATTTGGAAAGTTGCTAGGTGATGCCTTTCTATTTAAAGAATGATGGGGCAACCTATCAAAGGACGATGGTGACTCTCTTTCATTACATGATACATAAAGAAATAGAAGTCTATGTCGACGACATGATTGCCAAATCTCAGATTGAGGATGATCACATCTTCCACTTGCAAAAGTTGTTCGCATGCTTGAGAAAGTTCAAACTACGGTTGAATTTTGCCAAATGCACTTTTGGTGTCAGATTTGGAAAGTTGTTAGGATTCATAGTTAGTCAATGAGGAATCAAAGTCGATTGGAACAAAGTAAAAGCAATATAAGAGATGCCCACTCCACGAATTAAAAAGGAGGCATGGGGTTTCCTAGGAAGATTGAACTATATCTTCAGGTTCATCTCTCACTTGACAGCCACGTGTGGGTGTATCTTCAAATTTCTTTGAAAGGATCAAGCAATTGAATGGAACGAAGACCGCCAATGGACATTTGAAAAGATCAAGCAGTACCTACATGAGCTGCCTATCTTAATACCGCCAATCCCAAACAAACCACTCATAATGTATTTAACTCTATTTGATGGATCGATGGGATGTGTGTAGGGCAACATGACGAGACCTAAAAAAAGGATATACTATCTACTATCTGAGTAAGAAGTTTATCGACTGTGAAACTAAATACCCGTTACTCGAAAAAACCTATTGCGCATTGGCATGGGTTGCCCGATGCCTAAGGCAGTACATACTGACTCATACAACTTGGTTAATATCAAAGATTTATTCAATCAAGTACATCTTTGAGAAACATGCTCTAACCGGAAGGATTTCCTGTTGACAAATGCTCTTATCCTAGTACGACATACTATATGTCACGCATAAAACTATTAAAGGAAGCATACTGGAAGATCACCTGGCTCATCAACCAGTTGAAGATTACCAGTAAATGTGATTTGATTTCCCACAAGAGGATATAATTGTTTTAGACGAGGATGAATGACCCGAACACAAAGAACTTTGGATTCTTGTATTCGACGATGCCTCAAATGCTTTAGGCCATGGGATCAGAGCCGTTCTGATGTCCCCAAATAACTTTCACATTCCATTCCCTTCACAACAAGGTTGTGTTTCGACTGCACCAATAACATAGCAGAATACGAAGCGTGCATCATGGACATCGAAGTTTGATATCCATTGACTTAAGAATCAAAATCCTGGAAATATATGGAAACTCAACACTAATCATCCATCAGGCAAAAGAAGAATGAGAAACCCGTCATCCTAAGTTGATTCCATATCGGGCTCATGTCTTGAGATATTCCATTTTGATGAAATTACTTTAAATCATATCCCTCAGATGGACAATAAATTGGCTGGACGTCTTGGCTAATCTATCCTTAATGTTCAAGGTGACTTGGGCCAATGAGGAACCAATTATAAGAATCAAACGTCTGGACAAACTTACATTTTGTCTGTCGGTGGAAGAATCTGATGGCAAACTCTGGTATCAAGACATCAAATGCTACCTTGAAAACCAGAGTTATCCACCATGTATCTCGAATTGGGATAAGAAAATCCTAAGAAGATTGACATCCAACTTTTTCTAAATGGTGATGTGGTCTACAAGAGAAATCACGATACAATGCTTTTCAGATGTGTGGATAGACATGAAGCTGACTTGCTCATCAAAGAAATCCACGAAGGATCTTTTGGTACTCACGTCAATAGACACGCTATGGCTAAGAAAATCCTAATGGCTAGTTATTATTGGTTAACAATGGAATCAAACTACTTCAGATATGTCAAGAAATGCCACAAATGTTAAAATCTATGCTGATTATTCAACGTCTCAACAATCACGCTAATAAAAAACTATTTTTATTTATTTTCCTTTTCATGTATATATTTTTAATAATAATAAGAAACTCAAATATTTTCCTTTTCATGCTGCGGGGTGCTTAATACCTTCCCGACGCATAATCGACTCTCGAACCTGAATTTGCTAGCGATGACCATATTTTTGTTCTTCAAGGATTTTATCGACGTTTTCCTTTAAAAATAAATTTCGGTGGCGACTTTATTGTCATTCGAGTGTTTATTCGCTTAGATATTTTTCACGCCGTGACACAACTCTTTCACAACATGCAACTAAAAATCTAATAAAAACAAAGTATCAAAACTAAAGACTAATAAAAACAATATTTTATCATAATCGACTCCCGAACTTGAATTTGGTTGCGAAGATCATATTTTTGTTTTTCAAGAATTTTATCGATGTTTTCCTTTAAAAATAAATTTCGGTGACGACTTCATTATCATTCGAGTGTTTATTCGCTTAGACATTTTCCGCGTCGCGACACAACTCTTTCCCAACATGCAATTAAAAACCCAATAAAAACAAAGTATCAAAACTAAAGATTAAAAACAAACAATATTTTACCGTAATGATGGAATGTCTTCACAACTCCAAACTCGACTTGTTAGCGAACATAATTGCATAGTAAAATTTTATAGTTAAATATCTAACCTTCTTAAATAACACCAAGCTTAACTTTCCAATTTTTTTTTTTACATGACCCACTTCCTTGATTCTGATTTTATTTTCTAAGGCTTCAATCAAGTAAATTTTATTTGCTTAATCAACATACAATTGATGTTCTATCATAGGCATGTAGTTCTAGGTAGTTAATCAAATTACAAGAAAAACACACACCATTAGAGGTCTTACCACTAGAGGTCTTTTTGGATTGTAAATGTGATTTTTTTTTATAGTAGACTAAAACTTGGAGTTAAGCATCTTTTACTAATTTCCTTGTTAAAACTACTAGTACCATTTTCATTTCACCAACTCAAGAATATTAGAGAACAATTTATTTCAGCCATTGATTTTTTTCTTTTTAAAAGTTATTTTTAAATTTAAAATGTTGTTAGTATAAAAAACAACTACAGACTTAAACATTTCCTATGAAAAGAGAATTAAAACTTCTATCGAACTCCAAATAGAATAGAAAGATTAAAAATTTAAAGTCAATAGCTTAAAATATGATTCAATAATTGCAAAATATATAATAGTAATAGGTTGACTTTAAATCACTTTAGGCACCAATAAATTTGTTTTTTTATGTGTACAAATGTAATAGTCAAGAGTGATATGAGAGGTTAAATTTGTTATAGATTTTTCGTCGGCTTTTGATCTTACTATGTTAATTAATACTTTAGAAAAATAGATGAGCATCTTATCACATTTAAGAGTGGGGTGACATATTTTTCAACTAGATTTATTTCTTATTAGGAAATCAGATAGAAAAATTTGTTTGAACTGTAAATTTATATTGGAGAGAGCTTGACTATCCAACATGGGAGCTCCACAAATCAAAAGATGACATTTAAAGCATGAAAAACAACAGCGTTTTCAACACAAGATCTTGGAGAGAATTTTAGACGAACATATGATTAAAAAAGTAGCTAAAGAGACATTTAGAGAATCAAAAGGTTTTGAACCTAGGGATAAAATATCATGGTGGTGGAGCGAAAACGTTCAAAGTAAAGAAGTTAGAGTAAAACAATGTTTTACATTATTGTATGTGTAAACATTCAGAAACTTTGGAAAAGTATAAGATAACTAAGAAAGAGACAAAAAAGGTGGTGAATGATGCAAGATCTCAAGCTTTTGACAGATTATGCCAATCTTTAGGAATCAAGGAGGGAGAAAAATCTATATATAAGCTTTGTTAAGGGAAGAAGAAGACATGCAAGAGATTTATATCTAATGAAGTGTGTTAAAGATGAACGTTATGATTAAAAAAGTAGCTAAAGAGACATTGAGAGAATCAAAAGCTTTTGAACCTAGGGATAAAATATCATGGTGGTGGAGCGAAAACGTTCAAAGTAAAGAAGTTAGAGTAAAACAATGTTTTACATAATTGTATGTGTAAACATTCAGAAACTTTGGAAAAGTATAAGATAACTAAGAAAGAGACCAAGAAGGTGGTGAATGATGCAAGATCTCAAGCTTT
This sequence comes from Lathyrus oleraceus, assembly GCF_024323335.1. NCBI lineage: Eukaryota > Viridiplantae > Streptophyta > Magnoliopsida > Fabales > Fabaceae > Lathyrus > Lathyrus oleraceus. The sequence continues at coordinate 365,991,933 of NC_066580.1, forward strand.
TGACAAATTATGCCAATCTTTAGGAATCAAGGAGGGAGAAAAATCTATATATAAGCTTTGTTAAGGGAAGAAGAAGACATACAAGAGATTTATATCTAATGAAGTGTGTTAAAGATGAAGAAGAAAGTTTTTGATTTAGGAGAAGGATATAAAGAATAGTTGGAAGATGCATTTCTATAATTTATTTAATGAAGAATATGATATTTCCCTGGACTCTAACAGGTTCAACATTAGTGAAGAAGATCGAAACTATAATTACTATCGTCAGATTTAGAAACACGATGTAAAATAAGCATTGAAAGGATGAGAAATAATAGTAAGACGGACAGTGGGTGGAGAGACGAATGATTTTTCCATAATAATAAGATTGCACCACTTTTTACATTTATTTTGGATGTACACACAAGAGCTAGCACTTAGATGTATGCCTTTTGCAAATGATATAATCCTACTTGGAGAGTAGAAGGAGGATTTAAATGAGAAGTTGGAGACTTGAAGATGATGCTTAGAAAGGTATGGCTTTCGCTGAAGCAGAAGAAAGACGAAGTATAAGGAATAGAGTTACATGATTTAAATATTATGAATCTATAATATAAAACTACGGAAGAGTATAGAAGGAGATGTAAACAATCGAGTTTAAGCTAAGTGGTTGAAATAGAGGAGGGCTTCAGAGGTTTATGTGACATAAAAATACCGCTCAATCTCTAGGAAAGGTTTTATCAGAGAACAGTAGTAGGATTTGCGATGTTGTACGAGACATAATGTTTAGTTAAAAACCAACATAGAGATGAAGATGTAGCACTGAATGTGTCCTTGTTAGCTGGAGATTTCGATCATTAGGTTGAAGTTCTTTGAAAATATTATGTTTTGGAGAATAATATAAAAATGGCTTTGTGAAGCTATTTATTAAATCATTTTCTTGGGAGAAAGGACCTTTTTGTCGAAGCTTTAAGACTTAGAAGATTTTAGGATTTCCACAAGTTCTCTTCGATATCGGCGTTTGGCAGATTCGAAGCTTCGAGCGGGAAAGATTTGAAATTCGAACGAGAAGTAGTTTCGTCAGGCGAACGCGTGGAAGCATCTGAGACACGCAGCGCTTGAAAACGTCGAACGTGACAATCATCTGTGTAGAGACCATTAGGGTCGAATTGTTATAAATAGGAGTCTTAGTTTTTAGATTTCGTGTGTTCAAACTGATATACAAAATTCACTAAAAATACTCAAAGTACCGGAGCGAGAGAAACGAGTCTTTGCTGAAAATGTATGTATGAAGAACACCATGATTACATTTCATGTTATCTTTTTAATGCAAGTTACTTAAATTAAACCATTTACTGTCTTTATTTCTATTTAAGCCTTCTGTCGAATTGTCTTTATCTTCAAAGTCTTTCATCATTACTTTTACCTTTACATTTACATTTCGTCAAACCTTTATTTCAACACCTTTTCAAACTTAAAACCTTTTACTTCAAGTTATTTATCTTTACTTTTGCCAATTACCTTTGTTATCTTTAAAAAAGCCTTTTTACAGAATTACTGCAATTTATCCTTTATCTTTAAAGTCATAATAAGCCTTTAGATTTCGTTTAGAGTTTATTGTCGAAACACCTTTTACTTTGTACCATTAACGCTAGATAAAGAACCCTAATTACCATTCATAAACCAGAAACAAACTTAATCATGAATCAAATCACCATAACACTAGTTCTTGAGACACATGTCTAGGATCAATCTAATCGATCCTGTAAGTTACCAAGATTAATAATATTAGAGGACTAATGGTTGTTTGTCAGAAATTACTGGTAAACAGTCCTAAGACTAGAAGAGATAAGATTATAAATAAAAATATTATAGTGTTGGGGTAACACCTATAATAAAAAAAGATGGTAAAAAATAAACTTAAGTGACTTATGCCTATAGATTCTATTATAAGGAAAGGAGATTCTATCCTAAGGAAAGGAGATCATACGAAGAGGTGAGTCTACTCCTTGTTATTCATATATGGATTTTGAATCTTGGATTTTCCAAAGCCTATTATTAATAGATATGTTCTCCCCATCATTGCCAACCATTTCCAAATACAACTAAGTTCATATCACTCGACCCTTGGGAACTCCTTTAAAGTAGTGGGAGACAAACTCTCACAAATAGATGTAAACAATGTCTCTACTGTTTAAAATGAGCTCAGTAGAACCATTTTCACTTATATACCTAAACTAACATTCCAACATTTGGCGATAGAAAAAAGTTATATCCAGGTTGCTTGTTTTTGTTTAGTGATCTGTCTTAGTTTTTATCTGTTTATTAGTTTATAATAGTTGTGTGTTGGATAGTTTCTGTTTCTGAATCTTGTTCACTGCATATATTGTTAGATACGGAGACAGAAAATTGTGAGCAAGATAAATCAATTTTGAAGCTCAGGTTAGCTGCATCGGCCGTTGAAGTTGAAAGACAGGTAATAAATGGTTACTCTTACTTGAAGAGACTTCATGTTTTTTGTATTGGTTAACACATTCGATTTCACTGGTGACTTTGCAGAAAATGAAATGCTTCCCCTAATAGAAGCACGTTGGGAATGGGGAGTTGGAATGAATGTTTATATTACTTATTTTTTTAAGGTTTCAGTTTTCTAATTTATCGTAATTTGACGTGCATGCCAATATTCTATTGTTTCTTTATTACTTTATTTTGTTATATTTAATAGGAGTTGCATTTTAGGTGATATATATATATATATATATATATATATATATATATATATATATATATATATATATATATATATATATATATATATATATATATATATATATATATATATATATATATATATATATATATATATATATATATATATATATATATATAACTAAATAATATTATTTATAAATTATTAAAATATATTAATTTATATACATGTAAATAAATAATATTATGTATATATTTGTAAAATACACAAGATATATATATAAATATATATTAATTTATATATATTAATTTATATTAATAAACACAATATATTTATATTAAAATAATACACAAGACAAATATTATAAAGTTTAATTAAAATGCATTATTAATTTGGGATTCTTTACCTATTATTCGGTCCCTGGTACGATCCGTACAAGGGAGGTCTAACTACTCGTCTAGACGGCTCACGTGGTGGTGGTGCTTCCCTATTCCCACCCATAGTCCTAACGCGTCCCCTTGCCCTTTGCCATTGTGGTTGGGTCGAAGTCCCTTCAATGCTGTAAGAAAGGCGGGTGCCCTCTGCGCCCTCAAAGCTTTGTCTCGGTGGGACAAACCGACTCCTGTTGGGTGCGCCATCGAAATGTGGTCTTTGGTAGTTGAAGGTTGAATCGGGTTGACTAAAGAATAATGTCTGTTGTGGTGTGTAGTAGTCTTGTTGGTAATCCTCTTGTATACCAGTGCCGGGGCTAAGTGGAGGAATGGAACAGCCCGGGACATCGTCGTGATGGAAGTGTTGGGATTGGTGTTGGTGGGGAGATTGAGTTTGTGGTAGGTGTTGGGACTGTTGATGGTGGTGGGAATGTTGAGGTTGGTGTTGGTAATCTTCATGATATTGGGGTTGAGTTTGTGGTATGTAGTGTTGATTTGGGTGGGGGGTGGACATGTGTTGTGGTGGTTGTTGGTAATACGGTGGTGGTGGTTGTTGTTGGTAATATTGTGGTGGTTGTTGTTGGGAATATTGTGGTGGTTGTTGTTGTTGGAGATATGGTTGTTGCATTCGGGGATCGTCCAAATAGAACGGGCCAGACACAATCATTTCTGGATTTGTATTTGCTCTATACCAATCCACATATTCCTTTGTCGGCTTCATTTCGTTGGGCGCCACCGGAAATTGTAGAACATAGTGGGCATGCTCTTTCCACATTTTACGGAACTCCTTTGCAAATGCCTTCCAATTTTGGACATACCACTGGTGGCTGACTTTTTTAAGATGCCAAAAGTTCCAAAGAAATGGGGGGGCTGGGATTTCTTGATGCATTCCAAATTGTAGTTTGACACAGTCACTTTGGTGCATCTCCACAGTCACTTTGGTGCATCTCCACAGTGGTGAACCGCATGATAGCCGTTTTTGCTGTCCAAACAGCTGCATCTTCGGGGTTGGGTTGATGTTCCAATCCAAAATATGGTCTCCAAATAAACTACAAAGAAAAAAATAAATATGTTATTTATTGAGAATGCTTGATATTAATAAATTAGTTAGAAGATGAATGATTTAGTGGTAATACATCTTGTGCTCGGAGACGATCCAAGAGTTGACGATAAAATATTATTTTATTTTTCGGGGTAAGACTGTAATCTAGTCCAGTTGCAATGAACCTAAACAAAAAGAGATAAATAATATTATTTACAAATATTTATAGAATAAATATACAAAATAAAATAACATCATAAATGTACCTAGTTGCGTAGGGGAAGGAGTAGACGTTAGGATTTTCGGGGGCTAGCCTCGGCAATCCCCACCACATGTTTGGAGCAAAAAAGCACATCCAGAAAATGTACGATTGTCATTTTGTGCATTTTTACACAAAGAGCTATATAGGAAAGCCAATACAGTAGAACCCCAACTATACGTGCTTATTCTATCTATGTCCTCGAGCAAACTCAAGTACATAAAGTTTATGCTATTTCCCGTGCCTTCGGGAAATAGCAAGTTCCCAAATAATAACATAATGTAAAACCTTATTTTTATTATTTTTTCTTGTCCGGACGAATCCTCAGTCAAAATTATAGCGTTGTGGTAGAATTGGAGGCTCGATAGTTTAATACCCAGGCCCCTTGCTTTCGCAGATCCCTCACCCTCGACTAGATCTACACCCAACATTTGAACACATAGTTCGTTGGGCTGTTGAACATTTCCAGTCACAGGCTTACCATCTATTCGAAGACCCAAAAGCATGTACACGTCCTCTAGTGTGACGGTACATTCACCAGTTGGTAGGTGAAAAGTGTGTGTCTCTGGTCTCCAACGTTCACACAAAGCAAGAATAGATTTCACATCAATTGTGGCATTTACCACATGCATAACATGACCGAACCCCGCACGCTCTATGTAAGGTACGCACCATGGGTGTGGATAAGCCATAGGGTGTGAACGTTGACGAAATTTCTTGGGATCCTTTAAAAACAAACAATATAAACAATCATTAGATTGGAGTTTTAAAAAATAAATTATAAACATACGAAAGAGGCAATGTTCAAGAAAAACTTACGAATGAGGCAATGTTCGCCCTAGTGCCTCTGTGTTCTTGGCCCATGGTAAGAAGAGACATGATTGCAATGTAGAACATAAGTTTGTTGATGTAAAGTTCGCCGGTGTTCTCTTAAAAAAAGTGTTAGTGGATGATGAAAATTTTCAAGAATGACCTGCTATTTATAACCGTATTCAAATAGTATGAATATGTAAAAAAATTGGACACGTGTAATGCATGCAAAAATTTGACACGTGTAACGCATGCAAAGTTGGCTGAGAATCTTGCAGGCTAGGTGGAGCTGCATGCATGTCTTCACATAAGACACGTCTATTGCATGCATCAGTAGGTCAGGATAAGACATGAACTCGCTACTCTAGGTGGCGAATACATTGAAGTCTTGTCTTGTCTGAGAATCTTGCAGGCTAGGTGGAGCTGCATGCATGTAATAATTTTGACACGTCTACTGCATGCATCAGTAGGTCAGGATAAGACATGAACTCGCCACTCTAGGTGGCGAATACATTGAAGTCTTGTCTTGTCTAAGAATCTTGCAGGCTAGGTGGAGCTGCATGCATGTAATAATTTTGACACGTCTACTGCATGCATCAATAAGTCAGGATAAGACATGAACTCGCCACTCTAGGTGGCGAATACATTGAAGTCTTGTCCTGTCTGAGAATCTTGCAGGCTAGGTGGAGCTGCATGCATGTAATAATTTTGACACGTCTATTGCATGCATCAGTAGGTCAGGATAAGACATGAACTCGCCACTCTAGGTGGCGAATACATTGAAGTCTTGTTTTGTCTGAGAATCTTGCAGGCTAGGTGGAGCTGCATGCATGTAATAATTTTGACACGTCTACTGCATGCATTAGTAGGTCAAGATAAGACATGAACTCGCCACTCTAGGTGGCGAATACATTGAAGTCTTGTCTTGTCTGAGAATCTTGCAGGCTAGGTGGAGCTGGATAGGCATGCGTGAGAATCTTGCAGGCTAGGTGGATATGACTTTGATGGATAGGCATGCGTGAGAATCTTGCAGGCTAGGTGGATAGGTTAACATGCATTGGTACAAGTTAGGTTGCACTTGTCTTGTCTAGGGGAAGGCTTGGTGGATGTGTTGCATGAAAAAATGTGACACGTCTAACGCATGCATCACAATTGAATCCCTATATGTAGGCATGCGTGAGTACAAGTATTCACACAAATTTTCACACATATCTTCACATATCATGGCATCTTCATCACAATACAAAATCAAAGCTCACGTGAATGGTGAGACTTATGAATGTGATATGTCTGACTTCCTATTTAGAAACACCGATTGCACTCGTTTTTGTCTAAATAGAGGAGCTGACTCTCTTATCTGAAAAAAAAGATTGAGTCCAAACTTAGACAACCTGTGTCCCAAATTTTTTATCAACAACCTTTTTTTCCTGAAAATAACTCAGTCAGGTTTTATAAGTCATTGATTCAAAATGACATGGAGGCACAAAACATGTTCCGTAACCATGACTATTCTGGTTATGATTATATAGTGTTGTACATTGTCTTGGAACAATTTTAACCAACTCACAATATTCAGTCACAGGTTATTGATCCTGTGGTTGATGACGAACAAGATGTTGAACACCCCGTTGAAGACGATGTGGTTGATGATACAGAAGACGTGGTTGATGACTTGGTGAACCGTGATTCCGAAGACGAAGACCAAGTACAAATACCTATAGAAAATTTACGGTTATAAATAGCAGGTCATTCTTGAAAATTTTCATCATCCACTAACACTTTTTTTTCCAGAGAACACCGTCGAACTTTTCATCAACAAACCTACGTTCTACATTGCAATCATGTCTCTTCTTACCATGGGCCAAGAACACAGAGGCACTAGGGCGAACATTGTCTCATTCGTAAGTTTTTCTTGAACATTGCCTCTTTCGTATGTTTATAATTTATCTTTTAAAACTCCAATCTAATGATTGTTTATATTGTTTGTTTTTAAAGGATCCCAAGAAATTTCGTCAACGTTCACACCCTATGGCTTATCCAGACCCATGGTGCGTACCTTACATAGAGCGTGCGGGGTTCGGTCATGTTATGCATGTGGTAAATGCCACAATTGATGTGAAATCTATTCTTGCTTTGTGTGAACGTTGGAGACCAGAGACACACACTTTTCACCTATCAACTGGTGAATGTACCGGCACACTAGAGGACGTGTACATGCTTTTGGATCTTCGAATAGATGGTAAGCCTGTGACTGGAAATGTTCAACAGCCCAACGAACTATGTGTTCAAATGTTGGGCATAGATCTAGTCGAGGGTGAGGGATCTGCGAAAGCAAGTCATGGTATTAAACTATCGAGCCTCCAATTCTACCACGACGCTATAATTTTGACTGAGGATTCGTCCGAACAAGAAAAAATAATAAAAACAAGGTTTTACATTATGTTATTATTTGGGAACTTGCTATTTCCCGAAGGCACGGGAAATAGCATAAACTTTATGTACTTGAGTTTGCTCGAGGACATAGATAGAATAAGCACGTATAGTTGGGGTTCAACTGTATTGGCTTTCCTATATAGCTCTTTGTGTAAAAATGCACAAAATGACCACGGTACATTTTCTGGATGTGCTTTTTTGCTCCAAACATGGGGTGGTAAAGATTGCCGAGGCTAGCCCCCGAAAATCCTAACGTCTACTCCTTCCCCTACGCAACTAGGTAAATTTATGATGTTATTTCATTTTGTATATTTATTCTATAAATATTTGTAAATAATATTATTTATCTTTTTTTGTTTAGGTTCATTGCAACTAGACTAGATTACAGTCTTACCCTGAAAAATAAAATAATATTTTATCGTCAACTCTTGGATCGTCTCCGAGCACAAGATGTATTACCACTAAATCATTCATCTTCTAACTAATTTATTAATATCAAACATTCTTAATAAATAACATATTTATTTTTTCTTTGCAATTTATTTGGAGACCATCTTTGGGATTGGAACATCAACCCAACCCCGAAGATGCAGCTGTTTGGACAGCAAAAACGGCTATCATGCGGTTCACCATTGTGGAGATGCACCAAAGTGACCTTGTCAAATTGCAATTTGGAATGCATCAAGAAATCCCAGGCCCCCCAATGTCTTTGGAACCTTGGCATCTTAAAAAAGTCAGCCACCAGTGGTATGTCCAAAATTGGAAGGCATTTGCAAAGGAGTTCCGTAAAATGTGGAAAGAGCGTGCCCACTATGTTCTACAATTTCCGGTGGCGCCCAACGAAATGAAGCCGACAAAGGAATATGTGGATTGGTATAGAGTAAATACAAATCCAAAAATGATTGTGTCTGACCCGTTCTATTTGGACGATCCCCGAATGCAACAACCATATCTCCAACAACAACAACCACCACAATATTCCTAACAACAACAACGACCACAATATTACCAACAACAACAACCACCACCATATTACCAACAACAACAACCACCACCGTATTACCAACAATAACCACCACCACTGTATTACCAACAACAACCACCACAACACATGTCCACCCCCGACCAAATCAACACTACATACCACAAACTCAACCCCAATATCATGAAGATTACCAACACCAACCTCAACATTCCCACCACCATCAACAGTCCCAACACCTACCACAAACTCAATCCCCCCACCAACACCAATCCCAACACTTCCATCACGACGATGTCCCGGGTTGTTCCATTCCCCCACTTAGCCCCGACACTGGTATACAAAAGGATTACCAACAAGACTACTACACACCACAACAAACATTGTTCTTTAGTCAACCCGATTCAACCCTCAACTACCAAAGGCCACATTTCGAGGGCGCACCCAACAGGAGTCAGTTTGTCCCACCGAGACAAAGCTTTGAGGGTGCAGAGGGCACCTGCCTTTCCTACAACATTGAAGGGACTTCGACCAAACCACAACGACAAAGGGCAAGGCGACGCGTTAGGACTAG